>NC_135403.1:2511215-2823715 GCF_051989625.1 Stigmatopora argus
TCAAAGGTAACTGACTCGCCATATGTTGTGGCCAGTATGGGCATCATGACCCGTATGGGCACACCAGTTCTAAATAAACTTTCTGAGGGAGTGGAATTTGTCCGTTGTCAGCATTCTTTAGGGCGGCCTTTTCCATTGAAAGGTAGGCATTTATCAACCTATTTTTATTACCTTTAAAGTAATTTTTGAAAAATCTAGTTTATTTTTCTATTAATGTTAGAGTTTAGTTTTGATTACCACTCAGAATTACTATTGCATACATCTAGAACTAGAGATCTGCATCGCTGCATTTTCCACTGATTCTGATGTTTTTATCTTCAGCTCCACTGGTGAACGCATGGCCCTGCAACCCAGACAAGGTGCTGATCTCTCACCTGCCAGACACTAGGCAGATCTTGTCTTATGGCAGTGGTTATGGAGGAAACTCCCTCCTCGGCAAGAAGTGTTTCGCTCTCCGTATTGCCTCACGTATTGCAAAGGATGAGGGATGGCTGGCGGAACATATGTTGGTGAGCATAGATGAGCCTCATTTTTTGTTGGGAAAATGCTCCAGACGAACCTGCAATAGGTGAAAATATGTGGTATAGATCTATATTAAGATATTTACATGTTTAGCTCCCCCATATATTTTTACTAGGTGTGTAAAAGTAAACTAAAATAAAATTTTGCTTTGGTTCTTGAAATGCTCGGTTCAGTTAATTTTCGGTAAAAAAAAAAATGTGAAAAAAAGGCAAACAGAACATTCATTCATTTCCTTACAAGGGTTGTGAGGGGAGCTGGGGCATATGCCAGCCAACTAAGGGTACCAGGCAGGTGACACCCTGAATCAGTGCCAAGCCAATCGCAGGTCACAGGGAAACAAACAACCATTCACGCTCACACTCATACCTAAGGGACATTTAGAGTCTTCAACCAGTATACCCTGCATGTTTTTGGGATATGGGATGAAACCGGAGTACAGTGGTACCTCTACCTTACAAATGCTTATGAAATTTTCAGGTTATAAAACATTTTGATATGTAAATATTTGTTTCATGGTATAATAATTTGTCTAAGTTACTTAACATCAAAAGAGGTATGCTCACCCTAATTCTAAAGGACAGCCTGGACACCTTGTGGCAGAAACTCATTTTGGCCACTTGTATGCAGGATTTTGTTTTTTCGGTCATGATCAGCAGCCAATGATCATAGGTGAGGGCAGGACGTAAATCCAACGGAAAATTAAAAATTTTCACCACGATGGACCGATGCAGAACCTGCATCACTGTAGATGCCACACCCATTCGGTCTGCATCTACTGCTCCATTATGCCTTCACGAGTGAACAAGACTCCGACATACTCCTCCGCTTAGGAAAGGACCTCATCTCTGAGCCGGGAAGGCATGCAACCTTTTTCTAATTGAGGATCATGGTTGGATGGCCTGATTCTCATCCTGACTGCTTCACACTCCGTTGCGAGTATCTCAAATCAAAAGCCTTTATTGTCATTATGCAACAGCTGTGTATAACGAAATTGGTGGTGCTACTCCACAAAGTGCGTGTTTCTCAGTAAAAATATAAATAAGTAATTTATAAAGTCACGTCCGGGCAAGGTAATTCTAAAATATTGCACAATCTAAGATATTGCACATTTTATTGCACACCCCGAAGTTATTGCACAGAAGGGATTGTGTGTCATACTAGTGCAAGTTCAGAGCCCTGATGGCTCTGGGAAAATAAAACTGTCCCTCAGGCTATTTGTCCGTGTTTTGTGAGACCTGTAGCGTCAGCAGCTGGAACAGGTTGTGACCAGGGTGGTAGGGGTCCCTAACTCAGTGAGGGTAGAGAGCAGCCGATGATCTTCTGGGCGGTGTTGATCACTCTCTGCATGGCTTTCATTGTCTGCTGCCGTGCTTCCAGCGTACCACACTGTATGCAGTAGCAAAAACGGATACAGACTCAAGAAAAAGACGTTGTAGAGTTGGATAAAACTGGAACCACACACAGGAAGTCTTCCACAAGATGGGGAACTTCTGCAGACTGTGACCGAGGTAGAGAATATGCAGAGTCACTCTTCCAAGCTTATCTGCACAGTTCCTCAGTAGTCTGGAGCTGAAGACAACAGTAGCAGAGTAGAACCCCTCGACTCTGTTTCCAGCCTGGTAACCGCCGACAGCTCTTCCATCTTATCCCATGATGGAATGGTTGGTCTGAAGCGTCGCTTCTTCTCCCGGCACTTTTGTCCAGCTCCGAATTGAGGTGTTGCTCCTTCTGCTGCGTATTGTAACAGCTAGTCCCGTGTATGACAGCGTAGGCATGGCTGAATGGTTCCAAAAAAGAAGTAGCAGAAAGAAGCCAGGCTAACAGAACAAAGAAAGTTGTAAAAACATTAAAGTAAAAAGTATTACGTACAAAGTAAAGTAAAAAGGAATGTATTAAGAAATATTAAAATGTAATTTAAAAAATGATAAAGGCTGTAAAACGTGAAAAACAAATACGAGTGGATAGAGCTACTGCCACTGGCTGCTGCGTGACGGCCCCATCTTGGAAAAAAAAATATATATATATATATGTGGCACTCATTTACCTAACTATAGTGTGCACTATGAAATATCCATTAATAATCCTTTCATTGTGCTATTCCTAGTCTATCACTTAGCAACATATTGGTGATTGATGGTTGAGGAACATTCCATCAACCTCATACCAAAAAACATTTTGTGCCAAATAGACTTTGATAAGAGATCTTCCGTCCTTAGATTCTGGGCATCACTAACCCTCAGGGAGTGAAGCGGTATGTGGCGGCCGCATTCCCAAGTGCCTGTGGTAAAACCAACTTGGCCATGATGAAACCAGCCCTGCCAGGTTGGAAAGTGGAGTGTGTAGGAGACGACATAGCCTGGATGAAGTTCGACGCCCAAGGTGAGAACAAATAGACTTTTGACTCCGCTGTCTGTTGCTTCAATTGGCTTACCATCTCGTAGGAAAGCTGAGAGCCATTAACCCTGAGAATGGCTTCTTTGGTGTTGCCCCGGGAACCTCCTATAAGACCAACCCTCATGCCATGAGCACCATTGCCAAAAACACTGTGTTCACCAATGTTGGCGAGACCAGTGACGGAGGAATATGGTGGGAGGGTCTTGACACTCCTGCGGATGGCATCACACTGACAGACTGGCATGGCAAAACCTGGAAGCATGGTATTTTCATTTTCTACCTGGTAAAATGTTACTCACTGACTCAATTACAGTGAAAAAATCATTCAAAGCTAGTCTTTTTGGTTTTGGGGGGGCGTTTACAGGTCACTTCCTGTTCATTTTAGGGACATTTACAGGGTACTTCCTGTTTATTTAGAATCAACGGAAAATCAACAAGAAATTAACTTAAATACCACAAAATTACTTAATTAGATTCAATTGACAACCATTGATGCCCAATTCGTTTGAAGTGGGAGGGATGGTAGCGAATGGATGTTCATTTGAACTGGGAGCCAAATGGATTGGGCATCTACTAGTGATCAAATTATTTTAATTCACAGCGAGAGGCTGAAAAACCCTTTTCTGTTTTTAATTGTATTGTAGAATATCGTAGAATTACTTCCTAATCTGCGTGTTGCTAATTGTTTTATCGCCATATTGTGAGATAATTGTTATCGTGAGCCTTCCATCGCATATGATGCACCCAGAGGTTCCCTTAGTTGTAATACATGTATATTCATGTACTATTTTAATAACCATTTCTGTATTTCATTCATTCATTTTCTGAACCGCTTTGTCCTCACAAGGGTCGTGGGGGGTGCTGGAGCCAGATTTAATAATTATAACTACCTACATCAACACCAATGTCACCAATGAGACTCTTACACACTGATTTCAAAGGTTTCTGAACGTATGCTCTGAAATAAACTCAGTTTAGTGGTCTGTCTTGCAGACGTCAATAGCATGAAAAGAGGGTATGTTTGCTTTTAGCTTAAGTTCAATGTGCATGTTTAAATGACCAATGCACAACAACACAAGGGTAACACAGGTCGAGATTACTGCCAGATAACGCAATGGTGTTCTATCAGCCTTGTATAATGGTCTTCATGCTGCAAATGATTACTTATGCAATGAAAGAGTTCACTTTAATGTGTGAACATGGGAGTTCCCCCACATATAAAATTCAATTTTGTGTGTCCTATTCACTCGTATACATGCCAAGAGGCTGTCGATTTTACCCCACATGTTTACAGTAGCAGGAAAATAAGTGTAGTTTTTTACATAAAAAACACCCCTTTACAATGGCAATAATATTACAATTTTCTAATTTAAACACATTTATCATCCTTCATTTTTATCCAATTCACATAATTTATTCGCAAAAAAAAATCATGAAATCATTGCGCACAAAAGTTTTCTCCAGTTTTTGTGAAAAACGTAAAATTTGACAAAAAACATTTGTTTTTAATGTTCCTATTCATTTCAATTGGGGTAAAAATGACCCAATATCAATAGGAAGTGACCTGAATAACCTCCCAAAATCTACAGGCAGTAACCCAGAAATACCCTAAAATCATCAGGAAATTAACCATTAATAAGTGACATGAAAAAACTCCAAAGTCTAAATGAAGTGACCCAAACATGCCCTATTATCAACAGGAAATGACCTGAAACGAACAGCAAGTAGATCTGGGTGTTATAACAAAAAAAAAATCACTATTATAAAAAAAACCTCAACTTATCATAATTATCACGATAACATCACATCTTTTTTCTTTCAAAATGGAAGCTTAAAATTATTGTGAATAAGTAAATTACTTCATTCAGTTTGCCTCATATTCGTTCATAAGTGCACATAAAGCACACACGAAAGGAGACTTCACTTGGATCTTTTAGTGCATGGGTAGGTAGGAAACCTATGGCTCGAGAGCCATTGTGGCTCTTGATTTGTGCATAAAGCTCTGCGCTAACCTGTGAGCTAAAATATGGGAACCGCTGGTGAGAGAGCTGAGTCCCGAATGCACCAATAAGGGTGTCATGTAAGCACTGGGGTGCTGACACTACCTCTAGCGCCGCTTTAATCGTAATTCTTTTTTTCATTAGACTCTCCTGCATGCATACTCTCATTGATTAGCAATAGCATAACAATGTTGTCAAAATAATTCAGAGATGTACTTTTACTTTTAAATTCTTTTAAAAATATGAATGTCAAACTCATTTCACATCGCGTGCCACATACGACCCCTAGGTAGACGTCGTGGGCCGGACCATTAAAATTATAGCATGCTTAGCTCTAAATAACCATAATATCATGTCTTTCCTTTGTTTTGGTGTAAAGCAGCACAGGAACATTGTGAAATTTGAAATTTAACTTAAAATTTATTGAACAACACTAACAAAACATTTTACAAAATTGCACAAACTTTAACAAGGAACTGGTGTTGAAAATTACAGTAGTGAAGTTTATGATTAAATGAGACTTATAAAGAAAGACTAACATTACATTGCACATTTTTTTAAATCACCATAGTACGTATTCATATTCACAGAGCTGTATTCTTTTAACAAAAACAGTATCTGGTGAGTCTCGTAGAGGCGCCGAATATTATATTCCTTACATACTTAAACTTGCTCCAAACACACCAAGCACAGAAGTTTACCGTGTGTTTTCGTAAATAAATAGGACCACATTTACACCAGTGACACGGAAGTAACACGCCAAAACATATCAGGTAACAAAACGACCTAAAAACACCATTGTCTGAACTAGTCAAAACATAATTTCCATTACCGTTTTATCGGCCAGGTCTAACAGCAAGTGTCCTGTAATTACCTTAAATCAATACAGAAGTGACCAAAAATTAACTTATTGCCAACCATGGACGACAATAGATGTCTAATTCATTTTCATAGGAAGGACTGGCTGGGGCTGCTCATCTTTTAGTGCCATTGATGGCACTAGATGTCCAATCCATTTTGACTGAGAGAGTGCAAATTAACGTTCATGGCCAATGGCAGCCAATGAGTTTACAACGAAATGACTCTAAATTGTTCCGAAATGAAACAGAAGACACAAAAAAATCTACAGGAAGTGACCCAATGACAAAGCATCCCCAAGCGATTTCCCTAGAAATTGCATTTCTAGACTCTGGTGACATGCCAGTAACACTATGCATTTATGAGCAATTCTGTTTTTCTATAAACTCTCCTCTAGATTAAATTGAAGTTTAGATGATGATGATGATGAGAGGCAACCGTTTTTTTTTCCCTTCTTGATGTAAACAGGAAGTGGCACAAATTGCGCCCACCCCAATTCCCGCTTCTGTGCGCCAGCAGCTCAGTGCCCTATCATTGACCCTCAGTGGGAGAGCGAAGGGGGTGTTCCTATTGATGCCATCATCTTCGGTGGTCGCAGGCCGCAAGGTGGGTGCTGTGTTTTGTTGATATTCTCATCGCCCCAAATGCAGAACAATTGTGTGTGACGTGTAATTTATGGTTCAACCCATTACCATCATAACGAAAGCCGAGGAACAGCCCCCCCTAAAACCGTTGTGTGATAAATTTGTCATAATTCCTCGGCCTGTAATGTTAATAATTCTGTGATTTCTAAGCAATAAGTAAGATTGGTGGCCAAAAATGGTACTGTAACCAAGATAAAAATGTGGGTGTCCACAACATCCCTTTCCTTCCCCTCTGGGATGCCGGATTCGTGCTATGCAAAGGAGAATCAAGCTACGTTATCATTTCAATGTTGCATTTTATTCTATTTTATAGTAGAAGATGCATCTATTTGCCCCCCACTATCTGAGAAGCACTAAGTTATTCCTACAAATATCACAACAGCCGGTGGTACAAAGGGCACCTCTTGAGGAATTCTAGTCAGTCAATCATACGGATTTGTGACAAAAAATAAACACTGCGGCCGTAGTACTAAAGTCATATGGATTCACAATTTTTTTTGCCAATGATTTTATTTTTCATCACTGTTGCCGTATTTTGCCAGGTTTACCTAACTTCGCTTTGCTTTCCCACAAACTCGCTTCGGTATGTGGAATCATGGCAATGATGCGATATAAGAGCTTCCTTTAGTTTGATAAATCCCCCACTTCCGGTCCAGGACTGGATGTTGCGATATACTTGGACTGTCCAAGTATATATTGCAACATTTTAGTGAACAGGTTGTAATATAGAAGCAGGGAACCTCCCAAAAAGAGAGCAAAACCGTCTAAATACTACAGAAATTTTCTGCAAGAGTGGATTACCCAATTCAATGGTGTGATACAACCAGAAAAGGATAGTTAGTATGCTCATTGTAAGGTTTGTGATTGGGATATAAAAGTTGTAGCATCAGGTGAGACTATTACTGCCTTGCTGCAATGCAAAATGAACATGGAGGGATGTTGCTTTTCTTAACCAGATGAAGGCCGTTTCAGAGTACAATGCTAATAATGTATATATATTTTTTCAAACATTATTATGCACATTCTATTATTTTGTGATTACATTATTGATGTAAAAGTATATTTTGTGTGACACAAGTGTATTTAAATGTTCTTTCTTGCTGGTGCTGATTCACATAAGGATACAGAAGTCCATTATAAGGATTTTTGTAGCCAGTCATACAGATTCATGTGGTCTTAGGTTGACAGGTATGCAATTATGATTTTAATATCTTCATTTCTACTGACAACTGCCATGACTGTCTGCTCCAAATTCACCTACTTTACTCGGATAGCCTAAATTTTTTTTTTTAAAAAGCTGAACCGATACTGTGGCCCTTGAGAACTGATCGGATCACCAAAAGGCATTCCCAAATGCACGCACAAATAAAGAGTCAAGACAATCTTCTGGGCTTTCTTGCAAAGAGAATCGAACCTTACAGGTCCAGGTTCGTTCTGGCGTCACACGCATCTTTTCCTTGTTTATTAGCTTCAAGGACCCTAGTTACAATGGACGTCTCAGCTCTCAAGGGAGGGGTGGGAAACAGGAGTGAGACGTCAATAGTCAAGGACCCTAGTTACAATAGACGTCTTGGCTCTCAAACCAAATGAAGGTCATGTAGAGCCGAAGGATCTTCTCCACATTCCAGCAGTCCAAGAGGATTCGACCTTCCTGTTGTTTGGTCTAACTAAGGAGCAAAGCATTTACTTCGTTGCAAGCAAATGTAGACTATAATAACTTTTCTAATGTTAATATAAGCTAAGTAAAGAAAAGCGTTCTTCATTTCGAGCAAATATATAATAATGTAAGACTAATAACTCTAACAAGAACACATTTGAACACCTGTGTCCTAGGGAATACGCAAAAAGGCAACAACTAAGAAAAATAATTTTCCTAAGACAATACAGTAATCCCTCCATTATCGCGGTTAATGTAGGCCAGACATGGCAGCGATAAACGAAAAACCGCAAAGTAGGGTCACCCCTATTTAAAAAAATAAAATAAAATAAATAAATAAATAAAAATAAGAAAATTTACTTTATTGCTGAGTTCTAGTAGCAAGCAGAGGACAGGGGAGTGGTTTCCGCTTGCGAGTTTCAGCATGGATTTTCAAATTTTTATGAACTTACAAAAAAAATAAAAAATTAATTATCAAAAAAAATGTAATTAAAAAAAATTCCCCTTGGAAAAACACTGCAATGTAGTGAAGCCGCGATAATCGAGGTATTACTGTACATCTTCTGATACCATTGTTGATTAAATGATAAATTTACTGAAGAAATGGCTTACATGACTGATACAAGAGCTTAAAAGCTGAGTAATAACTAAATCAACTGATTTAAGCATACAGCATACTTCATGCCCCTACGAACAATGACCTTGCAAAATGCCACCCTCTGATTGTCATAGCAATTCAGACCCTATCGTCCCTTAATTTAAAATAATACAAAATATATTTGCATACTTTAAAAAAACAAAACCTTTCACTTTTAAGACGTTCATGCAGTCCATAGATGTGTAAAGTTTAGTGGTCAGTCAGAGTTTAAAATGTGCTTCATCATACAGAAAGATGCATGCCCATAAAAAGGACTACTACTCTAACTACTGAAGGAATCACACAACCAGACATATCCTTTGACTATAATAGTGTTAAATAAAAATTGTGTTGCATTGCCTGTTTGATTGACATTTATCTGTATGTAATTTTCAGTTTTTTCTAGTACAACAATAATCAGCCATTCACTAGTTTCAGATGACTCTATCCTGTTGTTGAGTGTTTGTTCAGAATTTGTAACATTTGTCAAATTTTATCATCCTCAGGAGTTCCTCTGGTCTATGAATCTTTCAACTGGCAACACGGTGTGTTTGTTGGGGCTTCGATGAGGTCAGAAGCCACAGCAGCTGCTGAGCATCAAGGTAAAATAAACACAGTATCAAAAATTTCACTCAAGCAAGAGGAGTGTTACTTCAAAATGATATTACTCAAGTTAAAGTAGCCTTCCAAAAGTAGTTCTAAAGTACAGGTAAAAAGTATTTGATTAAAAGAAAAATTCAGTGA
Source organism: Stigmatopora argus (assembly GCF_051989625.1). Lineage (NCBI taxonomy): Eukaryota > Metazoa > Chordata > Actinopteri > Syngnathiformes > Syngnathidae > Stigmatopora > Stigmatopora argus. The sequence goes on from NC_135403.1 coordinate 2,520,672, forward strand.
GCCGCATGCTGGTGAAGTGGTTCACTCTCCTGATTTCGGTGCGAGCATGCGCAGGCTCGATTCCCGCTGGTAGGATTATGAGTGCGAATGCTCATTTGTCTCTGTGTGTAGTACGGATGACTGGCAACAAGTCTAGTGTGTAGCCTGCCTTTCGCAGAAGTCAGCTGGGATAGTTTCCAGCAAAACCCTATCCTTGCAAGTATGTGAGGTGCAGAAGATGAATGAATGAAGAATTAAGTGATGAGTAACTGCCTAAAATTTATATCCATTTATTTAGGAAACCTCATTCATCACAACAGTAAATGTTTTATGTTTGGAAAAATATTCATTGTATAATTGTCTCAATTTTTAGTGCAGACCTGCTTTGTTGCAAACCAGCTTTAGTACAAATCTGCTTAAATGCAGGATTCAGTAGAGGAAAAAAACTGCATCTTGAAGGATGTAGACCACTTAATATGGGATTTGATATAAGATGAGCTGGAAAACATCGCATCACCCCTAAACGACTAAGCACGATTACTAGATGTCAGGTCATGGCGGCTAACTCCTGCCGACTAGTCAACGTGGTGGAAGTGCAGAATCGTGCAATGTAATATTGCAATTTATCGCCGAATCGTTTTTTAAAACACATTTAATTATTATACTCTACTATAACAAGGCTCATTAAATTCCAACTAGATAATTCAAAGACACCATGTGATCCAACAGACCGCTGTGATCATAGGATTCTGACCGCTATCTTGTTTATTGCTACTATAGCCAAGTGATATAGGAAAAAAATTACAATGCGATTTTTTTGGGGTGTTTGCGATATATATATATATATATATATATATATATATATATATATATATATATATATATATATATATATATATATATATATATATATATATATATATATATATATATATATATATATATATATATATATATATATATATATATATATATATATATATATATATATATATATATATATATATATATATATATATATATATATATATATATATATATATATATATATATATATACATACATATATATTGTAATGTTAGAAAATAAGTAAGCTTTTTGGGGCGTAATATTAAAATATTGAACTAATATTAGAAGTAAATTGTAAAAATAAGATATTAAAGCTTTCTATTTCAGTTCAAGTACATTTTTTTGCATTACCCACACATTGACGAACAAATTAGAATATAATTTACAAAATAAATTTGTGAAGTGCCAAGTCCTCTTTAAAATTAATTTATGCTTATTGTGGAAACCTGAGATGCAGAATGCAGTACACATCAGAGAAAAACAAAACGCAATTTACTGAGACAGGTCAATGGCAAACTTTACACATCTCTATTACTATTATTTTTTTAACAACTCATGATTAAGATGTTAGTAATTTTTAATCAATTACATTTACAATTAGTTACATTTGAGAAGGTGAAAAGAGATCATTATCACAAATGAAAAAATTGTGCAAATCTGATGCCTGTTGTCAAATTTTCCTATTTTCAGTTGTCATTGATTGAAGGTATTAACAATGCATATCCTTGTCTTATTTCTGATATTTCAATGGCTGATTTGAGATTTGTATTTTTTTTTTTTGCTTTGCACTTGTAGAGGAAATCGTTAATTTTCTTGTATGTATCTTGTAATTATATTCATTCATTCAATTCATTTTCTGAACCGCTTTATCCTCAATAGGGTCGCGGGGGGTGCTGGAGTAATTACATTATATATTGTAATTATCTTGTTGTAACAACCTTAAATTACATAGTTTACAGAGCTCTTGCAACCTTGAGAAAGACAAAGAACTGATCTCGTTATTGACTGATTGGGAGGGGGGGACATTAATTTTAAACACAGAATCAAAACTAAACGAGCTAAATATTGACTTTTAAAATGGGAAAATCTTGGCTTAAAGGTGTTTTGAAATCCTGCAGCAAGCGAATTTTAAATATAGCAGACCATATTTTGGACACAAACCCTTGCAAAAAGTGACATGATAATGAACATAAATCCTAGGGTTCCTTTCTTAACTGCCTTGCCCACACCCACCAAAAAACCCTCCAAACCGAAGATGTCACAACCAGAAGGAGCCTGCCATCCTTACACTTTCCATTCTCTTGCTGTCTGTGATTCTGGAAACATGTACTAGATTGGGGCGGCACAACAATGAACTGATGTAGCAAAATACATTTGATCTATGTAGGAGCACAAATGTTAACCTTTTGTTGACATGTGACCTCACAGTGGAAAGACAGGGAGGACTTAAAAGGCATAAAATAAGCAATGCGGGAGCCTGGTGGGGGAGTGGTTATCACGTCGGCCTCACAGTTCTGGGATCTTGGGTTCAAATCCAGCTCGGTCCACTTATGTGGAGTTTGCGTGTTTCCCCGGGCCTGTGTGGGTTTCCTCCAGCTAACCCTAACCCTTCCACATTCCAAAGACATGCATGGTAGGATGGTTGGACACTAAATTGCCCCTAGGTATGAGTGTAAGCATGAGTGGTTTTCTGTCTCCTCGTGCCCTGTGATCGGCTGGCTACCGTTTCAAGTGTCCCCCGCCTTGTGCCCAGCTGGGATTGGCTAAAGCCCCCCCCATGGTCCTGAGGATAAAGCGGTTCTTAAAATGAATGAATGTCTTGGGTGAAATAACAATGAAATGCTAAAAACAGTGCCAGATTTGAGTAATGAACTTATTTTCTACATGTAAAATTACATGGGTGCAGCCATTTTTATTATTTGACATGCCCACCATTTTAAAGGACATTTAATTATTGAGAACTGTGTTAAAAGTATTTCTAAAAACATGTTCCTTTAATGGATATTGAAATATAAGGACCCTTTATTGAATACCAAAAGTGCAATTCTTACATTCCTTAAGTGACCTTTACAAGTTATTTGATCTTTTTAGGAAAAGTGATCATGCACGACCCTTTTGCAATGCGGCCATTCTTCGGTTACAACTTTGGCAACTACCTCACTCACTGGCTGAGCATGGAGACACGAAAGGCTCCAACTCATCTGCCCAAAATCTTCCATGTCAACTGGTTTCGGAAGGACCCCAGCAGCGGTGCTTTCCTTTGGCCAGGTTTTGGCGAAAATGCCCGCGTACTGGAGTGGATCTTTAAGCGTTGCAGCCGAGAGCGTGATGATGAGGCTGCCAAGAAGAGCATTGTTGGTTGGCTGCCGGAGGACGGTGCCATCAACACTCGGGGCCTAAGCGGCAATGTGGACATGGATGCCCTGTTTGACGTTCCAAAGCACTTCTGGCAGAACGAGACCAAGGAGCTAAGAGCGTACTTCAGCCAGCAGGTGGGGGCTGACCTGCCTGCTAAGGTGGAAGCTGAGTTGAAGGCCCTGGAGGACAGGGTCTATGGCAATTGATACCTCAGGGAGTCAAGAATGACACATTAGGTTCTGAGTAGAGTCCGCAGTTGAATTGTCACACTTTCTTTGGTAAATGTTTGAATTAAAACACTGACACTTGACTGATTTGGTGTCATCGAACGCTGTAATTGCTATAGATTTCTTCTTTGTTGTAATCATTTAATGTCAATGACCAGAGGTGGTTTTACTCAAGTGAGAGTTGCGTTAATTCAGAATAATATTACTCCGGTATAAGTAAAGAAGTATTTGGTGAAAAGAATACTCAAGTAATGAGTAGCACATATGATTTTTGTTGAACAAAGCTTTTTTTTTCCCCCTCAGCACATCATAACCATTTACTGTGCTGCACATCATATTACATGACCATATTAGGCCAAAAATGTGCCAAAAATCTTGAATGAGACATCTCTCATTCAAGAGACTAAGAGGGAGTTTGAAATCCACACTTTCAAGTAGCACTAACTGCAACGCTGAATGTGAGATAGATAATGATCTTAGGACATTGGCTGTAAACTTCTGTGTGGTGATGTGTCTTTATTGCCTGATTGGTGTAATGGAGTCATGTGATCATTGTTGTGACATCTCATTTATAAAACTAGTAGAGCCACTGCTCAATAAAATAAAATCTAATAGATCAAAATAAAGATGGCGCTGCTCAAGCGGCAGCCGGTGGCAGTAGCTCCGTCCACTCTTGTTTTGTGTTTTACAGCCTTTCTATGTTTTTTTTTTTTTTTACATTTTAATATTTCTTAATACTTTCTTTTGTACTTTATACTTTTTACAACTTCCTTTGTCCTATTAGCTTAGTTTCGTTCTGCTAGTTCTTTTTTGGAACCATTCAGCCATGCGTCCGCTGTCATGCACACGGGATCAGCTGTGAAGAATACGCAACAGAAAGAGCAACACCTCTATGCTGCTAGAATTCTGGAGCTGCACAAAAGTGCCGGGAAGCGACACTTCAGACCAAGCATTCCATCTATTATTATGGAGAACGTGAGATCTTTCCCCATTAAGATGGAAGAGCTACCGGCGCTTACCAGGCCGCAATGGGAGTATTGGGAGTGTTGTACTCTGTTACTGTGATTCTTCAGCTCCAGACTACTGAGGGACTGTGTGGATAAGCTTGGGAGAGTGATTCTGCATATTTTCAATGTCAGTCTGCAGAAGGTGGAAGACTTCCTGTGTATGGTTCCAGTTTTATTTAGCACTACAATGTATTTTCCTGTGTCTCTATCTGTTCTTTCTACTGCAACAGTGATCTTTTTTTTCAAGATGGCGCTGCTCAAGTGGAAGTAGCTCCATCTGCTCTTATTCGTTTCTGTATTTTAACAGCTTTTCTATCTTTTTTTTAAAATTACATATTAATATTTCTTAGTACTTTCTTTTATACTTTACTTTGTACTTTACACCTTTTGTTTTAATGTTTTCACGACCCGGACCGTTACGACTCCATTCCACCCGTCGCATGTGAGAGGCAGTCATTGTTCTATTATCTTAGTGTCTTTATGCTAGTCCTGGACATTTATTTGTAACCATTCTACTCTAATCTCTCAAGACAGATCCCCTCGTCGCACCCTGTCCATTCCTTATATGGTGTCATTATCCCTACTTGTGCTGTCGAGTGTACTGATTTTAATGTTTTTATTTTTGATATCTGTCATTCCTATTCCTTAAAAGGTAGTGAAAGGCCACTTTTTCACCCTTCCTAACCCATTGTTTCAATTTCACACTGATTCTAGATCAAAGGCGAATTGGCAGGCAGCCTGGTTGAATTGTAAATGTATGTAGTATGTCATACCTGTCCAGTTGAGCTGAACCTGGAATGCATCTCGTTGTACAAAGTACAATATACAATGTATATGTATTTATGGACAATGACAAAGGTTTCAATTCAATAATATGTAGAATATAGACAATTATGTAACGACTCTACTCTGTGGTACAAAGGAACGAAATCTCATACAACGCTTCTTCACAAATCCAATCAAGTAAAATGTATGGCGTGGCAAGATTCCTCCGAGAAGTGCTTTTCCTCACTTGAGTTAATGTGATGCACTACTACCCAGCTCTGGACTTGACTTATTTGTTGCCATCAAATTTGATGAATGCTTGTTCAATTTATGTCGGTGTAGTGATCATTCACTGTAAATGAGTTAAGAATTGGGTATATTTTAGAAACATTGGGCCGCAGAGTTAGGTACATCTGCCTACATAAATCATGCTTCCTGATCAATAAAAAAGACCTGGGCGATAAAATGATAATTATCGTCAAATAATTGTTGTCAACAATAATATACTTCTGATAAAATTTGATAGATTGTAACTTCAATAACACCACCCGAACACAATAAACGGGGGCACTGATGTGACGTGAACTGTAGTTCCAGACCAAGGTTCAGTAGATGAAAACTGCAAGGAACAAACCGATATTTTTTAGCATGGTTAGCAAGAGAGTGGTTAACAGAGCATGAAAGCGAAAGGACTACAGCACGGCCAAAATGAGCGCTTATGAGATGCGGGACAACACCGAGCCGACCCACTAAAAGATTCAAGTGAAGTGTCCCTATCGTTTTCCTTTTTTTTAATGCCTCTTAAATAACAAACAGCAGCCTTGTTAAACATTTCCTTAACCCACTCTCCTCGTTTGAGGACATCCTGTAATTCTTGTCTTACTTGATATCAAGGAATTTCCCCATTTCATGCAAATGTTCTGAAAATGTTGCAAAAACCTAAAAGAGGTAAATTTATATCATTTCTTTTTGTAAACTAGCCATCTAGTGTGTTAGCCAATGGTGATGTCTTCAGTTGATTATTTTTTTTTATTTCATATTGCAGAAACTTTTGGTTTGAAGGCAAATTTCTAAAAATAAAGCTTGTCAAAATTTCTACAAGTTTTATTATTTGTACTTTTTATAGTGTAATGAGGGAGTTGTCTTTTCTTTATTGCACAACAGAACAAAAATCTTAGATTATGTTTTATTTTAAAGTAAGGTAGCAGTTTCCTAATTGAATGAGAATGTAGTTATTCACAATAGTTTGAAGTTTAAAATTTGAGAGAAAAAAGATGTGAGAGTTATCATTTTAATTATCGATATCGACGGATATATATATTTTTGTCATATCACCCAAGCCTAGCCCTTAACAGCTTTATCCAGCACGATCAGAGAAAATGTTAATATATTCTTATGACTACTCTTTTCAATACCAAGCAGTGACCCAAAGACAACCATGCAAGAAGCTGTTCAAGCATCCTATAATGGATGTGGCAATTAAGAAAGCATTACAGAACCTTGCCTCTATGAGCATCAACTCCTTTTTCCACATGGTCTTCAAACTGTAATGACCACTAGGCTCCAGGCAGGTGTGTCTGTCTGTGCCCCCAGGGATAAATCGGTATTAATATAACTCGTGTATTCCACTCAACTAGCAACTCTGAGCCAGACACAAACTTTGATGACAGAGATGTAGTGTCTTGTCATTCATCACATACAGTGATTGCACATTACATGGTTCAGTAGGACTTTTTTGTTGTGCATGCATGTTCCTCTTCAAGAGCCTCTGATTTTTATTTTAAATATAATGTTCATACTTGTTGAAAAGTATTTTGCCTTCACCAGTAAGTTTTATTTTTATGCATGACTATTTAATGTTTGTTGGTGTACTCCGTAATTATTTTTGCCAGCATTCATTAATTTAATTGTTTTTTGGAAATGTATGCAGGTGAATGACGTGCACATTTTTCCCCTAATAAACACATTGCGCGAAAACAATTTGGTGTCCATTTTCAATTCTACAATAATACCATGGTCCATTCATTTAGAATGCAATAACTGTGATTAACGATTTGTCTATTTATAAACTGTATTTTATTTAAGTGTATTTAAATCAAGTTCAAATCAGTTGGTGGCCACTATGTCAATATTGCTCTCCTCATTTATACAATAAAAATATCCGCTGCTGCAACACTGCTGAATAACATTGCTTTCAAATTGTCCTGAACAGAATTACGAATCACCTAGTCCATGTTAACAGTAATGAATGTTAAGTGTTAAACAAATCATATCCAAAGTTGTTCCTGGTTGGATGGTGACATCATCCCTTTATGATGCTTAATTTCTTGGTACAGTAGCTCACATGCATCCACCTAACAATTTGTCATAAATTATGACCTCATAAACTTGGACACCTGGCTACAATTTATCCCCATTTTGTTGTCTTGTAGGAGAGCATGAAAAGAACAGGACTGACTGCCCTTCTCTGTGGTGCGATAAGAGATTTCCACATCTTTAGGATGAGTTCTTAGTCCATTTTAAGACTGCGGTAGATGTAGCGAATAAAAGCAAGCGAGGCCCAGAATGACACACTGCCCAACATCAGTGAGAAGACCAGTGCTGTGAGCAGAGAGTAGCCAAAAAATTCCATACTCTGTACAAGTCCACTCATGGAGGACCTGTTACTGTAGTAGAACACAGAATAAACAAAAATGAAGAGGCCAGTCGATCCTGTGCTCAGCACACTCCGCCACCACCAGCGGTAGTCCTCCCCTGACAGTAGGAAGTAAGTGAGGGCCACCGAGATGCAGGCACCCACTGAAAGAAGGATGGCGAAAACGCACAGTAGGATGCCGTAGAGCGCGTAGTGTTCCCTTCCCCACACTGTAGCAAAGATGTAGTACAGCTCCACCGAGATGGCACTAAAAAGTAAAAAGAACGGAAAGCACAAATTGGTAGCTTTGCAAATACATTGTTTCGTATGAAGGAATATTAGAGCCAATCTGACTTAGTATGTAGCAGAGACGCCACACAATACGCTAACTCCTCAGATATTTTCCAGCAAAATAACAAATATCAAAAAAAGCCTAAACTCCTGTCTTTCAAAATTAAGTTCTGGAAGTGTTGGGGGAAAAACCCAGCACTGTCAGAACTTTGCACTGACCCTGGGCTCCGCTGTTCACAAGTAAGCAAGTTTACATTGGCACATCAACCACCCGATTTCACCATCCGAATAAATGTTTAACCTCCTAGGACCTGACCTCACAAGACTACAATGTTAATTTTTTTTGTCTTTCGCAAGAAATCCCCACGATCTCAGCTGTCCTTGTACAGTAATACCTTGACATACGAGAGCCCCGACATACGAGCAATTTGAGATACGAGTAAAATTCTGAGCAAATATTTACCTTGAGATACGAGACAAATTTTGATGTACGAGCATACAGCCAGGTGGCTGACGCGAGAGCCTGCTTATGAAAACAGCATGGGCACTGTCTTTTTCGCCGCAACTCCCTTGTGTAAAGGTACCTTCAACCAATGGGCGGAGCGTTGCAGAAGCTCAGTAGCGAGGAGGAGGTAGAAGGGGGACCGCCTCGCTACCGAAGTGACAAGAGTTTTCTGATTTTATGGACAAGAGGCACCCGGACAAATTGGAAAGTGGTCGTTCGTTATCCTATTGTGAGGACATTTGTGAGCGTCATCTTCGGAATATTTTGAAGGGAAGACAAAAGCAAGCAACCCTCGATAGGTTCCTTTTAAAAACTCCGGCTGAAAGTCAGGGTGGAGGCGGGGCAAAGAGAAGAAAGGTAAAAACATTTAAAACAAAATTAGAATTAAGTTTAGTGTAAGGTTAGATTAAATTTATTTTTGAGTGTCTGTATCGTAATCCAAGTTCATTTAAATTTGTTTATGTTATGTCACGAGCGTGTTGCCGTGCAAAAAGTCTCTCTCTGTCTCTGTCCCGCTCTCTCCCATCCGTGAAATCATTTTAGTAGTATTAAACATCATAACCACTAGTTATTTGTTAACTGATGGCGAATTTGAACAAATAAATGTTTTTCCATTCCAATATCCTGTTTTTTTATGTTTTTTCAGAGGGTGGGAACGAGTTAATTTGTATTTAGTTCATTTCTATGGGAAACGTTTATTTGAGATACGAGTAAATCGACATACGAGCTCAGCAACGGATTAAGCTCGTATCTCAAGGTACCACTGTACCTGCTTCGGGGCCTTCTGCCCACGACTGTAACACTTTGCCTCTGCTTAACTGAGATTTTTCTTGGCCTCCCACTCCACCTGCCTTAACTCGAACTTTGCCAGTGGTCTTCCATTTCCTCACTGTTTCTCACAGTGGAAACTGACAGCTGAAATCTCTGAGCTAGCTTTTTGTATCCTAACCCTAAACCACGATGTTGAACAATTATTGTTTGTTAATGGTCATTTGACAGTGGATAGTGGTTACGATGCTTAATAGTACTAAAATTTGACGGATTTCGCAGAGGGGAGACTTTTAACACGGCAACGCGCTCATAACAAACAAATCTAAATGAACTTGGATTACGATACAGACACTTTTATTCTAACCTTACAATAAACTTGATTGTAATTTTGTTTTAAATTTGTATACCTTTCTTCTCCCAGGTTGGCTCAATTTGCCCCGCCTCCACCCTGACTTTCAGCTGCAACCTATCGAGGATTGCTTTTGTCTTCGCTTCAATATATTCCAGAAATGGTGCACACAAATGTCCTCACAATAGGATAACGTACGACTACTTGCCAACTTGTCCGGGAAGTAGTACTACTCTCTATTGGCGAGCAAGTTCCGCCATTCTGCACTGATTAACGGGGAAAAAACAAACACTGAAAAAAATGTTAATGCTCTTAGAGACATTACACGAGGGAGTTGCGACGGGAAAGACAGTGCCCATATTGTTCTCAAAAGCAGCCTCTCGCGTTGGCCACACCTGGCTGTATGCTCGTATATCAACATTTGTGTCGTATCTCAAGGTAAATATTTGCTTTAAAAAAATCTCATATTACTGTATTGCACACTGTAAATCCTATAAACTTCATTTCACTTCTTCAATATCACTGTTAGTCTTCTGTCCAAACAACCAATGATTTATAAAAGGAAAATCTTGAAAATGAACAGGGTTGCCCAAACTTTTTCATACGACTGCATATATATCTACTGTACAGACAGTTTTTAACGTGACCGGACGTTTGGTCGACGGACACTTGTTCCCCGGACGTTTGGTCGCCGGACAGTTCGTCGAACAGACATTTCGTCGACGGACAATTCGTCGAACGGACAATTCGTCACTGGATTCGCTCACTCTCAAAATTATAATCATGAGAGAGAGAGAGAGAGAGAGAGAGTTTACTGTTGAAAGCGATCAACCAGGTAATCTCTCGCTCTCAAAATTAGAATCATGAGAGAGAGAGAGTTTGTAATTGCATTGACAATGTCAGAGCATTAATATCTAAATATCTAATATCTAAATTATCAATAAGTTGCGTGTTATTGGCGGTGTGTACATGTTTTTCAATTCGTCCTGTTCTCGTGTGTAGACAAACTTGCCTCTTTTATACTATTATTGTCCCAAATTAAACACATTATCAATAAGCTGCCATTGACGACGGTAGACGTCCGATTCATGTTGACTGAGGTGCAGATGCTATTTCTGTTATTAGAGCTCTATCTAGAGGATATATAACGCAAGTCAACATGAATCGGACGTCTACCGCCGTCAATGGCAGCCGATGGGTTAAATGAGTGCTTTATAGCAAAAAGAAAAATCCAAGGATGACCAGGAGAGAAAAACATTGTACTATTTTGAAGTGGTGTTCATTGAGCCTTATTTAACTCAGATTAATCTCTGGAAGAAACTCAAGCTTCCTCAATAAAATTGCTAAACACTGAATAAATTGAATAACTTGGTTAAAAGTCACAATGAATGACTTCCGGTATTGTTTTTTTATTTTTGTTTTCTTCTATAAAAATAAGAGACAATTCTGTTTCCCACTGTTGTAGCTGTAATAGAATTACAGACTACTTGAGAGGGATAACCTGCATAGTTGATGGCTGCCAATGGAGTGTATGAGTGCTCTATAATCGGTAGACGTCCGATTCATGTTGACTGTTGCGTTATATATCCACTAGATCGAGCTCTAATAGCAGAAATAGCATCTGCACCTCAGTCAACATGAATCGGACGTCTACCGCCGTCAATGGCAGCTTGTTGATAATGTGTTTAATTTGGGACAATAATAGTATAAAACAGGCAAGTTTGTCTATACACACACGAGAACAGGACGAATTGAAAAACATGTACACACAACGCTAATAATACGCAATTTATTGATAATTTTGATAGATGTTTAGATATTAATGCTCTGACATTGTCAATGCAATTACAAACTCTCTCTCTCATGATTCTAATTTTGAGAGCGAGAAATAACCTGGTTGATCGCTTTCAACAGTAAACTCTCTCTCTCTCTCTCTCTCTGTCTCATGATTATAATTTTGAGAGCGAGCGAATCCGGCGACGAATTGTCCGTTCGACGAAATGTCTGTTCGACGAACTGTCCGGCGACCAAACGTCCGTTCGACAAAACGTCCGGGGACCAAGTGTCCGTCGACGAAATGTCCGGGTACCGTTTTTAAAATGCGCTGAAATGACCATTGAACCCGATGTCACTATGGCTGGTGTGGGGTAGGACAGGGGTGGGCAAACCGGCCCTTAGGGGCCGCTGTGGGTTCAGGTTTTTGTTCCAACCGATCCAGCACAGACCGTTTCTGCTCAAACAAGAAGCACCTGACTGCAATCCACTGATTTCACTTCTAAGATACCAAATTTGAGGAAATGTTTCTTTTTTAGGGGTTGGAATGAAAAGCCGCATCCACTGTGGACCTTTGTGGAATAGTCTGCCCACCCCTGGGATAGGACCACCACATGGTATTTTCCTCCACAGTTAATTGTTGCAGACTTGTTTATAATAAATTCAATTCTGAGTCTGAAAACGAGAGCCATGTGATGAAATACAACAACGCTAAAACATTGTGCATATATGGCTTTTAAAGATGAAGGTATTAACTAACCGAAATGTGGCATTCTCCGTGTAATGACAATTTGTTTCTGGTGACGTCACTTAGCTATTTTACCCTTACAGATCGAAAGGACTCACTAATTTTTTTCCTTTCAATGGAGCCCTAATACTCCTTCACACATTTGCCATAATACCCAACTCTTTAGCAGGAATAGTGACATTATCCCACCTAAATGGCAAAAAGCCACCAATGGCCATGTGCACAGCAGCATGTTTGTACCAGGGCTGACTCGGGATTTGCCGGGCAATGTTGCGCGTACGGCAGGGGGCTTGGAAACCACTTGCTCGGTTTTTGCCGACAATTCCACCGATGACGGTGAGCGGAAAGCCCACCAACACCCAGGCACCTAGCAGGAGAAGCACTGTGGTTGCTGGTAAGGCCTGTGTGGAACCACTGCACCAGTGAACTGAATTCACGATGCTCCACGTCAGGAACAGGGGTGCTGTTAGAATATCAGAAAACAGCTAATGACCATCACTGTTATGATTATTTTAGTTAACAACTTGAATTGATATCTTTCCAAATTAACAATAGTGGCCCAACATAGCGACATGAGTCTCAAGTTGTACAAACAGATTCCAAGATAAAAACACTTTCCCTAGTTGAGAATTGTCGAAATGGACATTTATTCATTAAAGAAAAACCACCTCTATCGTGTGCATCTATGTGGAAAGAATCTTGTCAAGAAATATTTTTCTGGCTTCCCCAACTGCCAATACTATCTTAGCCAAACCAAATCCCAGTATCGAGATCACATACTCAAATCTTGCTACATTTATATTTCAAACTCCAAAGTAGGATTACCCCTATTATTACTACAATATTACATTTTTTCACGCCTATACATAAGTACAAGTACAATTATCAAGAAGTGTAATATTTAAATATAATCTATATATTTTTTTAAAAATGTAAGTACTTTAAATACTGTACTCAGTGAAAATAGTTCCTCCCTGTTTAATTTAAATAAATAAATAAAAAACATTATTGGGAGCTTTAGTCAAAGTCTTTTTCAGCAGATTCGAGAGGCATCATCGATGGAATCTTCAGGAGGCGCCTTATGAGCTTTTCAGGAGGAGCTTTTGCGAGAGGTTTTCAGCACACAAGGATTTTGATGGGGAGTTGTGATCTTTTTTTTGTACAAGGACATGAAACTGTCAAGACGATTGCCATATTCCATGGCTATAACCATGTTGTATTCAATCTTCATTGTTGCAAACTGCATGGCATGTTGAAAATTTCTTGGAATTTCTGAAAGTACTAAGAACACGTTCATCTTTATTGCCATCATTGTTTTGGGGGAAATTAAACTTCCACTTTGCTCCTCTGGCCATCTGTCAATTACACGTCCAGAGAGCTCTATTTTTGGAAGAAAAAAAAAACAGTGTCAGCCTTCTGCCCGGACTTAAATGGAAACTTAACTTCCACTTTGCTCTTCTGCGGCGTCCAGCAGTCTCAGATGGCCAGTAAGCGATATTTTCGGACAAGGTCGAAAGCGTCCGCTCTAACGTCGCCCGGAGCTTGCACTTTGAAACATTTCTGGGAAATTCCACCATCAGCTGGGCGACCCAAGGCCCCACGGCCATTCAGTCCGTTCAGAAAGCTCTATTTTCAGATAAACGTGACGGCCACCGGCCGCTGCGCACCATTTTTCTTGTGGGGGTGTTTTTCAGCTGCAGTGACAGGACGAATGATTGCAATTAAAAGAAAGCTGAATAGCGCGTCGGCCTCACAGCTCTGGGGTCCAGGGTTTAAATCCAGATCATGTCCATCTGTGTGGAGTTTCCTCTGGGTAGGCCGGTTTCCGCCCACATTCCAAAAACTATGCATGGTAAGGCTGATTGAACACTCTAAATTGCCCCTAGGTATGGGTGTGAGCGTGAATGGTGGTCCCTCTCCTCGTACCCTGCGATTGGCTGGACACCAATTCAGGGTGTCCCTGCCTCGTGCCCGAAGTCAGCTGGGATAGGCTCCAGCTCCCCCCACAACCCTTGTGAGGATAGGTGGTTTAGAAAATGAATATTAAAACTTTTTACAATCTATTCATTCATTTTATTTAAAGCAGTTCAGAAAATGAGATGAGATGAATCCGGCAAAGTACAGGGATATTCCAGAGGACTACTTCTACCAGAGACATGTTGCAAGTTCAAAAACTCATGGCTGTAGTAGCTCAAAAGTGTAACCCTAACCCCTGAGCACAGGGTCTGAATACTGTTATTTCAGTTGTTTTTGTTGTAATGAATTTGAAAATAATTTGTAATTTCGTTTTTCTCTGGTTCAGATGGGGTGATTTTTTTATTTTGGCAAATGGTAGCAATGCTACAGAGTGAAATACTCTTGAATACTTTCTAAACCCACTGCCCAGTATGTTCTGAGTTTCTGTGCTAAATTTCATATTTCTTCAGCTTCACTGAAAAGCAGTGGCGGTCCGTGAATTTCCTAGTGACGCCTTCAGCTGTCGGAATAAATCCAACCCTCAAAAACTATTTTATGGCTATAAAGCCTCTACTGCAGCTATAGCTGCAACACATAAAAAATAATCTTTAAAACGTCTTTTTCTCGAGTCTGTATCCGTTTTTGCTACCACAACCAAGATGGCGCCGTTCAAGTGGCAGCCGGTAGCGGTGGCTCCGTCCACTCTTGCTCGTTTTGTGTTTTTGCTGCTTTTCTGTCTTAATGCTTTGATACGGTGATTCTTAATGATCCCATTTACTTTGCTTTGCTTTGTACTTTGTGCTTTTGCTTTGTTGTTCTGCGGTCTTTGCGACTGTACTGTCTAACTTTTAACTATGTGTAACTATGCCTTTCCTGTATCTGCATTCTCACCCTCTTGCTACTGTCACAATGAAATTTCCCGAATACGGGATGAATAAAGTTATCCAATCAATAATAACCTCATACAATTGAAATATTATTTAGGATATTTTACTCACCAAAAATCCTTTTTAACTGTACACAATATCCATTCTCCTTTCTTTCCTCCAACTTTTCTATTGCCATCGAAGCTAATGCTGAAAGTCGACCCTGTCCTGTCGTATTTCTGGCATACGTTTTTATTCGATTTAGTGCTGAAAATATTCGTTCCCGGTTGTGACAGGCTTGCTTGCTTTGGAGTTGTCCGACCTTTCTTAATGATGTCCAGCTTTTTTTTCTTGAAAAGTCCGTCTTGAAAATGGCTTTGACAGTAAATCTGCAAAGAAATCCATTTCTTCTCCTCCTTCAGCCGTTGCGGGTTGACAAAACTGCTATTAAATCAACACAACATTATATTTGCTTGTGCAGCTCGCTCCAGATACAGTTTGGTAGCTCTGGCTCGTCCACGATCACTAGCCAATCATAGTTGGTGAAAGCGATGACGTATCGCTACGCCTGCGAGAAGGCAATGACGTATCCCTACGCCTGCGAGAAGGCAATGACTTATCCCTACGCCTGCGAGAAGGCAATGACGTATCCCTACGCCTGTGAGAAGGCCTTGGTGTCACCAAATCGAATTCTGATTGGTTAAAGCAACAGTCTTATCGACGCTTGTTTAATGCAGCAGAGCCTGCAGAACTGATTGTGAAGGCCTTGAGGCAGATTTCTGACCCTGGCAACAAATAATGGCTGAAATGTGATTGGTTAAATGCTTCAATATGAAAAAAAACATCTGGAAGCAGTGCAATCAGGGGGGAAAGCAATGAAAGGAAGCTAACAGACAATTTGGAGTTATTTAATAAGTATTCATGGACAAAATATAATTAACATCAGTCTGTGATTCAGATATTTCTTAGGCCAGCAGAGAGCCTTGAAGGCCCTGATGGCACACCGCTGCTAAAATGCAAGTTTTTAAGCACAGCAAAGCAGCAACAGCAGCAGTTTCTTTTTTTACAATTAAGATTATAGGAAGTGAGAAAATTGAAAAATAATGTTCTCCTCCTGCCCTGCACATTGTAATCCAGGCAAATGATGTGCACCATCTAAGTTGTGAGTTTTAGTACATGACATGGGCCACTAGAAAATGTGAACATTTGTCTGACAGTAAGGTCCCTAGCCCTGGTGTCCTGTTAGTAACAGGGGTCTAAGATGACTCACCGGAAAAGAGTGTCGAAGTCAGAATGATGTTCCACACCCAATGCTTGCCGCTTATCTGCGTGTAAAAGCTGCATGAGATGTAACCTGATACACAGCTGGTCAGGGCGTACAATACGATGGCAGCAGAGTTAATGGCACCGTGATGGTGAACGTTAAACATTCCCAGTAGTGCCATAATGATGATTCCTATAACAAAATATACAAGTTTTAGGATAATTAGAAGACTGTCCATGTGTGTAAAAATAAATACAGATGTACCTCTATTTACAAAATTAATTCGGTCCAGAAATGGTTTCGTAACTTGATGTTTATGCAAGTAAAGACATTTTTTTTACATTGAATTACAGTAATCACTCGAATATCGTGGATAATGTCGACCAGACATGTCCATGATAATTGAAAAACCACAAAGTAGGATGACCCCTATCTACATGTTTTCACACCTCTACAAAAATACAAGTACACGAGTACAATTATCAAGTGTATTTATTAAATATTACAGTAACAGGCATATGATAAGACTACTGTATTAATATCTAAATATAATTTATAAATAAAAAAATTGTATCTACTTTTAGTAATCTACTCACTGTGAAAATAGTTCCTCTTCGCTTGATTAAAAAAAAAAGGTTATTGGGAGCTTTAGTCCAAGTCCTCTTCGTCAGATTCGAGAAGCTTCTTCAGGAGGCGTCGTAGGGGAAGCAGGAGGAGCTTCTTTCTGGGAGAAGTTTTCGGCACACAAGGAACATGGACTGCTGTTTCTTTTCTTGTACAAATACCGTATTTATTCGTGTAAAGCGCAAAATTTTGTACCAAAAAACGGAAGCAAAGTTCGGGTGCACGTTACACACGAAGTCTTCACTTTTATGACCAAACTGCCCCCCGCAGCTGTTATAATGGGATACGTAAAATCTACCTTTTTCCACCAGATGGCGACAATGTACCTTCTTTTGCAAAAGCCAGCCCTCTCCAAATCGGCAAGTTTACAGGGTAAAAAAAGTTGCTCCAGGGAAATGTTAGTGGGACACCTGCTCACACGAGTCCGCCCAGTGAGCGCTATCCTTGCTCAAGAAGAAGGGAATCAATTGTTTGGTGAATCTGATGATGATGAATCAGACTTTGAATTTTTTTAAATATTATTATGATGAATTAGACTTCAAGGATTTAAAATTGTAAATTCCATTTAAGAAATGTGTTCATATTGGTAGTAATTTGTTTTACCATGTTTCCGTACCATACGTTGTGAATAAATGTTTTATCATGGCGACATGTGTTCAGCATTTGCCAGTTACCAGCGTGTGCGGTCGATTGGTCGCCGGTCTTTTGGTCGCCGTGTTTTGGTCGCCGGTCTTTTGGTCGCGGTCTTTTGGTCGCCGTCTTTTGGTCGCCCGGACCGCGACAATGAGCGACCAAAAGACCAGCGACCAAAAGACAGACGACCAAAAGACCGACGACCAAAAGACCGGCGACAAAACAAGGTAAAACAACACGGTCTACACATCAATAAAAGCCAACAATGGCCATAAGCAGTTTCACTGAGCCGACGTGTGAGTGTATAAGAGTTTGGATGTACATGCGTTGTCCCTTTAAGAAGGTACGTCAGTCAGGGTCTTAACAAGTTCTCCAACAAAAAACAATAAAAGTCCGGGAAATTTGGAGCTTTTCTTTAGTTTAATAATTACTAGGGCATTAAGTATGACTACATAGTAATTCGCAGTTTGTATTTAGGGAATTTGCGCAACGATTTAAATGGTAATTATCAATAACCTTCCGTGCGACCAAAAGACCGGCGACCAAAAGATCGGCGACCAAAAGACCGGCGACCAATCGACCGTGTACCGTTACCAGTACCGGTACAATCCTTGGTGTTAGCTGAGAAAAACTGAAAAAAAACAATTTTAGACCAATTTCTAGTCACAAACTACGAGTGCGTGTTATACACGGGTTCAAGTTTTACTCGAATAAATACGGCATGTTTTTGTACAAGGACATGAAACTGTCAAGACGATTGACAAATTCAAAGGCTCCAACCATGTTGATATCAATCTCCTGGAGCTGTTGTTGCAAACTTTCTTAAAGGAAGACCACCTTCTTTATCCTCATCATCGTCGTTGTCCGTTGCGTCTTGTTGCGCACTCCCCGATGGGATCATTTCGATGAGGTCCTCATCAGTTGATGGGGGAGGGGTCTGACTGGCTCTCAGGCAGTGTGTTGACGTCCTCTCATCATGGCAGCTTCACTTATTTATGGCGTAAATCCCTCATAATGCTGGTTCATTTTTTATTCATAGTGGCTACCACTCACTTAGTGTCCTTGGAAAAGGATATTGTTGCCGTTTTCCGAATATTCACTTCTTTCTTGAAATAACGTATGGTAGATTAATTAGCAAAGCAACGTCACTTTTTCGGTCACTGTCATCATGTCTCATTTTTCTTTGGCTCATTGGATGTCGGTCCAGGATACATAGGAGGCATTTTCTAGAACGATTGAAAATCTAAACAAAGCTGGAATAGGCTTGGCCTAGTGTTTCTCCACAGCTAATGTGCGTGATTCGAAATGTAATCCGAAGAAACCAGGAAATGGCAAGACGTTGTCCTTCTGGGCCTTTTACATTATTCGGCACGTGAGTCTTCTTCTACAGTGAAATATCGCTTCAGCGCTGAGTGCCACCCAATTCAGCGGAGCCCTGACTTCCACCATTCTTTTATCCTGTCTTCCCCTCATGAGTTTCAGCGTGAATTTTGACATTGGAATGGAAAGTGGCAGTTGAGTAAACATATGTACACAAGCACGTAAACACAAAAGAACTTAAAATTGTTAATACACGCACAAAAATTAAAAAAACAACTCTGTGATGAATGAGTGTCGAGGCACATGAACCAGGAACTCACCACTGGGCGCACATGGTGGCCACTCTAACGTCCGGTTAAAGAGCGCTAAACTCAGTTCCGGCATCATGGAGACGCAGCTCCCTTCTCCCCAATGGGCAGCCAACCAGGTGTTGGGAGAGAGCCAATGGGAAAGCAGCTCTACCAAGACCGTTAAAAAAAACGAATACAGGAAAGTGTATTTATGTTTTGGGGGATGTTTGATTTTATTTGACGTTTCATAACTTGGGATTTTTTTCAGATCTTAGGACAAAATTGTTCCCATCGAAGCTTTATGCAACCTGAATATTTCGTCAGTAGAGGTACCGCTGTACCTGTGGAGAGGGTAAGGAACTGGGCCCCCACTCCAAGCACGGCACACAGCAGACTTTTGTGAGGGGGAAACCGAAAGACGTCAGTGTGAATGATCTTCCAGCCATTGTCTCCTTGGTCCAGATCATCACAACCCACCTCCTCCTCTACATTATACCTGCAGATGAGATTAAGCGTGTTACAATCAAGACACTGTGAAAAGATGATTAACGATTCATTCTAATGCATGTCGAGCAAAATTAATGTTTTAAGTGCTATGATGGTCTGAAAAATTGCTTGCATTTCCATATACAAAATGGCAATAGTTACATACACATATAAATAGGGTTAGTAAATGCCATCCATTTTCTTCTGCTTATGACCAAAGTGGGGTCACGGGGACAGCAATTTCAGCAGGGAAGCCGGAAGACGTTGTCTACCCAGGCTGTCTTGAATCAGGCCCACACCCTCCTTCCAGCAGGACGTGGCCAGAACACTTTGCCAGGAAGGCATTCTGATCAGATGCCAGAGCTACATCATTGGACTTTTCTTGATGCTGAGGAGAATCCTTGGCCGAGACCCTCCTGGATGACATAGCTTAACCTGTCTCTAAGGAATACCCAGAAGACGCTGCGGAGGTAACTCATTATGGCCGGCTGGATCTTGTTCTTTTGGTCATGACTGACAGTTCATGACCGTAGAAGAGGGAAGGAACGTATATCTTGTGGTAAATCGAGAGATTCGCCTTTTGAATCAGCTCCTTCCTTCACCGCGACGGACTGATGAAGATTCCAGATCACTACAGGTGCCGAACCCATTCACTGTCGATGTCCTGCTCCATTCTTCCTTCATTATTGAACAAGACCCCAAAATACTCGAGTTCCACCGCGTGTGGAAGGACCACATCCCTGACCTGGAGAGCGGATACAATCTTTTTCCGTCTGAGGACCAACGTCTTGGCTTTGAAGGTACTGAAACCAGATACTCTCAACGCCTCTGCTGTGCCTAGATATTCTGACCATGAAAGTTGTGAACAGACAGAATCAGTGACATAGGGCAACCTTGGCAGAGTCCAACTCTTTCTTGAAGTCGACAAAACACAGGTATACTTATTGGGCAAATTCCTATGTAGTAAAGCAGTAAAGCATTGACGAATCCGTAGAGAGATGTGACTGCATTGGAGACCTGCCTCAGATGTGGAATAGCAAAGATAATTGTACTTTGTTTGATGTAGGAACATTTTTTGTTGCAGAAAAGTGACATTTTGAGTCCAGTTATGAATGTACATGAAACCAATGTTCCCTCTAATTTTTCATAGGTATGGGCATACAGTGGGGCAAATAAGTATTTAGTCAACCATGAGAGACAGAATGTGGAAGAAAAAAAACAGAAAATCACATTGTTTGATTTTTAAAGAATGTATTTGCAAATCATGGTGGAAATAAGTATTTGGTCAATAACAAAATGTAATCTCAATACTTTGTTAAGTACCCTTTGTTGGCAATAACGGAGAACAAATATTTTCTGTAACTCTTCACAAGCTTTCCATACACTGTTGCTGGTATTTTGGCCCATTCCTCACTGCAGATCTCTAGAGAAGTGATGTTTTGGGGCTGTCGTTGGGCAACACGGACTTTCAACTCCCTCCACACGTTTTCTATGGGATTGAGATCTGGAGACTGACTAAGCCACTCCAGGACCTTGAAATGCTTCTTATGAAGCCACTCCTTTGTTGCCCTGGTGGTGTGTTTGGGATCATTGTCATGCTGAAAGACCCAGCCACGTCTCATCTTCAGTGTCCTTGCTGATGGAAGGAGATTTTCACTCAAAATATCTCGATACATGGCCCCATTCATTCTTTCCTTTACACAGATAAGTCGTCCTGGTCCCTTTGCAGAAAAAACAGCCCAAAGCATGATGTTTCCACCCCCATGCTTCACAGAGGGTTAGATGTTCTTCGGATGCAATTCAGTATTCTTTCTCCTCCAAACACAAGAAACTGTGTTTCTACCAAAAAGTTCTATTTTGGTTTCATCTGACCATAACACATTTCCCCAGTCCTCTTCTGGATCATCCAAATGCTCTCTAGCAAACCACAGATGGGCCTGAATGTGTACTGGCTTCAGCAGGGGGACACGTCTGGAAGTGCAGGATTTGAGTCCCTGGCGGAGCATTGTGTTACTGATAGTAGCCTTTGTTACTGTGGTCCCAGTTCTCTATAGGTCTTTACTAGCTCCCTCCATGTGGTTCTGGGATTTTTGCTCACCATTCATGTTATCATTTTGACGCCACGGGGTGAGATCTTGCATGGAGACCCAGATCGAGGGAGATTATCAGTGGTCTTGTATGTCTTCAATTTTCTAATAATTGCTCCCACAGTTGATTTCTTTACACCAAGCGTTTTACCTATTGCAGATTCAGTCTTCCCACCCTGGTGCAGGTCTACAATTTTGTCTCTGGTGTCCTTCGACAGCTCTTTGGTCTTGACCATAGGGGAGTTTGGAGTGTCAGACATAAAATGACGGATCAATAAATACAGAAAACAGTAAGTTTATAGACAAATGGACAGAGAGACAAATAGATGTGGACTTAAAAATCTCATCTTTACAGTCTAATTATTGTTACGTTAGAATGCTTATCATTGAGAATCTGAACTTTAAAACCTCTTACTCATCAATTATTTGGTCACATTTCCATTTTCTAGTATCTGTGGTGCTTATATAACTGTTACTATTTCTAGTTTATCAAAATATGAATTTTAATATAATGTTTTTTTCTACCCACTAACCTGGCAAAGTCGTTCTTCAGAACCCGCATGAGGATGATGATGACAAAGCCCAGAAGCAGCAGCACCAGCACCAGTGAGTTAATGATGGACAGCCAGTGGATCTCAAGTGTTTTGGGGAAGAACGAGTAGTCTCTCAGGCGCTCAGCTCGGCGGGCATGAGTCAGGGGAGACTCAAACCAGCGCACGCTGTATGTATGAACCACTGTCAGGCTGACACCACCCACCCCAACACTACCTAGGGCACTTCCAGCACTGCCCTCCAAAGAAACAGGTTTGACATCCTTCACAGAGACGTTGGCGAAGATTACAGAGTCACCGTTGTATTCTATGTTGAAATCCAAATGAGTCCACAGACCCACCTGTTGCAGTGAGCAAAGCAAGGCAGTGTTGCAGAGTGGTAACGTGAGGATTTTGCAGCAGAACCTTTGTCTCTGTATCAGCTTTTAACCCCATAGACCCAATTGGGTTAACCCAGTGCTCCTCAATTGTTTTGTGTTGCGCCCACCGAGCAAATTTAAACATTTTTCCAAACCAAAAAATAGTATTCTTCTATAAAATTCTAAGTACACCTCCCGAGCGAACTCTGACAGTGAGCGCGCTATTCCTGTCCACCAAGTGAATGTGCAGTGACACTATTATAGTTCGTGATCTATCGATTATCGGGGTCAATATTTGACAAATTTAACCCCATAAAAATGAAGTTGAATTGTACATTCAATAACATCAAAATAAGTTGTAAGAATTCTCAATATATTTCTTAATAAATATAGGGACAGAATAGATCATTGACTGTTATTTCTTTAGTATATCTACACACATACCTATTCACTCAACCACCTACACATTCCCTTCGAACCGATAACCCACCCACCTATTTACCCACCTGGCTACCTATGTGTGATTTGGATTGGATTGAATAACTTTATTCATCCCGTATTTGGGAAATTTCGTTGTCACAGTAGCAAGAGGGTGAGAATGCAGATATAGGGAAGGTATTTTAGACATAAATAAATACATGAATAAATGTATAAATAAATAAGCATGTTGCTGATATATATATATATATATATATATATATATATATACACATAGATGTACATGTATACATACGGTAGGTCTTAACACTCAGCCATTTGTTTTGTTAAAGAGCCTGACAGCTGATAGGAGGAACGATCTGCGGAAGCGCTCCTTCTTGCAATGAGGGTGCAGCGGTTTATTGCTGAACGAGCTTCGGAGGGACTCCACAGACTCATGCAGGGTGTGGCAGGTGCTGTCCATAATGGACATAATCCTGGTCAGCATCCTCCGCTCTCCCACTTCCTTCACAGAGTCCAAAGGACAGCCCAGAACAGAGCTGGCCCTCCTGACCAGCTTATTCAGCCTGTTCCTGTCCCTCTCCGTGCTCCCGCATCCCCAACAGACCACTGCATAAAACACTGTAGATCCCACCACAGTGTAGTAAAAGGTCCTCAGCAGTGTCCTGCACACGCCAAAAGACCGTAGTGTCCTCAGTAGGTAGAGGCAGCTCTGGCCCCTTTTCTACAGGACATCATGTTTGTGGACCAGTCGAGTTTTTTGTTGAGGTGAACACCCAGGTACTTCAAATTCTCCACGATTTCAATGTCCGTACCCTGGATGTTCACCCGAGTGGTCTGTTGAGGATTCCTCCGAAAATTGATGACCATTTCCTTTGTCTTACTGGTGTTGATGTAGAGGTGATTTTGCCTACACCAGTCAACAAAGGCTGTGATGACTCCCCTGTACTCTAGGTCATTCCCGTCCATCACTCGTACAACAATAGCGGTGTCGTCAGAGAACTTCTGGAGGTGGCAGGTGTCTGTATTATGTTTGAAGTCTGATGTGTAGAGGGAGAAGAGGAGTGGGGAGAGCACCGTGCATTGCGGGGCCCCCGTGCTGCAAGCTACCACATCAGACATACAGTCCTGAAGTCTCACATATTGTGGTCTGTCAGTGAGGAAGTTTATGATCCATGCAGCTAGGTGGTTCCTTACTCCAGCCGCTTCTAGTTTCCCTCTCCGTAGGACCGGCTGAATGGTGTTGAACGTACTGGAGAGGTCAAAAAACATCATTCTCACCGTGCTTCCCATGTTCTCCAGGTGTGAAAGAGATCTGTGCATCAGGTCAGTGGTAGCATCTTCCACACCAATGCCTGGACGATAGGTAAACTGCAGAGGGTCCAGCTCTGAATTCATCAGGGGGCTGAGGTGATTTAGGATGATTCTCTCCAAAGTCTTGATCAGGTGAGAGGTTAATGCTAATATTTTTTAGCTGTTTTATCACCTGATCGACAGTAATGCAGAGACCGGTGGAAGGGGGGGAGGAAGAGGAGGAGGAGAAAGAGGGGGAGAGTTGCTTCTGGTCTGGAGGGTCAGGGGAGTGGGGGCAGAACTGAATCTGTTAAAGAACTGATTCAGTTCATTGGCCCACTCCCTGTCTCCGGACTCTGGGTCTCTCTTACTGTTGCCTCCATGGCCCGAAATGGTCCTCAAGCTCCTCCAGACCTCTTTGGTGTTGCCTCTCTGGACTTGGTTCTCTGGCTTCCTCCTGTAGATGGTCTTTCCTTTCCTTATCTCTCTCTCTTCAGCTCCTTCTGGACCATTTTAAGACTCTCTTTCTCCCCAGACCTAAAAGCCCTCTTATTGTTCAGGAGGGCCCTTAGATCCCTGGTGACCCACGGCTTATTGTTGGAGAAACAACGGACCTTCTTGGAGGGTACAGTGTTTTCAACACAGAAGCTAATATAATCTGTGATGCAGTGGGTCAAGCTGTCAATGTCTTTCCCATGTAAATTGCACAGCAATTGCACAGGGACTGTTTTGAGACCACTGACAGGGAGGTCCCTGTCAGTGGTCTCAAAACAGTCCCTCAGTACCATGCTGATCTCCTCGGTCCATCTTTGTATGATCCTCGTGGTAGGTTTTATTTTCCTCACCATAGGGATGTAGGTGGGGATCAGATGGACCAGGTTGTGGTCTGAGCGGCCCAGTGGGGGCAGGGGGACTGAGCTGTATGCCTCCTTTGTGTTGGCATACAGCAGGTCCAGAGTTTTTTGTTCCCTGGTGTGGCACTTCACATACTGAGTGAAGGTGGGGAGAGTAGAAGCCAAGGAAGCATGGTTAAAATCACCGGAGATAAGAAGCGGGTGTGACGTCTGCAGCCGTCCGAGACGTCCGAAATCAATGACCACAACATCAAAGAGGCCTTTGAAAGGCTGCGCTTTAGCGACAATTGACGGGAATTTGAATTTGGACTTTTTCAGTGTCAAGTGTCTATTGTCATTTAGCACATTAGCATCAAAGACCTTTTTTATTTTTCCAAAATTCCATATTCAAAATTTAGTGAAGCAGCTCGCGAGCGACTGCCGCATCGGTGGAAGGAGGTATATACGCAGTTATTACGATAACAGCTACTACTCGATATCGAGTGAAAAGTTGCTCCTTCACCGTAATATGCCCGGGGCTACACCATCTACTATTAATAAAAACAGCTACTCCCCCACCTTTCTTCCTACCGCTCTCCTAAGCATTTCTGTCCGCCCTCACCAGCTGAAAACCATCCAAGGATACGAGAGAGTATGGTGTTAGTTCATTCAGCCAGGTCTCCGCGAAGCACATAATACAGATTTTCCAATTTCGTCGTTGTAGTTTGGTAAGCGCTGTTAGCTCTTTTATCTTATTGGGGAGAGATCTTACGTTCCCCATAATAATAGATGGGATGCTGGGTCTGAAGCGTCGCTTTCTCTCCTGACATTTTTGTCCAGCTCTGCATCCTCTTCTCTTACTCTTTAACTCCGCGGGGAGATCCAGGGGCATCCAAGTGTTGCGTAGCGCTAACAGCTGGTCCTTTGTGTAAAACAGCGGAGGCATGGCTGAATGGGTCAAAAATGTAATGTCCAGAATTTGCAAAGATAAACTAAACTAATAGATCAAAGACTGCCGCTCGCACAACTTGAGTCTTGAAGTAGTCTTGAAAGTAAAGTTGTAAAACATTATAGTATGGAGTATAAAATATAAAGTAAAGTAACAAGTAAAATTTTAAGAGACAATAAAACGTAAAAATAAAGGATAAAAAAGCTGTAAAAAAAGCTGTAAAAACACAGAATACGAGTGAGGGTTTAGGGAGCTACTGCAACTGGCTGCCGCTTGAACGGCACCTATGATGTAATGATGTGATGTTTAATTAAGTGTCTAGCAGACGCTCACTAATTGTTTGCGCCTGCCGGACTGGAAATCGTCCCCCGTCATTGGAGCCAACTCACCATCAGATGGTTGACAAGCCCGCCTGCCTCTTCACCCAAGTGTCAAAGAAATCCGGCTGCAACACTAATGAGATGACTATAAAGTCAATCATCCAAGTGCGGCCTGTGGGGTCTTGGTGCCAGGTGCACATATGAACATGGTGTGGTGTTCATTGGCAATTCACATTGAAGTTAAACAAAAGAACACCCCTCAGGTTGGTATCAGGGGGGCTTGTTCTTCATAATCAGGCCCCTCCAGCTCTCACTATTATTGCCTATGTGAGCACCAGGATAAGGGAGTCCCCCATAGGAGTACTCTACAGTAGAAGTGAGATCTTGAGCCCGGGCCCAAAAAACGGCCCGACTCGACCCGAAATTCAGGTCGGGTCAGGCCTGAAATTTCAATCATTCTCTCTTGCTGCAAAAAAACAAAGTATACTAAAACGATGTGTGGTCTCTCTCCTTGACTTTTAAAAAAATAATAATAATAATGTTTATAAAAAATACAGACGCTCCCCTACTTACGAACGAGTTAGGTTCCGAGCGATTGTTCATAAGTTGAATTTGTTTGTAAGTTGATTCAGTGCTATATTTTGTATTATAATTTATGTTTAAGGCCTATATAAGTATATTGAAGGTTTATACAAGTGCATTTGTATATTTAAGGCTTGTATAAGTAACACGCATTGGTTTGTACTGAAAAAAACATTTAATAAAATGGAGAGAATATGTACAGTACTGTATAGAGAGAGAGAGATTTATGTATTAGAAACTGGCCGAAAGCTAACGTTAACACGGCACTTAACCTCCTGCTAACGGCTGTTAACAAACAACAGCTTGACCACCCCGATGGAGTTTTTATTGTCGCTGGTGATTTCAACAAGGCGTGTTTAAAGACTGTTTTACCTAAGTTTATTCAATACGTAAATTGTAATACTAGAGGAGACAAAACTCTTGACCATGTCTATTCTAACATCAAACATGGCGTCTGCCAGAGGGCAGCAGCTGGAACAGATTGTGACCAGGGTGGTAAGGGTCCCCTATGATGTTCTTGGCTCTGCTGAGGTAACGCGGGCTGGCAATGTCTTCAAGTGAGGGCAGAGAGCAGCCGACAATCCTCTGGGCAGTGTTAATCACTTTCTGCATGGCCTTTTTGTCTGCCGCCGTGCTTCCAGCGTACCACACTGTGATGCCGTACGCCAGGATGCTCTCTACAGTGGTTCTATAGAAGGTTCTCAGAAGATTGGAGCCCAAGTTGTTCTTCCTAAGTACCCTGAGGAAATGGAGTCGTGTCTGAGCCTTCTTCACCACTGCCGTGGTGTTTGTAGACCATGAGAGCTTGTCCGTGACGTGGACCCCCAGGAATTTAAAGGACTGGACCCTGTCTACACATACTCCATTTATGAGGAGTGGGGCCAGATCTGTGCCGTGTTTGCGAAAGTCCAAGATTATTTCTTTAGTTTTCGTGGTGTTCAGTGTGAGATTGTTCACCGAGCACCACGCAGACAAATTGTTGACCTCATCTCTGTAAGCCGACTCATCCCCTCCTGAGATGAGTCCGACCACAGTGGTGTCGTCAGCGAATTTGATGATGGCGTTAGACTGGTGGGTGGGTGTACAGTCGTAGGTGTACAGGGAGTACAGAAGAGGACTCAGTACACAGCCTTGAGGGGAGCCAGTGCTTAGTGTAATGGAGGAAGAGAGGTGGGGACCAAGTCTAACAGTCTGTGGTCGGTTGGTCAAGAAGTCCTTTATCCAGCAGCAGATTGAAGAGGATAGTCCAAGGTGGGAGAGTTTGTCAGTCAGAATGTCCGGTTTTATGGTATTGAAGGCTGAGCTGTAGTCAATGAAGAGCATCCTCACGTAGTTCCCAGGGTGTTCCAGATGGCTCAGTGCTGTATGAAGAGCAATGGCAATAGCATCATCAGTGGACCTGTTTGCTCTATAAGCAAACTGGTGAGGGTCAATTGAGGGAGAGATTGTATTCCTGATATGGCGGGCTACCAACTTTTCAAAGCACTTCATGATCACAGGCGTGAGGGCAACAGGCCTATAATCATTCATGCTGCCAATGGTTGGCTTTTGGGGGACAGGGATGATGGTGGCAGATTTCAGACAAGATGGAATGATGGATAGTTGCAGGGAACAATTGAAAATATTTGTGAAGACTCCAGCCAGCTGGTCAGCACAGGCTTTGAGCACCTTCCCAGGTACTCCGTCTGGGCCCGCAGCCTTCCTGGTGTGCACAGACCGCATTACCAGTCTCACTTCCTGTTCCCGGAACGTCAGTGTATTGCTGCAGGGTGGTGGTGGGGGTGTTGAGACTGGGTCTGATTTGTCAGTCTCAAAGCGGGCAAAGAAACGGTTCAAATTCTCCGCTAGTGAGGCATCGGCATTAACAGACATATTATTGTTGTTGTAGTTGGTGATATGTCGTATTCCTTGCCACATCTTCTTTGGGTTATTTTCTGTGAAGTGCTCCTCAATTTTTTTGGTATATGCTGCCTTGGCCTTTTTAATGCCTCTTTTCAGCTCAGCTCTGGCAGCGCTATATTTTATCTTGTCCCCTGATCTAAAGGCGGAATTACGGCATTTGATGAGTGCCTGTGTCTCATTGGTCATCCAGGATTTTTGGTTAGGAAAAACCCGTATTCGTTTATCTATAGTGACGTTGTCGATGCAGTTTTTTATGTAAGAAAGTACAGAGTCCGTGTAGTCCTGGAGGTTGTCGTGTACAAAAAGTTCCCAGTTGGTGCGGGAAAAGCAGTCCTGCAGCTGAGAGAGTGCGTTGTCGGGCCAAGTTTTTATTGTCTTTATTTGTGGCGTTGTTTGCCTCCGGAGTGGAGTGTAAGCGGGGGTGAGAGATAGGCAGAGGTGATCTGATCCAGCTAGGTGAGGGAGGGAAGTGGCTTTATAAGCATGTTTGATGTTAGAATAGACATGGTCAAGAGTTTTGTCTCCTCTAGTATTACAATTTACGTATTGAATAAACTTAGGTAAAACAGTCTTTAAACACGCCTTGTTGAAATCACCAGCGACAATAAAAACTCCATCGGGGTGGTCAAGCTGTTGTTTGTTAACAGCCGTTAGCAGGAGGTTAAGTGCCGTGTTAACGTTAGCATTCAGAGCTTATGGAGAAGCACCATCAATTTCGTCACACGCAGTTTCTGCGTGTGATGACAAGTAGGCTTTTGTGTTGTGGTAATGACGACATGGCCTATGTCCGATTATTATTATTATTATTATTATTATTATTATTAAGAAGCGATCTAATGACGATTGCACAGTTTTCTTCTTTTTTTCATCATAAATGATGCGGTAGCACTGTATGGCATCATTCAATTGATTTGCAAACTTTGTGCAACGTTCAATATTTGGGTCCTGCTGCTCGATCTTTCTGTTTATAAATGGTACTGACGGTCGAACGATTCAAGTTGTATGCCCGTGAAACGCTCACCACTCTCACGCGCATCAAGCTTCGTTATTATTGCCACTCGTTTCAAATGAAATGGCTTGCCTCTTCCTTGCAACTCCCTCAATAGAAGCATTTCGCTTTTTACCAACCATATTCAATAATGGATGCACGAGATATTTAATGATACAAATGAAAAAGGTTCTTTGCCCACTGGAGATACGTTCACGCACTTCCGCATTGCAACGAAGAAGGTAGATGCTGGGTGAGCGGAGCCCTCACAGCGCCAGGCGTATTAGCGGCGGAAAGAAGCACTACTCGTAAAAAAATACAAAATTGGACTTACGAACATTTTTCGACTTAAACGCAATTTGCAGACATGTTCGTATGTACCGTTGTTCGTAAGTTGAATGTTCGTAAGTAGGGGAGCGTCTGTATATACTAAAACGATGTGTGGATACTAAACTAAGAATTACTTGTTATAAAATAAATAACTTGGATAAAACAGGAGGCGCTGTAATGTCACTGCACTTGGAGGCGGAGCCACAGAGCCATAGCATGCTCTGCGCAGGTCACGGGAACGCCGCAAGACGTTAAGGATAAATAAACAGGAGAACTGAACAGAGAAACACGCACCGGTAAGTGTTAAGTGTGAATTTTGGAAAAGCTTCAAATTGATTGTTGAATATGCTAAAGAACCTTGCGTTGGCTTCGCTGAATGTAGTGATTGTGGTGCTTTGCTCTCATACGACAGCAGGCTGGCACCTCGACGCGGAGCAGACATTTAAACAGTTGAAATCGTGAAAACATCTATATTATCATATAAAAGATGTAAATGTTTATGAGGTCTCGTTCAACTTAGATTTCATTACAAAAGACAGGCTTTAATCTGTTAAATGACCACTCCTACTCCTGACTCGGGTCGGGAGACCAGAGTCCTCACAAATAAAATATGAAATTTTGGGTTTGCTTCGGGCTCAGGCCTGCAAATCAAGTTAATTTGGCGGGTTGGGGTCGGGTTCTTAAACCATTGTCCCTTGTCGGGTCGGGCTGGAATCTTTAGGTCCGATCTTAGCTCTACTCTACAGCACCCTCTCCAAGGACTCAAATTTTTTTTGGGTAATTTGCGCTGCTGTTTGGTGTCTAAGCAAAAACAACAGTCAGGAAACACCCACCCCACCCTAAAGCAGAGGGAGACTACCCATTTGTCTCTATGGTGAACGCCGCATACATGCCCACACCTTCTGGCTGGCCTTTCACCATGGGGAATTCCAGAGTGGTTAGCGTGTCCAATCCCCCTCGAGAGGAGTGGTACCAGAGCACTAGCTTCCTACATCCCTTCTTTATCTGCTGCCCAAATCCTTATGCACCCAACCTCTTAAGGCCACTCCCACAGATGGTGAGCCCATGGGAAAATTGCTTCTTGGGACTGTACCGGACAAGGCCTCACTTCCAGGCCTGGCTCTGGAGAGGGGCCCCACTTAACCGTGTCAGGGCAAGGGAAAACTAGGTTCATTCATGTTAATCATCATGGGAGGTTGCATGAGCCATTCTATTTCTGATCTCTCATCGAAAACCTGTTTAACGTGGGTGACACTGCTAGAGGGACAAAGCCCCAGACAACATAGCTCCTAGGACCATTTTTTACACTTTTACTGCAAAGGAATAACGGTTATCGGCCTCCTCTAACTGCTAATAATGGGCATTAGTCCTGAAAAACCCATATCGGTCTATCACTAATTCTAGTCCGGCAAGAAGTATCTTTCTTAAGTCACAAGCTCCCAGGTATCGTTGCGCGCCCCCCTCGGGGGGCCCGCCCCACAATTTGAAAAGCACTGGGTTAACCCCTAAACTCTATGAGGTTAAGGGCTACAAGGTTAAATGTGGCATAGAGCAATACAAGAGAGACTACCTTGTGGCTGTGAGGCAGGAACCCGCTCTCCTCAATGTATCCAACAAAACCCCAGATTGGAATATCATCCAGCACAAATTCGAAGTAATACAGTTCTTCGATAGCCTCACGTAGCTGGTCTACCTAAAACATACAGATAGTTCATAAACTCAAACTGAGAACATTATAAACATCACATTGCATATTTAAAAAATATTATGTATATATATATATATATATATATATATATATACATACACACATAAACACATACATACACATACATACATATATACACACATATATACATATATACATATATACACACATATATATACATATATATACACATATATACATATATATATACACATATATACATATATACATACATATATATACATATATATACACATATATATACATACATATATATATATACAGATATATATATACACACATATACACACATATATATATCAGTGGCGTTCCATGAGTCCATGAATTTCCTACCGACGCCTTCAGCTCTCTGAATCAATCCAAGCCTCAAAAACTATTTTATGGCTATAAAACCTCTACTGCAGCTACAGCTGTGACACATAAAAAAACCTCATTCATGTGAAATATTATTTAGGAATTTAGCCATATATTTCTCACCAAAAATCCTTTTTACCCGTACACAATATCCATCCTCCTTTCTTTCCTCCTTCTTTTCTATCGCCATCGAAGCTAATTGGATTGGATTGGATAACTTTATTCATCCCGTATTCGGGAAATTTCGTTGTTCCAGTGGCCAGAGGGTGAGGATGCAGGAATAGGAAAGGCATTTTAGACATAAATAGATAGGTAATAAGTAGGTCAAGAAATAAATACATGAATAAATATATAATTAAATAAGCGTGTTGCTTAGCACATATATACATACATACATACACATAAATGTACATGCATGCATACGGTAGGTCTTAACACACAGACATATTTTTGTTAAAGAGCCTGACAGCTGATGGGAGGAAGGATCTGCGCAAGCGCTCCTTCCTGCAATGAGGGTGCCGCAGTGCTGAAAGTCGAGCCTGTCCTGTCGTATTTCTGGCATACGTTTTTATTCGATTTAGTGCTGAAAATGTTCGTTCCCGGTTGTGTCAGGCTTGCTTGCTTCGGAGTTGTCCGACCTTTCTTAATGATGTCCAGCTTTTTTTCTTAAAAAGTTTGTCTTGAAAATGGCTTTGACAGTAAATCTGCAAACAAATCCATTTCTTCTCCTCCTTCAGCCATTGCGGGTTGACAAAACCGCTATTAAATCAACACAACAATATATTTGCTTGTGCAGCTCGCTCCAGATACAGTTTGGTAGCTCTGGCTAGTCCACTCTATCACTAGCCAATCATAGTTGTTGAAAGTGATGACGTATCCCTACGCCTGCAAGAAGCCAATGACGTATCCCTACGCCTGCGAGAAGGCAATGACGTATCCCTACGCCTGCGAGAAGCCAATGACGTATCCCTACGCCTGCGAGAACCCAATGACGTATCCCTACGCCTGCGAGAAGCCAATGACGCATCCCTAGGCCTGCGAGAAGCCAATGACGTATCCCTACGCCTGCGAGAAGGCGATGACGTATCCCTACGCCTGCGAGAAGGCGATGACGTATCCCTACGCCTGCGAGAAGGCCTTGGTGTCGCCAAATCGAATTCTGATTGGTTAAAGCAACAGTTTTATTGACGCTTGTTTTATGCAGCAGAGCCTGCAGAACTGATTGTGAAGGCCTCAAGGGAGATTTCTGACCCTGGCAACAAATAGCTGAAATGTGATTTGTTAGATGCTTAAATATGAAAACACATCTGGAAGCAGCGCAACGAGGGGAAAAGCTGACAGACAATTTGGAATTATTAATAAGTATTCATGGACAAAACATAATTAACATCAGTCTGTGATTCGGATATTTTTTAGGCCAGCAGAGAAGGCCTTGTAGGCCCTGACGGTCCACCACTGATATACAGTTGTGGTCAAAAGTTTTCATACACTTGTGAGGAACATAATGTCATGGCTCTCTTGAGTTTCCAGTTATTTCTACAACTAATTTTTCTCTGATAGAGTGACTGGTACAGATACTTCTTTGTCACAAAACACATTCATGAAGTTTGGTTCTTTTAAGACTTTATTATGGGTTAACAGAAAAAGTGATCAAATCTGCTGGGTCAAAAATATACATACAGCCACACAAATTAGCAAATTTGGTGAATAAGAAAGTTGTGTCAGTGAAATGAGCTTCAGAGCATGGTCTCTTAACTTCTTGTGAGTGATTATGAATGACTATGGCTGGTGACTTCCCCCCCCCCCCTCTCTCTCTCTCTCTCAAAAGCGGCTTATATGCGAGTAAATACGGTAATAATTTGAAAAAAGAAATAAGGATACCTGCTCTCTCTCGCTCTCTCTCTCTCGCTCTCTCTCTCTCGCTCTCTCTCTCTCGCTCTCTCGCTCTCTCTCGCTCTCTCTCGCTCTCTCTCGCTCTCTCTCGCTCTCTCTCGCTCTCTCTCGCTCTCTCTCGCTCTCTCTCGCTCTCTCTCGCTCTCTCTCGCTCTCTCTCGCTCTCTCTCTCTCTCGCTCTCTCTCGCTCTCTCTCGCTCTCTCTCACTCTCTCTCACTCTCTCTCACTCTCTGTCGCTCTCTCACTCTCTGTCGCTCTCTCGCTCTCTCTCGCTCTCTCTCGCTCTCTCTCGCTCTCTCTCGCTCTCTCTCGCTCTCTCTCGCTCTCTCTCGCTCTCTCTCGCTCTCTCTATGTCCGACAAAAGCGGCTTATATGCGAGTAAATACGGTATTAATTTGAAAAAAGAAATAAGTATACCTGCTTTCTAATAACAGAAAAAACAATTTTCTTACCAGAAGTTTAAGATGTTATGGCAGCCATATTGCTTCTAATGTCGAAATATCCAAATTCTTTCAATGCTTAATATTACTCCAATAGTTATCACTTTCAAACAAGAAGGGCCCCACCCTAGGTAAACAAAAAAAAATCTAAGTGCAATTTGGTTTTATTTCAAAGCAAGCAGACAAACAAAAAAAGCCGGGCCCACCTGCGTTATGTACAGGTATACAGAAGCAGGAGTAGTACGTCTTTTAGGAAAAATGAAGGAAAACTAACGGTGAATTTCAAAAGAAAGGATGACGAATTTTCCTATTTAAGCAATGTTTGGGAGTTATTTTTGTTAAGGCACTTCGCCATCGCACCCCTCCTCCAGGCCTGGCTCCAGAGTGGGGTACCGGTGACCCGCGTCCAGGCAAGGGAATACGCCGTTCAATGGTTTTTCTCATCAGAAGAGGTCTTTTGTATTCAACTACCAGTAACCCAAAATGCAAATCAAGATAAAAATGCTTTGTTTGCCCAGCAGCATTGGTGTTATAACTATGAGATTGTAGGGTTATTTCAAACCTCTTTCTCTGAAAGCATAAGCTGACAAAGAGTTTTCTTCTCAACATTCTCTCCGAAACGAATTTGATATAATGATTCCGCCATTCTGTCGCCATCCAGAACTTCGCCCAGGCTCAAAGACTTGTGATGCACCTGCAAAAGAATGTATAAGATATTTAGGGATAGGAAAGAAACGTAGGTTGCCTCCAATTTTCCTTCTATATAAGCAGAAAAAAAGAATTTCATGTGATAAGCAGATCTGCCTTTCGGTCCTGTGCAGATTGAAACCTAGGACTTCCTTACCGTGCAAGTGTAAATACTAACATGTAAATTTATCACGATAAAATGGCCAGAAAATTATTTCTTTTACAATGGTACCTCTACTTATTAAATTAATTGGTTCCAGAAGATGTATTGTAACTTTTGATTTTTCATATGCAGAGTTACACTGAATTAGCATAACTTATTGAACGATCTTTAATACTACCTACCCTCTTAACCAGTGGTCCCCAACCACCGGCACCGGTCTATCAGAGAAATTAATATTAACGTTTAAAACCTCAGTAACACAAGGCACCATCCACGCTCACGTATGGAGATCATGAGCCAAGTTTAGGGTTACCAGATCACAAAGACTCCAAACCAATCACACCGTAAATATAACACACTCATATTGGCGGGAAATTCACCCTGTCTGACCACACTGCTACATCTACGCATGCACATACTCGCGCCTGCTCTTTCCATATAATGTATGAAGTATTGCAGCTCGAAGCAACAAAAGGTTGGCAGTGTCTCATCTCATCTCATTTTCTGAACCACTTTATCCTCATTAGGATGGCAGGGGGTGCTGGAGCCTAACCCAGCTAACTTCGGGCCAGAGGCTTGGGACACCCTGTATCGGTGGCCAGCCGATCGCAGGGCACGAGGAGACGGACAACCATGCACACTCACACCCATACCTAGGGGCAATTTAGTGTCCAATCCGCCTACCATGCATGTTTTTGGAATGTGGGAGGAAACCCACGCAGGCCCGGGGAGAACATGCAAACTCCACACAGGTGGACGTGACCTGGATTTGAACCGAGGACCCCAGAGCTGTGAGGCTGATACGCTAGCCACTCTCCCGACCGGGCCGCCGGGCCCCCCTTGGCAGAGTGTTTTATGTCATAATAATCTTTATTTTCCTTTAGATGAAACGATTACAAAATCCTATTTCTGACAAATTCAATTGAATGCCTTTGTCATTATACAGGTACAATGACATTAAAAGCTTCACCATAGAGTGCAGACAAATAAGTAGTCATTAAAGATATATATACAATAAAAATGAAGTGAGGTAAAAAAATTGTCTGAAGTGGTCAGCAGCACATGAGGTAGTTATGGAATTTTAGTGCAAGTACCAGAGAGACTGCTCTTTTCTCTTTTTTTGACAACAAGGGGTGTTTTTCGGGTCACTATCACAATCATAGTCTCGCAAGCTTCAATTGCAATGCGGAAACACACATTGACAGAACACAAAGATATCCTCGTGACTACCAGGAATTTTATTTTGTCCATTCACATTTATTTTGAAATTCCCGAATCTATGTGAAGTAATTGGAATACTGCAAAAGAAATTTGGTATCATTGGAAAGCTCTGAATGTCCTCTATAGCAGTGTTTCCCCAACCTTTTTTGAGCTGCGGCAAACTTTTGGCATTGGAAAAAATCTAAAGGCATACCACCAGCTGAAAATCCTCTTTATATTATTTTTATTTTATTTCTTGTTTATTTATTATTTATATATTTTTTATGGTTTTTAAATGTTTTATTATTTTTGTATGTTTTATTATTATTTAATATTTACATAAATTTAAAAAGTCGTTCTCATTAAAAGCTTTATCACAAAATAAACAATCCCACCCAAATAATTCCAAAAATCATTTTTTTTCACACCGATCTAACGTCATTCATCACGTCAACAGCTTTCAGTTCGACTGATGTTAAAATAATTAATAGAACGTTTTTAAACCTTATTTAAATGTTCGACTTTTTCTCCCAATATTACCCAAAAGTCATGTGCTCAGACTTTACATCGGCAAAAGTTGATGCTCCTGAAGCCAAACGACTTCCGGTTCACGTACCGTAAAAAACAGGAAAACGACTTAAATCCCGTAATATTACGACTTATTTTCCTCCCAATATTACTTCAACCACCTAACATTACGAGAAGAGCTGTTTTGTGCTGACACAGACTTAACGTTGACAAAAGTTGAACCCTGGAAAATCAAAGAGCTTCCGGTTTACTGTACTGTCCCTGCTGTCTTGGCGTTCCTCTCGCGCAGCGGCAAGACAGGAGGGACAAACAAGAGTAGGGAAACAAACACGGAGGAAAATGCGAAATAACAATATGAACCCAATCTTAACACTCTATTGGATTATTACAATGCATGATTTCTTTAATTTCCCGCAGCACACCTGAGCGTCGCTCGCGGTACACCAGTGTGCCATGGCACACTGGTTGGGAAACACTAATCAATACAGCAAATAAGGAGTTAATGAGATTGGATGCACTGGGAGGGAGATATTTAGGTTTACAAATGTCCTCTAGAGAGACAAATTCGAACTACTAGTAGTCAGGAGGATATATTAAAAACTCGTGAAAATCGTAATGCCAAGAAGAACAAATCAATATCTCGCACATAAGGTAGGCGGTGCACTGTAAGAATGCTGAATTTCCAGATTTCTGTCGCTCCTACACATCCACCCAACTCAGGAGGTTTTTCTCCAGGTCAGAGTCATTGCACAGAAACCTTTTCAAAGTCTAGGGCGTCCGGGATGTTACATATATGCGTTTTCTTGATCTTTTCAGAGCTTTGGGACACTTGAAAAGTGGCTCTCATACCACGTTTTCGCCAAAACTAGTACAATGGTACCTTGAGATACGAGCTTAATGCGTTTCGGGACTGAGCTCGTAGGTCGATTTACCCGTATCTCAAATCAACGTTTCCCATAGAAATGAACTAAAAACAAATTAAATCGTTCCAACCCTCTTAAAAAGCACCAAATAACAGGATATTAGAATGGAAAAACATTTTATCTATAATCCTTATAAAGCGGGCAGCCCGATGCATCGTAGAGTTCAAAAAAATTTATGGTGGCCAGAAACGGCTGTCGAATCCTAATAGACGAGTGATTGAATTTCTTCACCTTCTCTGTGTGTAAACTCAATCTTTTCTATAATCCTTATAAAGCGTGATTTATGGGTGAGTGAGTGTGTTTGTGTGTATGTGTATGTTAAGATTCTCTCGCTATGTTTGTCCAAACCGTGCAACGTAGAGAGTTTAGATTTTTCATGGTGGCCAGAAACGGTTGTCGGATCCTATTAAACGAGTGATTGAATTACTTCACCTTCTCTTAGTGTGTAAACTCAACTTTTATTTGTTACAGGTGAAAGCAGAGTTGATGTATGAATCGTTGTTTTTACATGATGTGCCCTAAACACACCGCGTGGCTGATTGGTCCGCTAGCGAGTTTCTAGGTGGTCCCCGGAACACTTTTTTTTTCTATCGTGACGGGAGTTACAAAACATCCAACCAGCCATAAATCACGCTTTATCTATTCTCTAATCCTTATAAAGCGTGATGTACGGATGGATTGGTGTGTGTGCACATGGAAACTCGCTGGCGGAAATTCTTCCCAAAATGACGTTTGTAAATGACGTGCAAAGGAGTCTAGGGTCAGCGCGTCCAGCAACATCGTGTCTCGCCGAGTCTTTCCGTCACGACAGGGAAAAAAAGTGTTTCGGGGAGCAGGAATAGATCAAGCGTAAATTATGGATGGGTGGGTGGATGTTTTATGTTAACATTCTCACGCTACTTTTGTCCAAACCCTGCATCGTAGAGAGTTGACATTATGGTGACCAAAAACGGCTGTCGGATCCTAATAGACGAGTGATTCAATTTCTTTACCTTCTCTAAGTGTTTAAACTCAAGCTATGAGCATTTGCAAGTATTATCAATGAGTATGCCTGACCTGAAATATGATAGCTTGCTGCTCTCTTGAACTATTGAAGATATTAGGTGCTAATAATAGTAATAAATTAATAATTAATAAATGGAATGTGTTATTGAAAAACTAAAAGGTGTTCCTTAAACAGAAGGTAATTACCTATCTTTTCTGTAAATTTCGTATCAATCTGTCAAATGGCTTGGGAGCTATTGAACAAATAGGTGCTAATAAAAATAATATATGAATCTATAATCCTTATAAAACGTGATTTATGGGTGTGTGAGTGTGTATGTTAAGAATCTTTTGCTACGTTTGTCCAAACTGTGCAACGTAGAGATTTGAATTTTTTTATGGTGGCCAGAAACGGCTGTCGGATCCTAATAGATGAGTGATTGAATTTCTTCACCTTCTCTAAGTGTGTAAACTCAATCTTTTATTTGTTAAACAAACATTTTTCAAGAGATTTTTTTTAATTGCGCAACAATTGTCTTTTGGTTCTAAACAAGCAGGGGGAATTGGCAAAGCTGGGCCCCCCTGCTTGTATTTGTTAAACCTGAAAGCAGAGTTGATGTGTGAATCGTTTTTACATGTCCCTTGAATGCACCGCGTGGCTGATTGGTCGTAAGGTAGGACGCCTTATCAAGTCATTTACAAACGTCATTTTCGGAAGAATTTCCGGCAGGGTTTCCAGCTGCGCACACACACGAACCCACCCACATCCATCCATAAAGCACGCTTTATAAGGATTATAGAATAGATAAAGTGTGATTTATGGATGGGTGGATGTTTTACATTAACATTCTCACGCTAGGTTTGTCCAGACCGTGCATCGTAGAGAGTTGAAAGTTTTAATGGTGGCCAGAAACGGCTGTCGGGTCCTAATAGACGAGTGATTCAATTTCTTTACCTTCTCCAAGTGTGTAAACTCAAGCTTAGAGCATCTGCAAGGATTATCGATGAGTATGCCTGACCGGAAATATGTTAACTTGCTGCTCTCTTGTGGTAGTTTTAAGCATTACACTCTGCAGATACGAAAAATCCATACCTTCTTCAGTGCACACTGCAGTGAACACCCAAACATTGCTTAAATAAGTAAAATTCGTCATCCTTTGTTTTGAAATTGACCGTCAGTTTTCCTTACTTTTTCCTAAAAGGCATAATCCTGCTTCTGTATACCTGTACATAATTGTATACACATTTGCTGTAATTATGCGTGTAACTGAAATTTTCCTCTCTCAACTAACCCATTTTTCAGAAGAGAATTGTTTTTATAGCCCAACAACTGTCTTTTGGTTTGAAACAAGTAGGTCCCCCCTGCTTGTTTGTTTTAATTCGCAAATTATTAACAGAGTAACAAATAACTAGTGGTTTAATAGAACTAAATTAGACGGATATCGGGGAGGGGAGAGAGCGGGACAGAGAGAGAGAGACTTTTCGCACGGCAGCACGCTCGTAACATAATAAATTTAAATGAACTTGGATGACGATACAGACACTCAAAAATAAGTTTAATCTAACCTTACACTAAACTTGATTCTAATTTTGTTTTAAATGTGTATACCTTTCTTCTCTCTTGGCTCTCTTTTCCCCGCCTTCAACATGACTTTCACCTGCAGTTTTTAAAAGGAACCTATCGAGGGTTGTTTGCTTTTGCCTTCCCTTCAAAATATTCTGAAAATGATGCACACAAATGTCCTCACAATAGGATAACGCACGACCACTTGCCAACGGGATGTAGCATACTCCTCTCGTATTGGGCAAGCTTCGCCACGCGTACACCATTCTACATGACTAATGGGGGGAAAAAAACCACTAAAAAAAATGCAATGCTCCGCCCAGTGCTCGTAGAGACATTTACACGAGGGATTTGCGGCGAGAAATCAGCAGCCTCTCGCGTCGGCTGTATGCTCTTATATCAAAATTTGTCTCGTATCTCAAAGTAAATATTTGCTCGAAATTTCACTCGTATCTCAAATTGCTCGTATGTCGGGGCACTCGTATGTCAAGGTGTTACTGTCCAGCCTTTTCAATCTCGACCCCCTACTTGAAATGAGACCATGCGAGAAATGATCGAATCATTGAAAAAACATTCATTGTGATTTCTGGATTCAGCAGGTCGCCTCACCCTGAACGGTCTCCTGAAAGCATGATTGGTCCCAGGCCACCCCAGCCTGGAAGGCTGAAGTGCCGCCCACTACCTCGCCCTGAAAGCAGGATGGGTCGCCAGTCGCTTGATAACAGGTGGAAGGAGCTGGCTTTGACAATCGGGGAGCATAATAAGCAGTTGAAAACTGCCCCATCCCTTAATTACTGTGGCAGCATTATCAAAAAATAAGACTATGAAATCCAATAAGAAAATCAAACCTGACAGGAAGGACATGGGGAAAGAAGGATCACAGGACAAGGACATAACAAACGCAGATGGGCCAACAAGGACTCACAAACACACAGGGTTTAAATAGACAGAGGTGGATTGATGAGACAATCAGAAAGACCAGGGTCACACAAGAGGAAGCAAGCAGGAAATACACCAGGGCAGGGGAGACGACAGGTGAACTCAATGGGCAATGACATGGATAGGTCACACAGGGGAAAAACAGAACAAAACCAATTCCTAACACAGTGGACATAGACAAACAATGAAAAATTCAGACCGGTCCATGATTTCTAAGTAGGAGAACTTGCATTATAGCAGGGTGTTCAAATACTTATTGAACTCACTGTATATCGGTCTGTGTTATCACACAGCACTTCGCCCCAGCACCCAGTGAGTACCAAAAGAGTGACAACACACTGACCTTGTCTGGTCTGCAAACAGGCAAGGTGTAGAAGTGATATGTCTCCTGGGGGTTATGATAAGGACCCACTTTATTGACATACATGGTCACGTTGTCCCCCATTTTATAGCCAAGAGTCAAAACTGAGAAGAAGCACAGGACCAAAATGGAAGGTATGCTCGTTGTTCTCTGGCGGCTGCCTGGCAGGTGTCCCATTTCAAAGCACATAATGCCTGGTAAACATGAAAAATTAGCCATTAGATTTCTATGCGGCATTTTCAGCATACACAGATGTTTGTATCTGTGCTAATAGAATAGTTGTGAGCACACAAAAAAAGTGTTAAAGTTTTTTAAAATGTTATTTAACTTCACAATTTTGGGATTTTCAAATATTGTCAACTTATGTTTTTTCCGTATTTTCCAAGTTTTTTGATCATTTCAAATTGTGGGATTTTTTTAAGTAAATTTTTTCTAAAACCTATCTTGTTTTACCCATTTTGGTACTAGACGAAAACGTCATCGCCGACTGCTGATATTACCATGCTTTAAGCATGATATGCGCACACGCATTCCCCTTTCACCCGTCCGCCTTTTTTCACTATGTAAATATTGCACCCCTCAGAAAGCAATGTACTCAAGCTGTCTGCGTCATACAGCAACATCAACAGAATCTTGAATTCAGTGCATACTGATTGGGCGCCCCGCCCACTTTGGAGAAAATTTTAGACTTTTAAATGCCCTGTATGTGAGTATATGTGTGCTGCATTGCATTAGTATGATAGT
Source organism: Stigmatopora argus (assembly GCF_051989625.1). Classification (NCBI taxonomy): domain Eukaryota; kingdom Metazoa; phylum Chordata; class Actinopteri; order Syngnathiformes; family Syngnathidae; genus Stigmatopora; species Stigmatopora argus. The sequence goes on from NC_135403.1 coordinate 2,563,510, forward strand.
TATCGCTTAATAGGGGGATTTGCAATCATTAATACGTGGAACAATTGGCCGAGGTTGACAGGTTCCGTATTTTCTCGCATTTACGCAATATTTGTCGCTGGAGCCTATCTCAGCTGACTTCGGGCCAGAGGCGGAGGACACCCTGAATTGGTGACCAGCCGATCACAGGGCACGAGGAGACGGACAACCATTCACGCTCACACTCATCCTTAGGGGCAATTTAGAGTGTCCAATCAGCCTACCATGCATGTTTTGGGAATGTGGGAGGAAACCGGATTACCTGGAGAAAACCCACACAGGCCCGGGAGAACATGCAACCTCCACACAGGTGGACTGACCTGGATTTGAACTCAGTACCCCAGAGCTGTGAGGGTGACGCGCTAACCATTCAAGACGCTGGGCCACCCCAAGTAGACGTTCTTGTTCTATAAAGTAACATACTTTTAGTACAAGTGCACGACAGGTATTTAACTCTGTGTCTGATTTGTGCAACTTCAGTTTAGGAAGAACTGGGTGCAGGTTTTCAATCCAACCCACCAAGACGAACCTTTTAACCAATCTGTTCTCTTATATGTGCAATCATTTGATTGCAGTCAGGTGCTGCTTCTTGCAACAGACCTCCTCATTGGTATAACTGTCTGTGCTGTTGCAGTAGGGAAAACCTGCACCCACTCGGCCCTTTCTGGAATCAGTTTGATGCCTGTGACGTAATTGGCTAATTAGTGGAGTCAGCAACATCCGTTGAAAACAGTAACAACTAAAACCGAATAAATGCCGACTTTTAAATGGGAAAATATCGGCTTAACCATTGCGGAAGAGCATTAGAATTGCAGTCAAAAATGTTTCTTTTATGTCTATATTATCTATAATCCTTATAAAACGTCATGTATGGGTGTGAGAGTGTGTGTTGTGTGTATGTTAAGATTCTTTCGCTACGTTTGTCCAAATCGTGCAACGTGGATTTTAACATTTTTATGGTGGCTAGAAAGAAACGGCTGTCGGATCCTAATAGACGAGTGATTGAATTTCTTCACCTTCTCCAAGTGTGTAAACTCAATCTTTTATTTTTTAAACAAACATTTTTCAAAAGATGTTTTTTAATAGCGCAACAATTGTCTTTTGGTTCTAAACAGGCAGGTGGGACCGGTGAAGCCGGGCCCCCCTGCTTGTATATAGGAATTTAATGGATGACAAACGAAAATCGTACAAATTGTTCCTAGGACTACTTAAAAGAAAAATGTAAAGGAAAAAAACAAGTGGAATTGAATCACTTTCGTTGTCCCTTTGACATGTTTCGCCATTTCATTTGCTTGCTCTAGGGTAAGTGATGTGTTCTTGCGCCAACAAACCTGATTCACTCTCAGAATCCTAGAACTTCAGGGCCGACGAAACACCTCGACACCGAAATTGAAACATTCAGTGGACTTCTCAACGAAGGTGAGTTCAAGTGTTAAGCACGCGAACCAGCCATTTACGTAAAAAAATACGAAGTACCAGAAGCAAACGAAAAACTAAAGTAAGGACTTGAGACGTATGATTCCACGTCAGCTCGAAATTTAAAACGAAGCTCACTTCATTTATCTGGGGCCAGGGGGAGAAAAAAACACGCTTTCGTTGAACTATACTCATTTATGACGAAGATCAATTACTATACCACTGTCGACAAATGTAAAAGTTACCAATGTATTATAGCTAAATCCTACGGCCACCCACCCCACCCCCTATTCGTCTCTAAATCGTATGTGAGGTGTCAACCTTATGGCAACAACAATAAATTGTTGGCCGGATTTCCTTGTTGCGCATCTGGCCAATCACATCCACGTTTGCTACAGTAAGTGATTTTAAAGCACATGAACACATCGATAGGGACCTCTGCATAGATAGCACATTATAGAGGACTAGATGTACACAGGTGGGGTCAGCTGCGTAACTGTCCGTCATCTTTCGTCAGACCTTACATGTACGGAAAACGTACTGACACAAGATGGACGTCAGTTAGTTATGCCGCTGACTGTTGAGACATCTAATCTCACATATATTTATCTGTGGTTTTTATCAGTGCTACGGTCGATAGATAAACTATTCATGCCTGCTCGTTCATTTCCCGCCAAATCGACGCTCCTCCTGTCAGCACACGTTTATATACATCGTAACATCGTAAGTCGTGATAAATAATCAAATTTTATGCCAGTTGTTTTGCTGAATATTTTTACTAATTCAACCAACGAACATGAATGAGTTTTCCTTACTATATCTAATTATTGAGGTAAACTTGGTATCCGAGCAAGTATCTCATTCGCCGTGTATTCGACAGAGCGAGTATCGCGTATTGTGAACTTGTGGCGTGCGAACTGTTAATGTTAGTGCCGCTCGCTCTCTTCAAATTCTAGAACATTCAGAGGACACCGACATTGTAATCATTATTGTTTTTAACCTACATTTTTAGGAGATTTGGATTCCCAATTTGCACTCCATACAACCGCAATGGGAATACACGGCCTTGGGAAACTCATTGCTGACCACGCTCCAAGTGCAATAAAAGAGCAAGACTACAAGAATTACTTTGGTAAGGAACGCAATTTGTTATCATATGACTAACAAAAGCCTGCTTGAGAGACATTGGATATTGTTAGTGTCCTTATTTTTGCTCTGAAGGATTTTGTGAGAAGTAACACATCTTAGACAAGACCTTATTGAAGCTTCAATGGTCAGTTCTCTTTATTCGCAAGGGAAAGGACGACTTTTCATGATCTGACTCCAGCTTAAAAACTCTCCGGCAGCCCATAGTGGGCGTTAATTTGAATATTAGTTGGTGGGTTTCAGTCTCAGGAATTTCCATGTAAGGATTTTTCTAAGGCTTGCAAGTCTTTTAGTTAACTTGATTTAGTACTTAGGCTTCTTGGACAGCTAGGCCTTATCAAAGAAAGAATTATGGGTCTCAAGATAAGTGTGGAGGCCCAGTGAATCCAGGTCGGTCCACCTGTGTGGAGTTTGCATGTTCTCCCTGGGCCTGCGTGGGTTTTCTCCGGGAACTCCAGTTTCCTCTCACATTCCAAAAACATGCATGCTAGGCTGATTGGACACTCTAAATTGCCCCTAGGTGTGTGTGTGTGTGTGAGTGAATGGTTGTCCGTCTCCTTGTGCCCTGTGATCAGGTGGCCACTGATTCAGGGTGGCCCCTGCCTCTGGCATCTGGGATAGGCTCCAGCACCCCCTGCAACCCTAATGAGGATAAAGCGGTTCAGATGATGAATGAATGAAAAAAGATAAGTGTGGAATGTACAACGTAAACAAGACTTGAGTGATGATATAACAATACAGTCGTACCTCGTCATACGACATGCTCGTGGTACGACGAAAATTTCGATCGAATAATTCGCTCGCGATACAATTAAAATTTCGAGATGCGACCAAGCCAGGTGGCCATGACATGAGAGGCTGTTTATCATTGTAGCGCACTGTCTTTTTTTGCTGCATCTCTTTCGTGTATAACAATATCTAGGAGCACTGAACGATTAATTCAGACGAGTTTCTCCTCCGCATCGACCAGGAAACGCACAACGCGCATGCGTGGGCAAAAAGAGGGCTTTCTGGGTAATGAAGTATACTCGTGCACACAACGCCGATAGGCAATGGCACTCTTTCTCAGAATAAAACTTCATTACCCACAATCAATACGTGGGTAAGCTCAGCTGTTGCATTTCCCGTTATTATTATCTAATACGAGAAGTATTATATTGCTTCTCGTTCGCTGCTCATAACAACATCCAGCGGCACTGGCTCGCAATTCCCTCTTTGTAATATTTCTGGTCGCAACTCTCTCTCATAGGCGCCGTTCAAAGCGGTTGCGACCAGAGCTATTACAACGAGGGAGTTGCGAGCCGGTGCCCATGATGTTCTTATGAGCAGCGGAGCGATCGCTAATATGTACTACAAGACTATTTCTCGTTGACAAGTGGTCGTGGGTTATCCTATTGTGAGGACATTTGTGTGCATCATTTTCGGAATATTTTGAAGGGAATACGTAGTACAACAGCAAACAGCCCATCGATAGTGAACGTGAGGGTGGAGGCGTGGCAAACCGCCAACCCGGAAAACGAAGGTAACAAAAGATTACAACAAAATTAGAATTCAGTTTTGTATAAAGTTACATTAAATGTATGTTTGAGTGTCTGTATATATTAATCCAAGTTAATTTAAATTTGTTTGTTCCGTTTACGAGTGATGATTCACAATGCAGTCTTGTTACCGAATTCTTCCGGTTTACAGTGCAGTTGAATCAAGATGGCGGAAGCCATAGTGATGGTGTGAATTTTTAGGCATTTAAATTGGAAATTTGGTACTTTCCTGAAATGGTTGCTTAAAAAATGTAAGTGATTTTTTTTTTATTTCCAGAAGGTTGTCCGGAGTCCCGGAGTTTGCGTTGCATTTCTGGGTAAACTCCTGAAATTCCGGAGTGGTTAGCAGCTCTGCCATTGAGAGAAGACATTTTCGGCTAGTGTTGGGAGCCAAATTCCTGATATCAGGATACGACAGTCTCAGCCATTCCCACCTCCTTCTCGTAGTGTTTAGTTTTCCGTCCTGTACACACAATCAACAGTTGTTAATTGGTCAGGACAGACCCAGGGAGGGAAAGTTCGAAGCACATTAAATTCATCTGAATTTGGTCAGCCAATTTTATACTCAAAATCTTACCACCTAGAGATATCCAAACAGCTGCTGTATTTAAATTCCAATAACATGGAAGGTAGCAAATTATTATTACACGGAAAAAACAGTAACATGTCCTTTCGACCATATCGACACAATAACAAAGTACATTCATTCATCCATTTGTCTTTTGTGCAAAGCACTGTATTTACTCGCATATAAGCCGCAGCCTTAAAATTGTTGAATTTTAATTTGATTCACAATTTCACCTCCATATTCATGGTTTTAATAGGGACTACAAATGTTACTTTCATGGGAAAATCTTCACATGCAGTATTTCTGAGATACTGTATGAAACAAAAGCACATATCATAAGGACGTTAATATGCCTGTCTTTGTTATTTCAAAATATCAAATTGTTCAATTTGAAAAAAGAAACGTCTATTTTGATGAGAACCTTATGCTTTCTAATGACAAAGATTACAATTTTCTTGCCAGAAGCTTAAGATGTTGTGGCAGCCAAGTTGCTTCTAATGTCAAAATATTTCAATTCTTTCGATGGTTCATATTACTCCAATAAGTTGTCACTTTCGAACAAGAAATACAACGGAAAAAAAATCAATATTAGTGATTTAGCTTAGCGTTGCAATGTTCTTTGATAGCGCTCATCTACCCAGATACTCTGGTCAGAGAGTGAGACAAAGGCACACAGATGATTCTTCAGCTTCTTTTATATCAATTCCAAGTAATTGACAACGTAGAGCTTCTTCTTTGACAACACATTCCAGTCAACTTTGATGAACACTGAATCAAACTCCGCTGGAAACGTTTGCGGTGCTCTATACTAAAGACTACAACTCAAACTACAACTATAGCTGTCCGCCTAGGTGCCTGAACGAAAAGAAGGATATAACCTGCCTTTTAATGAAACAATGGAAAACATTCACGTTTTAATGAAAACAATGGAAAACATTCACGTTTTAATGAAAACAATGGAAAACATTCACGTTTTATGCAAGATACGTAAGGTTTTTTTCTTGGAATTTCATTCATATATGTTAAAACAAATTTTGTTTAGCGTTTTATCTGTTTATCTTTTCTCTATGTTGAAATAAATGAAAGTATCGGCCGAATTCGCTTACGTCGTGACGTCATCGTGTCACCGCGCCGTCAATTTGCAGTTTTTTTGGAGGTCGTGTTTTTATGCGAATATATGCCGTACCCTTGATTCAGTCATCATTTTTTGTCCGACAAAAGCGGCTTATATGCGAGTAAATACGGTATTAATGATCCATCTTTTAAATTATTTACTGATCATTTTTTGTATTATTAACTCAGCTATATTTTTTTATTGTAGCAATTTTATTTTTTTACAATTCATGACAGCACTTTTTTAAAATTTGTTTTGGATTCAGAAGGCAGTTTGGAATGTCCGTAAGTGTGTTGGCCAGGCATACAGTAACATTCCTCCCCACATCCTTTTCCAATATTATCTAGTATACTTTTTCTAGCTTTTTGACTACAATTTAGCATGACATAAGTCATCAATCAATAATATTTCATTGTTATTAAATAGAAGCATTTTTCTTGTATTTTTCTCATTGTTTTGTCATCGATTGTAATTAGAGAGATAAAAAAAATTCATTTTTTTTGTTTCAAAATCAGTTTTGAACAGAATCCTTTTCTAGTCTGCCTGCCAGCGCAAGCAACCGGATTCCAAACCTTCGCACACACGCATCACAAACAAACACAGTACACAATGTGGATTGTTAATTTATTTGTAATCAACTCAAAATTAAATCTTTTGAAGACAGTTTTGAAAGCGCACAAAGCCACACAGAAATGCAACTATTTCAGTAGAGCGCACAGCTTCTACGCTTGAACCACACAAACGCAACTTTATTTCTTTAAAAGCACAGCTTTTTATTGGTGCGAGCCACACGGAAACGCAACTTTATTTCGATAGAAGCACAGCTTTTTATCACCGCAAGCCACACAGAAACATGATTTTATTTACAAATGTTCATGCAATTTATAAACACAGACACAAATTCCATAAATGACAATCTTATCGCACCAGGACAAAAATCTCACATCATTCCCCACAGACTCTTCTAAAATTTTGATGTTTGTGTAAATCGTGCAGAATTTACAATCTGCTTACCTATATATTTTGGTGCGCCAAGAGTCTGCAGGGAGGATCTTAGCTTTGCGTCATGAACCTTGAGAGCATCATGTTGGCGGTTGCCATTTTGTTAGTGTTCTTATTTCTGCTCTGAAGGATTTTGTGAGATAAGTGACAAAACATAGACAAGACATTATTGAAGCTTCAATGGTCAATTCTTTTTATTCGCAAGGGAAAGGACAATTTCTCGTGATCTGACTCCATCTTAAAAGCTCTCTCTCCCGCAGCCCAAAGTAGACATTAATTTGAATATTAGTGGGTGGGTTTCAGTTACAAAGGAATTTCTAGATAAGGATTTTTCTAATGCTTGCTAGTCTTTTAATTAACTTGATTAATACTTAGGCCTTGAGATCTTTCAGGCTTCTTGGACAGCTAGACTTTAACAAAGAAAGAATTATGGGTGTCAAGATAAGTGTGGAATGTACAACGTATATAAGACTTGAGTGATAATATAAACGGAATACATTTTTAGTGTACCGTATTTTCACACCTTTAAAATGCATTGTGATAGGGCGCAGTCTCATTTGCGGGAATATTTTGTTTTTTTGTCAATACATTGGATGCTTCGTCCGATAAAGCGCTAAAATGACACTAGGCTAGCGTATGCTATTATTATTAAACAAAGTTTGATAATGCTTCATTGAGGTAAAAGGTACACTGATATAAAGAGTTCGGCGTTTAACATGCTAGGCTCCACTGTCAGTCGGAGTTATGTATTCCGGGAACTTGATTCCAGCTTTGGCGAAAGCTCGAACAGTGCTGGCCGACACTTAAGCCCAGTCATCCACAATCCATTGTAACTCACGACATGCATCACTCCCAAGCCTTTGATTCTCCTCGCTGTTATATCAGCATTGACAATTCATTCCAAAACGTCACGTAACCAGGCCAAAAAAATGCTATTGATGCCTCCATGTGCATTTACCACTTGTCCTTTTGCCTTTCCCAGGCCGAAAAATTGCTATTGATGCCTCCATGTGCATTTACCAGTTCCTGATCGCTGTGAGACAGGACGGCAACGTGCTGCAGAATGAGGACGGAGAGACGACGAGGTATAGTTTTTTCATACAGCTAAGAAATAAAACTCATCAATTTTAAGGTTTCATGTCATAATTTGTCTTATTTATATCACTTGTGAAATTGTTCATGGCATGGGTTTCCAAACCATTCCTCAAGTGCTGCAGTTGGTGCAGGTTTTCATTCCAACGAATGAAGTGGATACATTTTCACCAATCTGGTGTCTCAAAACTGTAATCAGTTGATTGCCTTCAGGTGCTGCTGTTTTCACAAGAAAACTAATCGGTTAAACTGTCTGTGCTGGATCCGGTGGAACAAAAACCTGCACCTACTGCGGCTCTTTGTGGAATAGTTTGATACCGCTGCTTTATGGGTTGCAGTCGGGGTGTGGCAAATGAGGATTTTCAATTTTCACCTCCATATTCATGGTTTTAATTGGGAGTACAAATGTGTTACTTTGAAGGGAAAATCTTAAGCAAAATCATTGCATGTGGTATTTCGGAGATACTGTGTGAATTAAAAGCAAATTAATAGGGTCAATATCACAAGGAAGTTAATGTGCCTGTCTTTGTAAATGCAAAATATCAAATTAATTTAATTTAAAAAAAAAAAAGTATCTTGATCTTACCAAATGTCGGTCCATTTTGAAACGACTTCAAAATGGGATATTTCGTCGAATACAAACCAATAAACTTCTGCGAGTGTCTGGGTTTCTTACTAGAAGTTTCATCCAAATTGCTATCCATTTTGTGGTTAACCCGAGCAAGAATTACCATATGTATTACGAATGCCTCCAGGTACGGATGTTTCAGGTTACACATTTTTTTATGCAAATTAGTGACTCGAGATCTACGTTACAAAATCCCCCAAAAAGTAAATGCATTTCCTTATCCGTTATTTTATTTTGAAAACATTGCCGCTGATGCAATGATTCTCACTTTAGAACCTCGCTACCCTCTACTGGGCTCTCATTTCATCGCTCTCATTCTATCTCATATAATGGCAATAAAAGCAAATCAATTCAATTGGCTGTCTCAGAACAACCACTGTCCATGTTTCAAGATTCTCTCTTACATACCTGTCCACCTCGGCTAAATGCTCCTCTTAATGATTGCAATTCCCCTTATTAAGCGAATAAAAATGGTACAAATGCAACGCAGCACATATTTTCACACACATACATACACGGTCTAAAGTCTAAAATGTATTACAAAGTGCACGACTTTCAGCCCTGGTAGCATTCTGGTACCTAGGGAGAACATGCAAACTCCACACTGGACTCCCGACTTGGATTTGAACCCAGGACTGCCACTGTGAGGCCGACGCGCATAAACAAGACGCACCGACCGATTGGACGCATCGACCATTTCTGACAAAAATTTAGAAATAGTATACAGACGCTCCCCTACTTACGAACATACGACTTACGAACAACGGTACATACGAACATTTCTGCAAATTGCGTTTATGTCGAAAAATGTTCGTAAGTTCGATTTTGTATTTTTTTCCTAGTGTTTCTTTCCGCCGCTAATACCGACGCTTGGCGCTGTGAGAGCTCAGCTCACCCAGCATCTACCTTCTTCGTTGCAATGCGGAAGTGCGTGAACGTATCTCCACTGCGCAAAGAACCTTTTTCATTTTTATCATGAAATATCTCGTGCAGCCATTATTCAATATGGTTGGTGAAAAGCGAAAGGCTTCTAGTGAGGGAGGTGCAAGGAAGAGGGAAGCCATTTCATTTGAAACGAGTGGCAATAATAACGAAGCTTGATGCGTGTGAGAGTGGTGAGCGTTGCACGGGCATACAACTTGAATCGTTCGACCGTCAGTACCATTTATAAACATAAAGATCGAGCAGCAGGACCCAAATATTGAACGTTGCACAAAGTTTGCAAATCAATTGAATGATGCCATACAGTGCTACCGCATCATTTATGATGAAAAAAGGAAGAAAACTGTGCAATCGTCGTTAGATCGCTTCTTTCGGCCAGTTTCTAATACATAAATCTCTCTCTCTCTATACAGTACTGTACATATTCTCTCCATTTTATTAAATGTTTTTTTTTTTTCAGTACAAACCAATGCGTGTTACTTATACAAGCCTTAAACATACAAATGCACTTATATAAACCTTCAATATACTTATATAGGCCTTAAACATAAATTATAATACAAAATATAGCACTGAATCAACTTACAAACAAATTCAACTTATGAACAATCGCTTGGAACCTAACTCGTTCGTAAGTAGGGGAGCGTCTGTATATGCCAAATAAATAAGATTTAAAAAAATGTCAACATAAAATGTTTTACATTTTAAAAAGATATATCAAAAAGGAAATAAATTCAAACATGAATTTGTCATGATTGTAGACGGAGGCTCCTGAAGCAGGCAAAAGGACAGCTGAGATCGTGGCGTTTTGTCCTTATTGCAATGTGCCCGGACAAAGCGAAGGCACAATGGAAGTAGCATAGGCAGAGCCGTGAGGTCAGTAGGAGAATCCGTGGCAAAGATGGAAGAGGCGTGGATCAGACTGGTAGTCAGTGCACATGGCGTACGGGTCAAGAACCGTGAAGTTCGTAGGGGAATACGAGGCAAATGTACAAGAAGCGTGGGTGTAGATGTGGTCCTAGGACAAAAACAAGAAGTCTGTGATCAGGCAGGAAAAACAAATAGTAATGCGAGAAGGCACTGCCAGTGATCAAGACGATCCAGCGACATGGGCAAGCTCTGGGTGGCTTAAGTAGGTCCTTAATCATGATGAGTCCCACCTGGTGTTGATCAACCCGTCTGCTGCTGAACCTGTAATTGGATGACAGGCGCATCCTCCTACCTACCTGTCTAGCCCTGGGCCTGACAGAATTTGCTTGCATATTTGCTTGTTAGCTTAGCTATTTTGGTTTTGATCATTAAAATAATAATTTAATTATCATATTTTGAAAGGTTCTGTGATCGCACGTTTTAAATGCTTCATTCTTGATAACTTTAGCATGGTTAACAAGTAGGGATGTCCCAGTGATTTTTTTTCCACTTCCGTTTTGATTTTTTTTAAGGATGTTATGCCAATATCAATCCTATGCCGGTCCGATGGCCATATTTTTAGACCAGTAAAAAATAAAAATTGTAACCTGTAAATTACATTTTAAAAATTATTATTAAAGTAAGCCCTTTTGGTATCTCTTCAGAAAATGCTATTTACAAATATTAAACAATACTGTTTCTATCATCAGTTTCTAAAGAGTAGTCACACTCAACCGACATGTTTGCCTAGTAGTTTGATTTGTAGCAGCCGAAAAACATCACAGTCCTGAAAACACATGACTACTGTATCCGATCCAGGGATGAAATCTGATACTGGTCGATATTAAGTATCAGATTGGGACATCACTATTAAGAACCACTGGCATCGTTTTTTTTCCCTCCCTATTTAACCTCTGTCTCATTCCCAGCCACCTCATGGGAATGTTCTACAGGACGATTCGCATGCTCGAGAATGGAATTAAACCTGTTTACGTATTTGATGGCAAACCCCCACAGCTCAAGTCGGGAGAGGTTAGTGTGCCCCTTTTGTTTTTGTTGCTTAAAATTTTTTTGTTCCTACTTCTTCACTGGATGATCCACTGATCAATGACTCCTTTCTCCATACGCATGTATTGGTTGTCTGTGAACGTAATGAATAGAAGAGTTACAGAAAACAATGATCTTGATCCATGTTTCATTTCATCTTAGTTGGAAAAGAGAGGTGAAAGAAGAGCAGAAGCTGAGAAAATGCTTGCACAAGCCCAGGAACTGGGTAGAGTATTCCAATGACCGACTGAGTCCTCAGAACTTATTGTGTTATCCTGTTGACTAAAATGTTGAGTTTGTTGTTTCTGGACTTAGGGAAGCAAGAAGACATTGACAAACTCTCAAAGCGACTGGTTAAAGTCACCAGGCAACACAATGATGAATGCAAGAAACTGCTGACTCTAATGGGAGTGCCTTATATTCAGGTTTGTAAGAGGCTTTTCTTTTTTACACTAATTAACCTCTTTTACTAATAGTAAGAAAAAGTGACTTTAAAATGAGATCAAACCACATTTTGGACACATCCAAAACAGTGACAGTTAAATAATTTATAATGATAATTTAAATACAGTGGTACCTCGACATACGATCGTAATCCGTTCCGAGACTGAGATTGTATGACGAGCTTCTCGTAACTCGAGCGGACGTTTCCCATTGAAATGTTTTTTTTTTCCACAACAACGCAATCGTAAACGGAACAAACAAAAAATAAATTAACTTAGATTAATATATACAGACACAATCAAACATACATTTAATGTAACTTTACACAAAACTGAATTCTAATTTTGTTTTAATCTCTTTTTTTTTTTTACCTTCGTTCTCTTTGGGTTAGTTGTTTGCCACGCCTCCACCATCATGTTCGCTATCGATGGGCTGTTTGCTGTTGTTTTACGTATTCCCTTCAAAATATTCCGAAAATGATTCACACAAATGTCCTCACAATAGGATAACCCACGACCACTTGCCAACGAGAAATAGTCTTGTAGTACATATTAGCGATCGCTCCGCTGCTCATAAAGACCGGCTCGCAACTCCCTCGTTGTAATGGCTCTGGTCGCCACCGCTTTGAACGGCGCCTATGAGAGAGTTGCGACCAGAAATATTACAAAGAGGGAATTGCGAGCCAGTGCCGCTGATGTTCTTATGAGCAGCGAACGAGAAGTAATATAATACTCCTCGTATTAGATAATAATAACAGGAAATGCAACAGCTGAGCTTACCCACGTATTGATTGTGGGTAATGAAGTTTCATTCTGAGAAAGAGTGCCATTGCCTATCGGCGTTGTGTGCCCGAGTATACTTCATTACCCAGAAAGCCCTCTTTTTGCCCGCGCATGCGCTTTGTGCGTTTCCTGGTCGATGCGTAGGAGAAACTCGTCTGAATTAATCGTTCAGTGCTCGTAGATATGCAAAAAAGACAGTGCCATGGCCACCTGGCTTGGTCGCGTCACGAAATTTTGATCGTATCTCGGGCGAATTATTCGATCGAAATTTCCGTCGTAAGACGAGAATTTCGTATGAAGAGCGGTCGTATGACGAGGTACCACTGTAGATCCTAATAAATCTTTATTTATTAAGTTGTCTTTGCCTGCCATCACCACAAAAAAAAATCTAACATGATGTCACACCCCAAATAAGATGCAGATCTTTGCTTTCTGCTACTAATTTATTCATTAGGGTTTCTTATCTCTTGTTGCCATGTGACTTTTTTGTCATTCTGTCAATGTGCTAGCACAGCACCAGAAAGCTAGAGATGGTCATCAATTCTGGTTGTAGAGTTGATATAACCCTAACCGTGGGAAAAAAGTGGGCGTTCCTTGATGCATTGTTTTGGTGCAATCACGATGACATGGTTAAAGAGAACCAGATTTGAAATCCAAATAAATTTTCTACATGTAAAATTGTATTAGTAAAGTCATTTTCTGACTTGGTTGAATGCCTATAGGACTCACCGACTTAACGGGCGCTGTCTCAGTTGCAGGTGAAATTTCTGTATTTTCTCCTTACAAAGGGCCCTCCGGCTCAATGGGTGCAACATTACGGTATTGCATGCATGACATACACTAGCGTGCATGCTAGGGTATGTTTCATGCTTGCTACCTACCCTAATGTTGCGTATGTTTTGAAAAAGGCAGCAGGAACCAAACTGAGTTTGATTGTGCTTTATTGTCGCAATGTGTAATGTCATCCCTCACCACTTCGTGGCTTCAGTACATCACTCATTTCTCATCTTCTCCCGCTTTATCCGAAGACGGGTCGTGGGGGCAGCAGCTTCAGCAGGGAGGCCCAGACTTCCCTCTCCCCAGCGTAGCCGAGGTTGGTCCCGTGGCCTCCTCCCGGTGGGACGTGCCCGGAACACATCAAATCAAAAGCCTTTATTGTATACACAGCTGCGTATAACAAAATTGGTGGTGCTACTCCACAAAGTGCATTTTCCCGCAAAAAAAACATAAGTAATATAAAAAGTCACATCCTGGTAGATTCAAGGTAAATTCTAAAATATTGCACAATCTAAGATATTGCACAGGGTGGTATGCCTCTTGAAGCAGGCATCCAGGGGGCATCCTGATCAGATGCCCAAGCCAACTCATCTGGCTCCTCTCGATCCAGGGAAGCAGCCCGGATAACCAAGCTTCTGACCTTATGGCTAAAAGAGAGTCTGGACATCCTGCGGAGGAAACTCATTTCAGCCAAGTGTATCCGGGATCTCGTTCTTTCAGTCATGACCCACAGCTTGTGACCATAGATGAGGATAGGAATGTAGATCAACCGGTAAATAGAGAGCCTCACCTTTTGGCACAGCTCCTCCTTTACCACGACAAACTGGTGCAGAGTCCGCATCACTGCAGACGTTGCAATGATCCGCCTGTCGATATTTCGTTCCATTCTTTCTTCACTTGTGAACAACACCCCATGGTACTTAAACTCCTCCACCTGGGAAAGGACCTGATCCCTGACCCGGAGAGGGCACACCACCTTTTTCCGACTGATGACTATGGTCTCAGATTTGGAGGTGCTGATTCTCATCCCGACCGCTTCACACTCTGTTGCGAATCATTCCTGTGAGAGTTGGAGATCACGGCTTGAAGAAGCCAACAGAACCACATCTGCAAAAAGCAGGGATGCAATACTGAGGCCACCAAACAGGACCCCCTCAACGCCACAGCTGCGTCTAGATATTCTGACCATAAAAGTGATGAACATAATCAGTGACTTTTGGGCAGCCCTAGCAGAGTTCAACCCCCACTGGAAACGGATTCAACTTACTGCAGGCTACGCGGACCAGACTCTGACACAGGCCATAAAGGGACTGGACCCCGCGTAACAAGGGTTCCGGAACCCCATACTCCCGGAGTACCACCCACAAGACTCTCCGGGGGACAACGTCGAACGCCTTCTGTCAAAGCTGGATTGCCTCGACAATAATCTTCATACAGAGGAAGCAGCAAAACACGTGGTAGTTTTTGACTCCCGGCCGGTGGAGGTTATCTGGAAGGGAGGCCCCATCTCGACCGCTCTCAAAATGGCCGCTGCTCGCTCCGCTTCCTTTGTTCTTGGCTAGCCCCCACCCTTCCTAAGAAGGGGGGGGAGCGGACAGACAACGAGCGTCCACGTAGAGGTCCCCCAACCAGATACGCCGTCCGAACGGTCGGTGATGGTAGTTAATAGAAGTTAGGCGGAGACAAACTTTAGGCGGAACACGAAAGGGGTGTGTTATATACAAAGTGATGACAGGCCTTGACCTGTAGGTGTCATTAAAAATTCTATTCTAGTGACTTTAAATTCATAAGAGTGCAGAAGGGTGCAAGATTAAATATAAGAATACAATTCATATTTCACACCTTCTCCAGGTCTACAAAGCACAAGTAGACTGGTTGGGCGAAAACTACACTGCTCCTCCTGAATCCAAGATTCGACTCCCGGCGGACCCTCCTCTCCAGGACCCCAGAATAGACCTTCCCGGAGAGGCTGAGGGATGTGATTTCCCGATAATTGGAACACCCCCTCCGGCCCCCCTTTTTAAAAAGGGGAACCACCACCCCGGTCTGTCAATCCAGAGGCACTGTCCTCGATGTCCACACGATGTTGAAAAGGCGTGTCAACCAAGACAGGCCCACAACATCCAGAGCCTTTAGAAATTTTGGGCGGATCTCACCACCCTGGGGCTTTGCCACCAAGGACCTTTTTAACCACCTCGGTTACTTCAACCCCAGAGATGAGTCTGCCCCAGAGTCCTTCGGCTCTGCTTCCTCATGGGAAGGCGTGTCAGTGGAATTAAGGATGTCTTCAAAGTATTCGGCCCACCGATTCACAACCAAAGATGAGAGTCAGCCCCAGATTGCTTAGGCTCTGCTTCCTCATGGGAAGGCGTGTGAGTGGAATTAAGGAGGTCTTCAAAGTATTCGGCCCACTGATTCACAACATCCCAAGTCGAGGTCAGCAGCGCCCCTTCCCCACTATACACTGTGTTGACGGTGCACTGCTTCCCCTTCTGAAACGTCGGATAGTGGACCAAAATTTCCTTGAAGCCCCCGGAAGTCATTCTCCAAGGCCTCACCGAACTCCTCCGATGCTCCCCGGGTTTTTGCCTCGGAGACGACCAGAGCTGCGTGCCGCTTGGCCACCCGGTACCCATCAGCTGTCGTGGAGTCCCATGGGCCAAAAGGGCCCAATAGGACTCCTTTTTCAGCCTGATTGCATCCCTTACCACCGATGTACACCAGCGTGTTCTGGGATTGCCGCCACAACAAGCACCAACCACCATGCAGCTGCAACTCCGGTCGGCCGCATTAGCAATAGAAGCGTGGATCATGATCCACTTGGACTTAACGTCCCCCGCCTCTTCCCGGACATGAGAGAAACTGTCAGAGGTGGAAATTGAAACTCCTTCTGACAGGGGACTCCGCCAGGCGTTCCCAGCAGACCCTCACAAAACGTTTGAGTCTCCCGGGCCGCACGGGCATCTGTCCCCACCATCCGAGCCAACTCCACCAGGTGGTGATTCCTTGACAGCGCCGCCCCTCTCTTTACCCGTTTCATCAAATTGCGGCCTATGGTGTCCTTGTGCCAAGTGCACATATGGACACCCTTATGCGACGGGCGCTGAAATCCAACAATACAACACGACTCAGGTTTCGATCTTCCCAATCAGTCCCTGCCAGGTCTCACTGTCATTGCCCAGCAGAACGAGGAAGCACCCTGAAGGAGCACTCTCCAGCACCCCTTCCAAGGAACCAGTTTGCCATGGGTGACCCTACCAGGGGCACAAGGCCCCAGGCAACGTAGAAGCAAGGATCACTGGGACACACAAACCCCACCACCATGATCCATGATTAGGTGACGACTCATCAGGGGTCCAAAGAAATCATAAAACGTTAATGTTGTTAATGTTGTGTTTATGTGTTCGAGTGGTTGTCATGTCTCGTTAGGGTTTTGGTTGGATGTGTGTGTTTGCTTTTCGCCTCTTGTGTTCGTCCGGCAGCGAGGAGCAAGGGAAGCCCAGAAGGTCCACCCAAAACAAGACATGACAGTGGTTGTGTGCGATTCTCATTTGCATACCGTTAGCAACCTCTTGTTCTCATGCATTTCAATACTGATAGATTTTGTATGCTTATTTATTTCAAGACATTAATAAATCATTTTCTTATAATTTTCTCTCATTTTTGTGTTTCCTCTCATCTTTCATACAAAATTGGAACACTTTGACCAATTAATTTTAAAGGGATTGGTTGGTAGTTGTTTGGGGACCGTGGAACGAATTACAGAATTACTGTTCTACTTAGGACATTTTCATGTTACGAAAAAAGTTCTGGAACCAATTAATTTCGTAAGTAGAGGCACTGTTAGGTTTGGTTTGGGTTATTATTTCATTTTCTCCTCTATGTGCGTATGTTCGCTTTTTACCCTTGTTGGTCCCTCCTTGCTTGCCTACATTAATAATTAGTTCCTGTTTTAAACACCACTGATTATTTTGTCATTGTTGGATTGTCTCATTTACCCTGCGATTTTGTTATTCGATGCCAAAAAAATGATGACTGAATCGAGGGCACAGCTTATATTTGCATAAAAAGTCGGCATGCACCATAACAACGCCTTAACACCGTAACATCATGACGCAAGACAGTGCGGCCGATACGGTCATTTATTTCAAAATAGAGAAAAGAAACATAAAACGCTAAACAAAATTTATTTTGACATCTATGTATGAAATCCAACAAAAAAGCTCACTTGTGCCCGTCTCTGCTCTGCACAGCCATCTTACCTAGGGTGCTGCCGTCTATCCTAGTTAAACGTGCTCTGACTGGCCAGACGTGAGTAGCCTTGATTTTGAAATAAAATAAAATTCCACTTTGATTTTTATTTTATTTTATTTCTTGTTCGAGAGTGGTAACTATTGCAGTAATATGAACCATCGAAAGAATTGAGATATTTTCACATTAGAAGCAATATGGCTGCCTTAACATCTTAAAATACTGGTAAGAAAATTGTAATTTCTGTCAGTAGGAAGCTTCAGGTTCTCACTAAGATAGACTTATTTATTCAAATTGAATAATTTGATATTTTGAATTTACAAATACAGGCATATTAACTTCTTCATGATATTGACCCTAATAATGTGCTTTTGATTCATACAGCATCTCAAAAATGCCACGTGTGATGATTTTTCTTAAGATTTTCTCTTCTGAGTAATACATTTGGACTCCCTATTAAAATGAATATGGAGGTGAAAATTGTGAATCAGGGGGCGGCTTATAAATGAGAAATTGTGAAATTAAACAATTTTAAGGGTGCGGTTTATGTGTGAGCGGCTTATATGCAAGTAAATACTCTACTTCCCTCGTCCTTGCCTGCTTCCCTGCAATTGGGTCCAACTCCGGCGGCATGGAGCAAGGGAAGCCCGGAGGGTCCGGGAAACAAGGCGAAAAGCAAACACACACACATCCACCCAAAACCCTAACAAGACACAACAACCACATGAACACACACAGGGTGCTCTGCATTATAAGGCGCCCTGTCTATTTTGGAGAAAATTTAAGACTTTTTAGTGCGCCTTATAGTCGTGAAAATACGGTACTCGTTTTATTACCCCCTATTGTCAAGTGTTTCATTAACTTTAGAGCATTTGTTTTTATGCCCCTCGACCAACTCGTCATTGTTCTCCACGCTGACCACTTCTCTTCATTCGCACTGGTAATTTTCTTGGGAGGCATGATGATAAAAACAGAAGCAGCTGCTTTATCCACAAAAAAAACCTCAACAAAAAACACCGTTAGAAATCCGTGACGACGAACGGGGCTCAAAAGTACATAAGAGATTTTTGAAACATGGATAGTGGTTATTATGAGACAGCCAATGAGAGCCCAGCAGAGTGTAGCGATGTTCTAAAGTGAGAATCAATGCATCCGCGACAATATTTTCAAAATAAAATAACGGATAAAGAAATGCATTTACTTTTTGGGGGATTTCGTAAATTGGATATTTTTCGTATCTCGAGGCACTCATTTGCATATAAAAAGCTTTCTGAAACAGAAAATTTCGTACCTAGAGGCATTCGTAGATAGAGGTATGACTGTATACATATACATTATTTTTTCCTTGACCTTTTTTTCACTCTAACAAAAAATTGAATCGGGATCTCCATTAAAATTGGACAGGATGCACAAGAAAATCAAAGTGAATCAACGGAAGCAACGATTTGAGGAAAATTATTGGGCATCCATTTGAACTCCTGCTAGTGAATTTGTTAACATGGATCCCATTCGGTAGCAGGTATCCAAGACAGGTAGGTGGTTGACACGCCAAATTGAAAAATGTAATTTTCCAATACTGTCAAATGTATTTGGGTATTTTAGGTTTTAATGAGGATTTGCCTTAAAATTGTGGGTGCGAGTGCTTAAAACAGTTCATGTGGTTGCAGGCGCCGTGTGAGGCTGAGGCGAGCTGTGCTGCTCTGGTCAAAGCGGGAAAGGTCTTTGCCACAGCAACAGAGGACATGGATGCACTGACCTTCGGTACAAACGTCCTGTTAAGACACCTCACAGCCAGCGAAGCAAAGTAATGTTGCTCTATCACAGTTTTCCGGTGTTTGTAAATTTCCTCTGTAACTGTTTAAAATCATCATTTTAATTAAATATGATTTTAATTAATTTTTAAACCTAAGGTGCATAAGAGCGATCAAAAAGAAGCATGCATTTCTGGAGCCCCTGTTAAACGGATACGGGTCGCTGGAGGCTGCATTTTACGTCAATTCCCCTGCTGCCAGTTGTTCCTAATTGGTGTCTATTTCTCTTAAAGCCAAACACAAATATTTAAAGATATTACAATTTCCTTTGGGCTGACAACACTTCCTCTCTTTAACTTGAATCAATGCTTTTTTTGTGAGCCGAAGGACAGTAGCGAACGATTTCACTAACCAGTGACTGGACTCAACATCCATGTGACTTCACGTGACTCAGAATGCCAACCTTTTGAATGGCCTAGACCAGGGGTCGGCAACCCAAAATGTTAAAAGAACCCTATTGGACCAAAAAAACCAAATGTCTGGATCCACAAAAAACTAAAACCCTTAGTATATACAAGCAAAGGGGCACGGCTTCGCCGGTTCCACTTGCTTGGGCGAGGTTGTTATTGTGCGTGTTTTGGTAATCTATTTGCTTAAGGAACTCATAAATGGGTGACACAGGAACGTCAGGTTTAAATAATGCAGCAATTGCCTGAATCAAACCAGGAGGGACGTGCCTTTTGCCCAGAAGACGGCACTGCCGCTGCCACAATTATAATCCTCTATCAGAAGAAAACGGTCTTTTCTGGTGTGGAAAGGTGTATGAGCGGGCCGCAATTTTTTATCACTGCATCAGGAAATCATGTGTGTCGAGATAAAAAGCAGCTGAACTCAGTGAGACTGTACTGCAACATCTTTAAATGGAAGCTTGGGGAAATTCCCACTTCTCTGGGGCACAACAATCTCTGTCACACCGACACAGATTCACTGATTGGTCTTCTGAGTTGCATGGACGCGCTTGACTTCTCTGACAATTAACTAAATCCCTGATCTGTTGACTGCGCATGTTAGCACGCCGTGAGAACTGTAATTTGCAGAAACGAATACAAATGCACATCTTGAATCAAAAAAGGTTGAAAACCCATTCACACTGTTCTCCCCAGTTTATGTACAAACAGTACACTAAACACTCGCCATATTATGGTTCCACAAATTGCATGCACTCAACAATGTAGCAGTTAATTGGAATGCCATTTTCAGAGTTACGTACTGCGAGAAATTCTAATAATTACCTGAATCAATCACTCCAATTCAATCGGTTTTCCAGATGGTGAAGAAACCTTGAGGATCCTTGAACCGCTCCATGCCAGTGACATTTGTATGAATATCTACTTTGTACGCCAAGTTCAATGACCAAACATTTACCCATTAAGTTGTAAAGTCGGCAAGCAAGACAAAAGGAGGGGCGTTATACGTCGATAAATACAATCACGGCATAAAAAAACAAAGTACTTGCAGCCGTTGTTTATAACGGCAGTGACGTTTGTCCAAACATGGGAAAACCTATTATTAAAGTGAAATATATCAACTATGAATAATACGTTCTCATAAATTATATCCAAAATGTCAATGTTTTTTAACCAATGTAACCACTAACTTGACCGCATACTCTAATAAAACACACAAATCATTAAAAAAGATATTTTATCTTTTTTTTTAAATATTGCATTAGCATTTAAGAGCTATTTAGCGTTAAATATGAGAGAGAAAAAAACCAATGTCATTTTTGTTCTCTGCTGTTTAAAGCCTATCAATAGCATTTATTTGATCCAAAATGAATGTCATCTTGTCCTGCAAAGTCAATGTATTCAAGTTTGAAGACAAATTATTATTTTTTGACAATTAGATTTTCATAATGGGTCACGTGAAACTATTTTAGTGTTGAATTTGAAATATGTGAGAGTAACTGCAAACATCTGCATTTTTGTTGAGCATGTGCCCTTACAGTCGTATGAAAAGGTTTGGTGCAGCCCTGATCATTTTCAAGATTTTCCTTTATAATTCATTGGTTGCTTTGATCAGAAATTTCACTTAGATATATCATATAGCGGACAAACACAGTGATATTTGAGAAGGGAAAGGAAGTTTTTAGGACTTACAGAAAGTGTGGAATAATTACTTAAACAAAAGTAGGTGCATCAATTTGGGCACCCATGCTGTTTTATTGATTTGAATACCTTTAGCATTAATTTTGGAACCCAAAATTTCTTTGGTAAGCTCATTAACCCTTGACCTACATACACAGATGAAGCCAATCACGAGAAATGGTATTTAAGGGGGGGCCTGTTGCAAGTTGTTCTCTTCTTTGCATCTTCTCTGAAGAGTGGGAGCCTCAAAACAACTGTCAAATGACCTGGGGAAAAAAGATTGTTCAACATCATTGCTTAGGGCAGTGATTCTCAAATTGTAGGGCGAGCCCCCATAGGGGGCCGCGGAGTGATCTTCAGAGATTTCAGCCATCAGTTTTCACTGTGAGAATCATAGTGAGGAAATGAAAGGCCACGGGTTCTAGTTAAAGCCCGGAGTGGCAGGCCAGGAAAAATCTCAAATAAGCAGAGGTAAAGGATGATGAGAACACTCAAACTCAACCCACAAACCGGCTCCAAAGACCTAGAACATGATATTGCTGCAGATGGTGTCACTGTGATCATTCAACTATTCAGTGGACTTTTCACAAGGAGATGCTGTATGGGAGAGTAATGCAACAGAAGCCTTAAGAAGTATTTTTGTAACTTGGATTTTTTGTAAATAGAGGCATATTTTACATTGAATTGGCATAATCCGTTCCATAATCTTTAATACTAGCCAGTATAAACCCTGAAATATATGTATGCAAAAAAGAGCAAAAATCTAACAAAACTCTTTATTCAGCCATTAAAATGATGCCACAGCACCGAACCAAACAAAAACAAATAGAAGGCACCTCAATTTAATAATTCTGTCACTGAACTAGTGAGTATGCCTTGTATGCTGGTTGTAAAAAGTGAAGTCTACGATCTTGCAGCATTTCCTTGTTGTATTTATATTAGAGGTAAGATCAGGCCGAAAATATCCGACCCGACTCACAGGTATTAATGCCCGAACCAGCCCGGCCAGAGCCCGAAGCAAACCCGAAATTACATATTTTATTTGTGAGGACTCGGGACTCCCGAGTCGGGAGGAGGGGTGATTTATGATAACAAATTTAAAGCCTGTCTTTTGTAATGAAATATAAGTTGGACAAGACTGTATAAACATTTACATCTTTTATATGATCATATAGATGTTTGACGATCATCACTTTTCCCAGTAGACAACTGTTTAAATGGCTACTCGGCGTCGAGGTGCCACTCTTTGCTCTCATATGAGAGCAAATCGCCACATTGACTACATTCAGCGAAGCCAACGAATGTTTCTGTCGAATATTCAGCAATCA
Source organism: Stigmatopora argus (assembly GCF_051989625.1). Lineage (NCBI taxonomy): Eukaryota > Metazoa > Chordata > Actinopteri > Syngnathiformes > Syngnathidae > Stigmatopora > Stigmatopora argus. The sequence goes on from NC_135403.1 coordinate 2,586,410, forward strand.
ATTTGAAACTTTCCCACACCTCACTCTTTCTGCGTGTTTGTCTTTTCAGTCCTCCTATCTTTAGTTTATCCTGAACTTCTTACTCCTCCATATTGGGGATACCACATAAAAATAGATGCGAACTTGCGGAGGGGAAGATTATTAAGAGGGCGGCATTCACGTGACGTGCGCAGAGCATGCTCTGTCTCTGCGGCTCCATTTGCAATTACATTACAGCGCCTTCTCTGTTTTATCCAAATTTATTTTATAACAAGTAGTCTTTAGTTTAGTATCCACTATGCACACATCGTTTTAGTATACATTTTTATAAACAGTCAGCGAGAGAGACCACACATTGTTTTAGAATATTTTTTTTTCCCTGAGAGAAGCCCGGCCCAACCCGCCTCGAACCCGAAGAAATCATTGACATTTTAGACCCGACCCGAAATTTGGGCTTAAAATCTCACCTCTAATTTATATTCTTTACATCTTTAGATTTTTTTTTGTAACTTGGACAGAATATCGTAACTTGAAACAATAATTTACATACCAGTGTTTCGTAAGCTTAAAAATTCATATGTTGAAGCGTTTGTAAGTAGCGGTACCATTGAATTTACATTATCGACAATGTCAACTGGTTGGGACGGCTCTAGACTACGCAACCTTGTAGCTATACTTTACTTGCCCACAATTGAAAACTCGGGATTTGCTAAGGATTTTTATGAAATGACTTACAACTCGCTTTAGACTCAGGTCAGCGAGACTCATGCAATTGTCTTCAAATAATAATGAAACAGTAATCAGAATAGGCCCAATCGGGCTTCTTGAAAACATTTTGTTATATTTTTTGCACTGTTTTCAGTTACCTAAAATAGTACTGAAATTACATCATTTTGGAATATTGTTTATAGGAAGCTTCCAGTCCAAGAGTTCCACTTCGGTCGCATTTTGCAGGACATTAATCTGACACATAAACAGGTAAAAATTGTTGCCAGGCACATTGAACTGTGTTGTTGTAAAATGACTTTGTGCGCTGATTTGGTAGTGATTTTCCTGCTCTTCTGGCTATCTTCATACGTAATGTCATCACCAGTTCATAGACCTGTGTATTCTCTTGGGATGCGACTACTGCGGCACCATCAAAGGTATCGGTCCCAAAAGAGCCATCGACCTGATCAAGCAACATGGCAGTATAGAGGAAATTCTAGAAAATGTTGACCAAAATGTAAGGTTGATCAAGTTAAACAGGTTGTTTGCATGTTTGGCCCTTAATATTTTGATATTGATTCTTAAATGTAGAAGCACCCGCCACCAGAAGACTGGCTATACAAGGAAGCCAGGGAGCTGTTTCTGAAGCCTGAAGTGTTGGATTGTACCACAGTAGAGCTCCAGTGGAAAGAGCCGGATGAGGATGGGCTGCTGCACTTTATGTGTGAAGAAAAACAGTTCAGGTAATACACAGGCTTCCATCTATCCATCAATTTCCTCTAGTGTGGACCACATTAAATAGTTTACCATAAAGGTTTCAAGTATTTAGAAAAACAGTTGCGGTAGGCTAACATTCTCAATCTTTATGAATAATAATTCAGAACATGACCAATTCTTTAGAACATGAACATTGACCGACTTCATTTGCCAACTTTCTGCTGTTTTATATATTCCTCACCATATCAAAAGTTTTGCAGCTAGGCGGGGGGATTTTGGAATTCACACACTTGGTGATGAATGTGCCAAGCCTCCCACACTAATTCCTCGATTGGTGCAAATTTGACGAGTGTGCCAAATTATATAATTAAAGCAATGCATGCGAGCACCGAGTTCCCGCGCCCAGAACTCGAATTAAAGCTTGCGTCTTCATCAAAATTGCCCCAAAACCATGACTGCGAAGGGACCCACATTTGCTTCTCTTGACACTGCAAAACGTGAAGAGGTTTGCAGTGTGCATAGATGTCAATTCACAGCACATGCCGCACATGTTTCTGCAATATGAACGGATACTAGGGGTGGGAACCTCTATGTAGTCGCACTACAATATGCACAACTTACAGTAATGATTATTCCATGATGAGGCAATGTAACAATTATTGACACAAGTCAGGAAATCATTCTGGAATGCAACCAAAAACTGAAAAACAAAGTATTTTCATTCATCTATGAATTGAATGAAATACCGTATTTTCACAACTATATGGCGCACCGCATTTAAAGGTGCAGTGTCAGTAATGAGTGCTATTTCTGTATTTGACACACAAACAAGACGCACCGCATTTAAAGGCGCAGCCAGGCATGGCAAAACATACACCAGCTTAAACATACGGACACACGCTAAAAACACGTTTTTAAAAAGGCAACAGAAGCAAAACTGAGTTCGGTTGTACTTTATTTAGCCATTTTACAATGTACTCACGTTTTTTGCTCAATCATCACCCACAAATCCATCAAAGTCCTCATTTTCTGTGTCCGAATTGAACAATTGTCCAAATGATTCATCAAAAACGCCAGGTTCCCTCTCTTTGTTGTCAGAGTCACTGTCATTGCCATGTGGCTCCACAGAAATGATGCCGGCTTTGGCAAAAGCTCGAACAACAGTGCAAGCAGACACGTTCGTCCAAGCGGCCACAATCCATTGAAAATAGTGGTGTAACTAGCCCGGCGCTGCCTGCCACCCTTCGTAAAGCTGTGTTGATGCCGATGTCCAGCGGTTTTCAAGCATCTGTTGTTAGTGCCTTTAACAACAGTGCAAGCGGCCACAATCCATTCGCAAATAGTGGCGTAACTAGCCCTGCGCTTTAGTTAAGCCTCCGGGAATGACGGCAAGCTCAGAGTTCATTTTCGTGACTTGGTTTTTCACCGCTGCTGCGAGATGGGCACGCACGAATCAAAGTTGGATTCGTTGATCTAAAATTCCCTCGCGTCTGCTCTATTCCCATGTTCCCCTGCATAATTGATGGCTTGAAGTTTGAACTGAGCTTCGTAAGCGTGTCTATTTGTATTATATTCATTTTCGGGGGCCTTAGAAACCAAACCGAAATTGTTTTGCTATAAACACATGCCCACACTATATACGGGTACCTTGTAGGGGCGTGCCTTTAGCGTCTGACCCCACCCACGTCCGCCTTCTCTCTATATAAGAAGCGTGTCGGCAAGAAGTGCTCAGTCAGGCTTTAGAGCTTACACACGGCGCTCCGCATTATAAGGCGCTCTGTCTATTTTGGAGGAAATGTAAGACCTTTTAGTGCGCCTTATAGTCGTGAAAATACGGTAAGTTTATTTCTAGTGGATGTCTGATCAACTAACTGGGAGGGTGGCAGTGAATGAACATTTGAAAAAAGATTATTTTCAAATGAATTGAACAGATTAATCTATTGAGGTAATCAAATAACCGCAACAGTACCGTATTTTCGCACCGTCTGAAAGGCTGCGGTCTCAGTTGCGGGTATATTTTTAGTTTTTTGTCAATACATAGGGCGCCTCGTCGGATAAGGCGCTAGCGTATGTTATTCTAGTCGCTAGCGTGTTTTTCCTAAAGATAGCACGAACCAAACTAAGTTTGATAGTGCTTTATTGAGGTAAAAGGTACCCAAGTTAATAGAAGTAAAAGCAGAAAAACATCTGCAAAACCGTCAAACTCCTCATCTTCTGTATCTGATATAAAGAGTTCGGCGTTCAACATGCTATGCTCCATCTCACTGTCAGTCAGAGTTGTCTATTCCAGGAACTTGATTCCAGCTTTGGCAAAAGCCCGAACAACAGTCCTCAATTCAATTCAATTTATTGGCGAAAAGAAAAGCACAAAGGCTAAGGGCCATGTAAAGAAGATCAAAGAAGTGTGTCAACAAAAAAAACACGGTGTTGTCACTGGTTCACGGCCAACACGTCATTCAGAGCTTATGAGTCCTGGCCGACACTTGAGCCCAGTCATCCACAATCCATTGTAACACGTGACATGCATCACTCCCAAGCCTTTGGTTCTCCTCGCTGTTATATCGGCATCAACAATTCATTCCAAATCGTCACGTAACTCGTGCGACGCTGCCTGCCCGAACAATTATGTTGGCCATCCGGCATTCATTGCGCTCAAGCCATTAGCAAAGCTGTTTCTCCTCGCTGTTAAATTGTGTTTGATCCATAGCTTTAGTCCATTTTCCAAGCGTTCACACCCGCATTATGTTGTCATTCACGTCAGGCATTTCCTCTGTCTAGCTCTAATGTGCTGTTTGTGGGTTAAAATCGCTGCGAGCACACGAAGTCAAATGCCTTGCCACCCGCCTGGGATGTTTTGAATGGATTTACCGTAATGCTTAGAATGCGTGGGGAGGCTATTTTTAGGGTGAACGTCCATTGGGTTGATCACAATCAGTAGCGTGCTGACAAGAAATAAAACCAGTCACTCAAGCGGTCAGGGCCATACAAAATTTTATTTTAGTGCACAGACAAGGTGCACCGACCGATTTGGCGCATCGACCATTTTATAGAAAATTTTAGACTTAAGTGCGCCCTATAGGTGTGGAAAATACGGTACACATTATATTTAGATATTAATACATTAGTCTTTTCATATTCTTATAACTGTAATATTTAATAAATAAACTTCTTGATAATTGTATTTGTCTTGTATTGTTTTTGTCTAGGGTCAAAAAAAAATTGTATGGTTGTAATAATAGGGGTGATCCTACTTCGGGGTTTTTCGATTATCTATGTCTGTTCTACGTTATCCGTGTACTCACACTTTGTTCAAACATGCATATCTGACTCATTTAACAAGTATTGTTAAGGTCTCATCAGGATCTAAGTGTGGTCCCGACTAATATATACAACCTCTCACAGCTGCTAGCAAAGGCTTTCCTTTGACGTTGAACAGCTTCATTTCGGTGCCCTTTGTTGATAATCAGAAACACCTGAGCTGCCCTCCCTCCAAACTCTGTGCCGATACCCCCCGGAGGTTTGAACAAGGTAGAGCGCAGGAGGTTGGCTACTGTAAAAGTAGATCTTGAAGCAAAAACGTGTGAGCACCCCTGTCAGCTATACAGTAGTAGCCTATCAGCACGAAATGCACCCAGACAGTCAAGCGGTCAGGGTCATACAGCGACATCTATAGAATTTAGTGCATACACTAGGTGTACCGACTGATTGGTTTTAGAGAACATTTTAGACTTTTATATGCACCTAGTAGGTGTGAAAATACGGGAATCGGGAATTTATCCATCAGATTGGTCTTTCAACTTCATTGATCAATTGCAAAAATATTGGTCAGATTAATTGTTTGTGGGTGTAGCCACATCTCTGTGATTATTAGCATGGAGCATTTGCAAATTTAGCAATTAGCAGCGAGATCTAATTCCAAAACGTTCGTTTTGTTTACAATGAATCTGATGTTGGAGAGGTATATGTGGGAAGCGGAGGTTTGAGTGGTTGTTTCTTGAGCTTACACAACGGGCCCGCTCGACAACCTTGCATCTGTTTTCTTTCCCGACGCCTTCTCTTTTGCCGACCAGACCCGATAACAAACCATGGGGCCGCGTCTAGTGTCGTGAATTCTTCCAGTATGCTATGTTCACGGTGAAAGTCGCTCTAAACCTTAATTCGCTGTTGGTAAACGGTTACCGTATTTACTCGAATATAAGCCACACCCTGAAAATTGCCTTGAATTTTTTTGATTTTACAATTTCTCGCGTATAAGCCGCCCCCTTTATTCCCAATTTTCACCTCCATATTCATGGTTTTAATAGGGAGTACAAATATGTTACTTTGAAGGGAAAATCTTTAGAAAAATCATCACAAGTAGTATTTCTGAGATACTGTATGAATCAAAAGCAAATATTTAGGGTCAATATCATAAGGAAATTAATATGCCTTTCTTTGTAAATGCAAATGATGATGAGAAACTGATGCTTTCTAATTACAGGAATTACGATTTTCTTACTAGAGGTTTAAGATGTTGTGGCAGCCATATTGCTTCTAATGTCAAAATATCTCAATTCTTTCGATGGTTCATATTACAGTGGTACCTCGACATACAAGTGCCCCGACATACGAGCAATTTGAGATACGAGTAACATTTTGAGCAAATATTTATCTTGAGATACGAGACAAATTTTGATATACGAGCAGACAGCGGACGCGAGAGGCTGCTCATAAGAACATCATGGGCACTGTCTCCCCGCAACTCCCTCGTGTAATGTCTCTGTGGTCACAACTCCTTCGTATAATGTCTCTGTGATCGCAACTCCCTCGTGTGATGTCTCTGCGAGTTCTGGGCGGAGTGTTGTATTTTTTCAGTGTTTTTTTTCCCGTTAGTCAGTGCGAATGGCGTATATACTACTTCTTGTTGGCAAGTGGTCGTGCGTTATCCGATTGTGAGGACATTTGTGTGCATCATTTTGGGAATATTTTGAAGGGAATACAAAAGCAAACATCTAGGTTGCATCTGAAGGTTAGGGTGGAGGCGGGGGGGCAAATAAAGCCAACCGGCTGGGAGAAGAAAGGTATCAAAATTTAAAACAAAATTACAATTAAATCTAGTGTAAGGTTAGATTAAACTAATTTTTGAGTGTGTCTGCATCGTAATCCAAGTTCATTTAAATTTGTTTGTTATGTTGCGAGCGCGTTGCCGTGCAGTCAGGGTGGAGGCGGGGCAAATAAAGCTAAGCCGGGAGAAGAAAGGTATCAAAATTTAAAACAAAATTAGAATTAAGTTTAGTGTAAGGTTAGATTAAATTTATTTTTGAGTGTCTGCATCATAATTCAAGTTCATTTAAATTTGTTTTGTTATGTTACGAGCGCGTTGCCGTGCAAAAAGTCCCCCCCCCCCCTCTCTCCCTCTCTCTCTCCCCCCTGCGAAATCCGTATAATTTTAGTACTATTAAACACATTTTAGTACTATTAAAACACTAGTCATTTGTTACTTTGTTAATAGATGGCAAATTAGAACAAATACTGTTTTTCCAATTAAATATCCTGTTTTTGATGTATTTTCAGAGGGTTGGAACAAATTAATTTGTTTTTATTTCATTTCTATGGGAAACGTTCGTTTGAGTTACGAGAACATTGACATACAAGCTCAGTCCCGGAACGCATTAAGTTCGTATCTCGAGGTACCACTGTATTCCAATAGTTGTCACTTTTGGACAAGAAATACTACGAAAAAAATCAAAGTGGAATTTTGTTTTATTTCAAAATCTATCTCTCTACCTCTCTATCTATCTCTATCTCTCTACCTCTCTATCTCTATATCTCTCTATCTATATCCATCTATCTATATCCATCTATCTCTGTCTATATCCATCTATATCCATCCCTCTATTTATATCTATCTATATCCATCTCTCTCTATTTATATCTATCTATATCCATCCCTCTATTTATATCTATCTATATCCATCCCTCTCTATTTATATCTATCTATATCCATCTCTCTATCTATATCTATTGCTATCTATCTCTCTCTATATATATCTATCGCTAGCTCTCTCTATCTATATCGCTCTTGATCTATATCTATTGCTATCTCTCTCTCTATCTATATCTATCGCTCTCTATCTTTCTCTCTCTATCTAACTATCTCTCTACCTATCTCTCTCTCTCCCTGTACTTTGTGCTTTTGCTTTGTTGTTCTGCGGCCTTTGCGACTGTACTGTCTAACTGAGCCTTTTCTTGCTACTGTCACAATGAAATTTCCCGAATGCGGGATGAATAAAGTTATCTAATCCAATCCAATCTCTCTCTATCGCTCTATCTCTCTCTCTATCTCTCTATCTTTATCTATCTATCTCGCTATATATACACCGTAAAACCTCTATTTGAGCGGCACCTCTATTTGAACGGCACCTCTAAAAAAACGGCACCATGGTGGAAGAATTGAAAAAGAACGGCACCCTCTAATTGAATGGCACCTCTAATTGAATGTCACTACGGGGGAAAGTTTGAAAAATAGAGCGGCATGCTGGTGAAATGGAGGTTTTTCTCAACCTGAGAAGGTGGTCAGATGGCAAACGCCTTTTTGCCTGGGATTCATACTGTTGTCACATTAGCAATGCCACCAAGAAGCAATGGAAGAAGCTCCATATTGATGTGGCCGTGATTCCAGGACCAAATTTATACAGGCCCCGAGGTCTACTGGAACGCCCCATTCAAGCCCAAAGTCCGACAGTTCTACGAGAACTGGATGTTGCACGGTGAGAAAAGCTACATACACCAAATTTGGCAACATGCGAGCACCAACAATGGAAGTTTATTTGAAATGGATTGTCGATGCTTGGGATCATCTGCCGAAGCATCTAATGAAGTCATTCAAGGGATGCGGACTGACCAACGCTCTCGACGGCTCGAAGGATTGCCAGATCCATTGTTTTGGTACTCTGACGATTCGCCGAAAGATGTTTGGCCGACGGACGTTTGGCCGACGGACAGTTCGCCGAACGGACGTTTCGCCGAAACGGGATTCGCGCGCTCGCCCCGCCCCCGGATCGTGTGTGTACATGTTTTTCAACCTCGGCCCGCGGGCCATATACGGCCCGTTACAGATAACATTCATTTAGGAATAACAAGGGCATGTACTGCCCCCCGCTGGACATATTTCTAAATACAAGTACGTACTACAATGTGCTGCCAATTTTTGTATATTTTTTATTTTATCCTTGCGTTTAAAGTAGTAGCCATTTGGCGATCACGCAGAACAGTACGTGACAGAAGAAATAGAGAAAATAAAGTAGTAGTAACAGTAAGTACTACTGTAATGAAATTGTAAATCCAGAAATCCTACTCCAGAAAACTTAAACCAGCATAGAAAACGTTGAGATTAATCTTTGAATTAAGGTTCTCAGCAAATCATTTTGAATATATATATTTCCTAAAATAATAGGAAATTATTTAAAATTAAACTAGAAGTAAAAGTGTGTTCCATGCCATTTTCAGGTATTGTTCTCTAAGCCCTCTAGTCTGTCCAAGGCACTAAGAATTTCACATAAATCTTCTAGTGTTGTTTTTTCTCAGTGTCAGACATCAATCCCCAGCTTTGATAAATTACATTGCATGTCCAAATGGCTACTACTTTAAACGCAAGGATAAAATAAAAAAATATAAATAATTGGCAGCACATTGTAGTACGTACTTGTATTTAGAAATATGTCCAGCGGGGGGGCAGTACATGCCCTTGTTATTCCTAAATGAATGTTATCTGTAACGGGCCATATATGGCCCGCGGGCCGAGGTTGAAAAACATGTACACACACGATCCGGGGGCGGGGCGAGCGCGCGAATCCCGTTTCGGCAAACTGTCCGTCGGCCAAACGTCTTTCGGCGAATCGTCCGGTCACGATTGTTTCAGGTCAGACGGCCCGGTTCAGACTGGTATGCAACTTCTCCAGCAAGCGCAGGCAAATGCTGGCGACGATGAACGTGAACTCACTCAGACACTCGACGCTGATGCGGAAGGTGATGTGAATGACGAGGACAGCTACAACAGCGACATGTCACTTGATTTTCACCAGTGAATTTGTGATTACAGACGCTCCCCTACTTACGAACATTCAACTTACGAACAACGGTACATACGAACATGTCTGCAAATTGCGTTTAAGTCCAAAAATGTTCGCAAGTCCAATTTTGTATTTCGCCCCTTTTTCGGAGTAGTACTTCTTTCCGCCGCTAATACCGACGCCTGGCGCTGTGAGAGCTCAGCTCACCCAGCATCTACCTTCTTCTTCGTTGCAATGCGGAAGTGCGTGAATGTATCTCCAGTGTGCAAAGAACCTTTTTCATTTGTATCATTAAATATCTCATGCATCCAATATTGAATATGGTTGGTAAAAAGCTAAAGGCTTTAATTGAGGGAGTTGCAAGGAAGAGGCAAGCCATTTCATTTGAAACGAGTGGCAATAATAACGAAGCTTGATGCGCGTCAGAAAGTGGTGAGCGTTGCACATTCAGTACCATTTATAAACATAAAGATGGAGCAGCAGGACCCAAATATTGAACGTTGCACAAAGTTTGCAAATCAATTGAATGATGCCATACAGTGCTACCTCATCATTTATGATGAAAAAAAGAAGAAAACTGTGCAATCGTCATTAGGTCGCTTCTTTTGGCCAGTTTCTAATACATAAATCTCTCTCTCTACAGTACTGTACATATTCTCTCCATTTTATTAAATGGTTTTTTTTCAGTACAAACCAATGCATGTTACTTATACAAGCCTTAAACATACAAATGCACTTGTATAAACCTTCAATATACTTATATCGGCCTTAAACATAAATTATAATACAAAATATAGCACTGAATCAACTTACAAACAAATTCAACTTATGAACAATCGCTCGGAACCAATTGCGTTCGTAAGTAGGGGAGCGTCTGTACTTACCAGTACTCGCCTTGTATTTGTGCCTTTTGTTTAATAAATAAGTATATGTTACCCGGTTTCTCTTTTCATCCATAAAATTTACCGCATCTTCTCAAAATTCTGACCAGCTAGTCGAAAAATAGAGCGGCACCCTCTAAATGAACGGCACTACGGGGGAAAGTTTGAAAAATAGAACGGAATGCCGTTGAAATACAGATTTTACGGTATATTATATAATTGCATTTTTGTCTGTGTGTGCATCTGTTCGAGCTCTATGGACTCTGATACGGCTGAACCGATTTTCATGAAAATTGAAACAGTTATATTTTGTGTCTGGGAGTGACAGGCTAGATTTTGTGTCAAAACACCCCCGATAAATATGGAAAGTCGGGTTTTCGAAAAAATTGTCCGATACACACCAAATTTGACACGTTTGCAAGCTACCTTCATAAGTGTTAATCCAAAGTTTCAAGATCATGGGTCTCTCTACAGCAAAGAAAATCGATAAAATATTAAAACCACTGCGAGAACTGCTTTGCACACGTCCACCTCTACGTAGCCAGCTCACATGTCGGGTCTCCATCCGAGCTTTTCATATTCTATCCGAAAACTCTGGCCAAAAACATTGTTTACAAAGAAGTTATAACCCCCCCCCCAAAACATCGCGCCAGACTTCTAACCATCTTTGACACAGTTCTTCTCCATTCCAACCCTACATGTTGCCAATAAAAACCCATTATTCGCAAACCGTCTTCACTGTAGAACCCTATTAAAATGGTACGCTTAAGGGAGCTTCAAATATGGCTCTTAGTAACAGTTCACATCCTTCATCAAACCACCGATTTGGCCACTAAGTGACATATCATAGACTCTTACCAACTGTTCCCTGTTACCTGATGGATGCATACTACCAACACGCGTACCAACAACCGGGCTCTTCTGCTTGTCTCTAATAAATATATGGGCAAAACAAAAGCAAACTTTCTGAAATGACTTTTCTTGATTTGTTACTCACTCATCTTGAGAAGTTGATTGTGTGCTCTATAGTGAAGACAGGATCCGTAACGGGTGTAAGAAGATTGTAAAGAGTCGCCAAGGAAGCACACAGGGACGACTGGACTCCTTCTTCACAGTCACCGGGTCATTATCATCCAAACGGAAGGTACTTCAGTTAAAATTTATACTGACATTGTTTGTAATTTATAATTCCAAATTATGACTATGATTTGTGCTTATAATTACTATCCTTGTAATCAATAACTAAATCCAATCCAAGTTTAAAAAGTAAGATTTGAAAAATTAAACGATCGGTGAAATGTATTACAGTAATACCTTGAGATACGACCTTGATGCGTTCCGGGATCGATCTTATATGTCAATTTACTCGTATCTCAAATCAATTTTTCCCATAGAAATGAACTAAATACAAATTACTCCTTTCCCACCACCTGAAATACACCAAAAAAGCCGGATATTACAATGGAAAAACCTTTTTATTTTTCCAAATTCACCACCTACTCACAATTAACAAATAACTAGACGTTCTGATCTTCAATTCTAAAATGTGACATTATTCAGTACAGACATACGGTAGCGTGGAATGCGTGGGCGAGAGAGAGAGAGTTAGAGGGAGAGGGGGGACAGGAGAGAGACTTGACGGCAACGCGCTCGTAACATAAACTTTAAATTTAACTTAAATGAACTTAGATTACTATACACACACACACTTAAAAATAAATTTGAATCTCACGTTTCACTAAATTTATACCTTCTTGTGCCATAACCGAGGCAAAGATGTTCATGTATTCCACTGCGGCTTTTGAGCCAGAAATTCCTGACTTCTCCATGGCTCACAACCGAGTGTTCGTGTTTTAAAATTATCGAACCAGCCACCACTCGCTTTGAAGGGTTTCGCTAGTGTCTTTTTCAGATGCTTGCTTTGCTTTCAAGTCCATGTAGATTCCGCTGGCCTTTCGCAGATTATTGACTCGGTCACGCTATCTCCAGTAAAAAATGCAACCGGTACGGCTCGGTGCTTGTAGATATCTTTCTGCGAGGGAGATGCGGTGAGAAAGACAAAGCGATGCTGTTCTCATAAGCTGCCTCTCGCATACTCGGCCACTCAGACGTCCGCATCGGGAACCATCTGGTATGCTCGTATCTCAAGGCAAAAAAATGCTCGGAATTTTCCTCGTATCTCAAATTGCTCGTATGTTGGGACACTCGTATGTCAAGGTATTACTGTATAGTAAAATGATGAGGTAATAACATTAAGAGAAATAGTTTGCTGCGATATCCTCCAGCACCCTGTGCCACCCTTGTGCGTATAAGCGGTCTGGAAATTAATGAATAATTAGAAGCTAATAAATTGAGTGAACAAAATTTCATTTACCGTAATTACTCGAATATAACACGCATATTTTTGCTATATAATTAATTCCAATAGTTGGGGGTGCGTGTTATAATCAATAACTAAAATAAATTACAAATTTTCGATCGAAAAAAGCATTGTCAAACTCACTTTGACGCACGGACATTGTGCAATTTCCAACTTTGAATTCAAAATACACGCATATTAAACATCGTCAAGCCTCACAAACATCACAATCCTGCATTAATAAGCTGGAAAGTAGAATACTACATTGTAGTGTAGTACGTACTTGTATTTAGAAATATGTCCAGCGGGGGGCAGTACATTCCCTTGTTACATGTGATAGTCTTTTCCATTGTGCATATCTTCAAATCATTTATTTATTCAATTTGTATGTTCCTTTTCTTGTTTGAGAATGACAATAGATATTTGAATTAAAACATGGTATTGTCAATTGAAATGTAGTCAATGTTCAAGGAAGTCTAAAAGGTATTGCAACATAACATGTCTACATGATATGTTTGTCCACTCTGTGTATCATCTATTGCCCTAAAATTCAAACGCTCGTACCTGAAGATTTCTCTATCCGGTTTTGAACAAAACAATCGTGAAACGAAGAAAAAAAGGTAAGATTTCTGATTTTCGTCAGCGGGAAATTTTAGGTGCGCACTATATTCGAGTACTGCGTTTTTCCAGATTTTTTTGGCCCAAAATTACCTGCGTGTTATTTTCGAGTGCGCGTTATATTCGAGTAATTACGGTAAACATTTTATTCCTAAACGAAAATGCTATTCTTAGTCATTTTCAAAATCGCTTATCCTCGTCAGAGTGGCTCGATCCTGGACCCTATCCCATCTGACTTTTGGGCGAAAGACAGACTACACTAGGCATGGGCAAACTGCGGCCCGGGGGCCACATGCTGTTTAAACCTTTTAATCCGGCCCGCCAAACTTGATGATATTGAATTAATTAACCTTGTTAATTTGTTATTTTCCTGCAATTCTAATGTTTTCAACTAGATGGCACTGTAGATACATTGGCTTTGTTGAGGTGAAGCGTACTTTACCCTTTGACCCTTCTCGACCCATCAGTCCCTCTTTAAAGATGAGTGGACATAAGAAAAGGAAAGTGGACATAAAATGTCGAGTGTTCAATGCAGTAAATATTTTTTCACTGAACACCGATCATCTGCTGTTTACCTAATATGCCAAGAAAGAGTATTATATTAACCAGCATGCTAACTATGCTAGCAAGCTGCCAACAAAAGAAAGGGAAGCTGCTGCTCAGAAGTTGGCAGCTAATTTAAAGGCTCAACAAAGTTTTTTTTCCACCGTCAAACTGCCATTCAACAGTCAAGTACCGCGGTCAGTTTTATGCTTTGATTCAAAATAGCAAAGGCCAGCAAAACACTGTCTGAGGGCGAGTTTTTTAAAGAATGTAGTATGGTGGGGACAGCATGTATTTTGTGCCCGGAGACCAAAGACAAATTTGAGATAATCCCTTCATTACGGCTGACAGTGACTCGCCGTGTGGAACTAATAGATGAAGATATCAAGAGCATCTTAAACAAAAAGACAGTCATTCACATTGTATTCTTAAGACACTGCTCAGCTCCTCATTTTTATTCGAGGTATCAACGACACTTTTGAAATAACGGAGGAGTTTTTGACAATGGAGTCTCTGAAAGGACAAACACGGGGAGAGGAGTTTGACCGGGTGTCTGCTGTCATCGAAAATGTGAAGCTCGGATTTCGACAAAATTGACAAGTCATTTCATTTGGTGGCCTGTCCTCTGTCACAATACCCCAAAACTTCTCCACCGTAGTTGCAGATCGAAGTGATCGACCTTCAGTCTGACTCCGTCTTAAAAGATTAGTTCAACTCTCTGAGACAGCGCAGAAGATGCTGGTGTTGTTCGGCTGGACCTACGTGTGTGAACAGACATTCAGCATCATGAAAATCAACAAAGTCAGCCACAGATCCAAGTTAACAGACAACACCTCAGATTCATTCTGAGAATCGCCACAACAAAACTAAATCCGGGCTTCGATGCGCTGGCTAACAAAAGGAGACCAACAACACTGTTTCCATTAAAATTGAAAGTGTCTCCGTGATGCGCACGTTAAAATAAAATAGTGCCCGCTGATCAAATATAATTCCACTCCACAGAGTGACTTGGTGCCACTGTTTCATCCTTGCACTCGCCGTTGTTGTCTTTTGGCACCGAGGACACAAATTGAAGAGAAGAAGCAGGACAAGTACATCTGCATCTCCTATTGTTTTTGGAAAAAAAGACAGCCAGGAGGAGAGTGATAGTGATATCCTGAAGGATAACAGGATTTCCGTGCTTTAAAATAGAAATGGTTAGTAATTAAAAAAGGCACATTTTATTCATTTGATTTTCAGTGTTCTAAGACCCATTCCAAAGTCAGATATTTTGTTGTAATGCTTTTCTTCATTTTCATATGAAATTAAAGCACACGTATGGCATATCTCAAGATGTGTATTTTTTCTCCAATGAGGTGGGGTTACCAAAGAGATCCATCCATCTGCTCCCGGTCCAGCCCCTTTGTCAAATGTTAGAACCCATTGTGGCCCGCGAATCAAAAACTTTGGCCACCCCTGGACTACACACTACGTTTGTCGCCAGTCAGTCATAAGGTTTCTCATCTCAGTATTAGTTGTAAAATATTTTTTTAACCTATGAAAAGATCTGCTGTCAGTCAGGGAAGATGTGGGTTGTTCCAGACAGCCAGAGCAAACATCAAGTTAAAACTGAACTAGAACCGCACTGCTCGCTCCCCAAACATCTCATCAGCACAGCGAACTGAAGAGCACAAACAAAGAGCGTGCTCTCCCTCTACTGGTTAAAACAGAACCTAAAGGCAACAAGTCCGCATTTAGCTAACATAATTAATGCTACCATTATTGGAGTGGAAAAAATGCACGATACAGTATGGTTTCAGAAGGAAGCAAGACGTACTTTATTGAATAACTCTGTCTTTTAAAGCTTGGGCATAGTACAGTGAAAGGCATCCGCCATCCTTCGCAATCGCGTCTGACGTCTAAGCACAGTACAGCAAGAACGTGAAGGACATCTGCCCTCCTTCGTCATCATTTTGGCAATGTCTGATATCTTTAAGGCCCTGGCTCATGAACACATGATGCTATCTGCCACCATACACAATTATCTAGACTAACGGGGGCCTCAATCTTCCACAATACCTTCACATGCTCTCGAAATGATGATCTTTACTAGGCCTGAATGGTAGCTCACTTGTACCACAACATCGAGATTTGTGCATTCCCAATACTCGTATCACAGAACATACAATGCTTTTATTATTAGAGGAAGTGTTGTTCGAGAGACAAGACAGTGGGGCAAATAAGTATTTAGTCAACCACCAATTGTGTAAGTTCCCCCACCTTAAAAGATTAAAGAGGCCTGTAATTGTCAACATGGGTAAACCTCAACCAAGACAGACAGAATGTGGAAGAAGAAAAAAATCACTGTTAGATTTTTATGGAATTTATTGGCAAAACATGGTGGAAAATAAGTATTTGGTCAATACCAAAAGCTCATCTCAATACTTTGCTATGTACCCTTTGTTGGCAATAATGGAAGCCAAACCTTTTCTGTAACTCTTCACAAGGTTTTCACACTGTTGCTGGTATTTTGGCCCATTCCTCCATGCAGATCTCTAGAGCGGTGATGTTTTGGGGCTGTCGTTGGGAAACACGGAGTTTCAACTCCCTCCACAGATTTTCTATGGGGTTGAGATCTGGAGACTGGCTAGGCCACTCCAGGACCTTGAAATGCTTCTTATGAAGCCACTGCCCTGGCTGTGTGTTTGGGATCATTGTCATGCTGAAAGACCCAGCCACGTCTCTCATCTTCAATGTCCTTGCTGATGGAACGAGGTTTTCACTCAAAATCTCTTGATACATGGCTCCATTCATTCTTTCCTTTACACAGATCAATCGTCCTGCTCCTTTTGCAGAAGAACAGCCCCAAAGCATGATGTTTCCACCCCCATGCTTCACAGTGGGTACGGTGTTCTTCGGATGCAATTCAGTATTCTTTCTCCTCCAAACACGAGAATCTGTGTTTCTACCAAAAAGTTCTATTTTGGTTTCATCTGACCATAACACATTCCCCCAGTCCTCTTCTGGATCATCCAAATGATCTCTAGCGAACCGCAGATGTGTACTGGCTTCAGGAGGGTGACACGTCTGGCAGTGCAGGATTTTAGTCCCTGGCGGCGCATTGTGTTACTGATAGTGGCCTTTGTTACTGTGGTCCCAGTTTTCTGTAGGTCATTCACTAGGTCCCCCCGTGTGGTTCTGGGATTTTTGCTCGCCGTTCTTGTAATCATTTTGACGCCACGGGGTGAGATTTTGCATGGAGCCCCAGATCGAGGGAGATTATCAGTAAAACTTAATATGGGACTTGAAAGCTGGGAAACCGTGCCCTTGTGTGCCCCAGCACAATTACTTCATGTCAGCACAGTTAAAGGCACAACGGTGAGTGCACCCACCTATTGTTTATTTCCACCAAAAACACACCTGTAAAGATAATTTCAGACAGATTTAAATCAATACAAGAATCTTGGAACGTGGTATCGCGATGTACTAGCTCAATTTTAATGTTTAGTGCAGGTGAATTTTTTCAAAGAATGCCACTCACCGACTCTGAGTCCTTTTATAGACGGTAGTCTCTCTTTGTACTCACTGACAACTGTGATTTCTGTGTTGTCTTACGCACATATTTTATTCTCCATAGGAGCCTGAACTAAAAGGATCGGCTAAAAAGAAGCTGAAGACAGCCACACCAGGAAAATTTAAAAAAATGGAAATGAAGCACTTTAACATTTGACTTCATTTTTTCCAAGTGTTTTAAGGATGTATTACACACAAAAGCTTCGGTAATAAATGCTTGTTCAAAACAATCTATTGATTTATTTTTTGTGAGCTCCGGTACTCCTGACAACCTCCCCAAACTCTGGAAATCCCCAAAAATTGTCACTTAATTTTTTTTAAAGCAACCATCGCTACCGGTTCCGCCACCTTGATTCAACTGCACTGTAAACCGATTGAATTTGGTTACACGAGTGTATTGTGAATCATCCAAGTTACTAGTTCTGACAAATGATTTGTTTTGTAGGACTTCAGTGCGGCAATCGATTCGGAATCGATTGCATAGGTAGCCTCTATCACTTTACTATCAACATTACGGTGGACGCTACGTTGGAAGTTTAATTTCCGGCCATTCGGCCGGAGCTTCGGCGGACCATGCCCATGGCGTCGGCCAGAGCTTCGGTGGCTCCTACCCGCGGCGTCGGCCGGAGCTTCGGCGGCCCCTAGCCGCGACGTCGGCCGGTGATTCAGCGGCGAGCGAGGTCTGCTCCAGAACAGGCAACGACAAGTTTTTTGGAAGAGGATACCAGACATTTTTATCAAAAAAAAAGAATTTTGAAAAAAAGTGATGGCCGTCTATCAGTCTGGAAAAGGTTACAAAGGCATTTCCAAGGCTTTGGGGCTCCAGCGAACCACAGTCAGGGAGTACAAATGTGTTACTTTGAAGGGAAAATCTTAAGAAAAATCATCACAAGTGGTATTTCTGAGATACTATGAATCAAAAGCACATTATTAGGGTCAATATCAAGGAAGTTAATATACCTGTATTTGTAAATGCAAAATATCAAATTATTCAATTTGAAAGAAGAAATAAGTCTATCTTGCAGCATTTAATGATTAAATACAAATACTGGAGCTTTTCAGACATTACAACCGTGCCAGGGGATGATTTTCCCGGGAAAAGACAGCGATGAACGTCAATGGCGTACCGGCAAACATTGCCCGTAAATGGGGTAAAATCCAGCCAAAAACAGCATTTATTGATTAAATACAAATACTGGAGCTTTTTAGACATCAGAACCGCCGGGCCCAGAGTATCATTTCCCCGGGAAAAAGACAGCGATGAACGTCGAACATCCATATATTACAGTGGTTCCCAAACTATCTTACCTGACGCCCCCCTTCTTGCTTCCAGTAGACCCGCACGCCCCCCCTCCCACTTCCTCTTTTGCTCATGTGAACTTATTTTATTTTATTGCATTTATTTCTTGAGTATGGGATCCAAGCCGCATCACCGTACCTCGCCAAGGACATCCAGCATCTGGAGCGGGTCCAGAGGCTTGCAACGAGGATGGTCCGCGGCCTCAGGTTATTGTCCTACGAGGAAAGATGCCAGCGACTCAACCTGCCGACCCTTGAGGCTAGGCGTCTGCGAGGGGACCTAATACTGGCCTACAACATCCTCCACGGCATCTACAGCGTGCCCCGCGACCTCTTCTTCACGCCCGCACCTGATCGTGGTCTGAGGGGTCATCCGTGGAAGCTGTACCCTCGCGGGTTCCGGTTGAATCGGCGGAAGGCGGCTTTTTCAGTGCGCATCGCCGGTCCTTGGAACCGGCTTCCGCGGGGTGTGGTCGAGAAGCCGACGGTCGCCCAGTTCAAGCGGGCTCTGGATGACTTTTTGGCCGTGAACCAGTGACTACACCGCGTTTTGTTGCACATTTCTTGTGTCTTGTTACATGGCCCTTAGCCTAGTGCTTTTTCTTGCCAAATAAATTGAATTGAAAAAAAAAAATCCTCCTTTCTTTCTTCCTTTTCTATCGCCATCGAAGCTAATGCTGAAAGTCGAGCCTGGCCTGTCGTATTTCCATAACAGGAAATGGCTTTAAATCAACACAATAAATTTGCTTGTGCAGCTCGCTCCAGATACAGTTTGGTAGCTCTGGCTAATCACTAGCCAATCATAGTTGGTGAAAGCGATGATGTATCCCTACGCCTGCGAGAAGGCAATGACATATCCCTACGCCTGCGACAAGGCATTGTAGTGTTGCCAACTCGAAATCTGATTGGTTTAAGCAACAGTCTTATCGACGCTTGTTTAATGCAGCAGAGCCTGCAGAACTGATTCTTAAGGCCTTGAGGAAGATTTCTCACCCTGGAAACAAATAATGGCTTAAATGTGGTTGGTTAAATGCTTCAATATGAAAACACACATTTGGAAGCAGTGCAACCAGGGGGAAAAGCAATGAAAGGAAGCTAACAGACAATTTGGAATTATTTAATAAGTATTGATGGACAAAATATAATATGATTCAGATATTTCTTAGGCCAGCAGAGAAGGCCCTGACTGCCCGCCACTGCATTTTACTAAAATGTGTTTAATAGTACTAAAATTCGCCATCTATTAAGAAACACATAACTAGTGGTTTAATATTACTAAAATGATTTTAGTAATATTAAACCACTAGTTGTGTTACTTTCTTGATACTAGATGGCGAATTAGAAGAAATAAAACATTTTTTCCAATCCAATATCCTGTTTTTGGTGTTTTGTCAGAGGGTTGGAACAAATGAATTTGTTTTTAGTTCGTTCGAGTTATGAGAATATCGACATACGAGCTCAGTCCCGGAATGAATTAACCTCGTATATCGAGGTACCACTGTAGTCATACCTATAATTACAAATGCCTCTAGATACTATACATATGACACGCATATTTATTTATCTATTTTATTTAGGTCTACATTTTTTTTCCATCTGTTTTCAACTTCTTGCTACTGTAACAAAATGAATGAATGGGATGAAGGAAGGTTTATCTAATCTAACCTCGTGGCCGAAGTCAGATGGGATAGGCCCCACCACCCCCCGCCACCTTTGAGGATAAAGAGGCTCAGAAAATGAATGAATACTGTTAACATGCACTAGCTTCTGTTCAGAACAATTTGAAAGCAATGTTATTCATCAGTGTGGAAGCAGAGATTTGTATTGTATTGATGAGCAATATTGAGTGGACACCAACTGATTTGAACTTGATTTAAATACTGTTTTCAATAAAATACCATTTAGAAATAGACAAATAGTTTACCACTGTTATTGCATTCTAAATGAATGGACGATGGTGCTATTGTAGAATTGAAAATGGACACCAGGTTGTTTTTTTTTTTATTTATTAGGGGAGAAATGTGCAGTCATTCATCTTCAAACTTCCAAAAAACAATGTAATGAATGAATGCTGGCAAAAAAAACTACAAAGAGCACACGAACAAACAGTTTTGTTTAAAAAATATAACTTGAAGGCTAAATATTTAACATGTATGAACATTAAGAAAAACAGGGGCTCTCGAAGAGTAACATGCATGCAGTTAAAAAAAAACCTACTGAACCATGTCATGTGCAATCACTGTATTTGATGAATTTTGATTGATGACAGACGCTGCAGCTCTTTCATCAAAGTTTGTGTCTGACTCAGAGTTGCCAGTTGAGTGGAATATACCGGAGTTATATTCATTATGATTTATTCCTGGGGGCATAGACACGCTACCTGCCAGGGGCCTAGTGTGCATTCCAGTTTGAGACATGCCAGAAGACCATGTGGGGAAGGGGGTTGATCCGGCAGTGGTGCCCATAGAGGCAAGATAGAAGGCCAGGTTATGTAATGCTGTCTTCTTAATTGCCACATCCATTTTAGGATGATTGTAGCACTCCTTGAATGTTTGTTGTTGGGTCACTGCTTGATACTGAAAAGAGTAATCATAACAATAAATTAACATTTTTCAAGAGTGTTGCATAAAGCTGTTAATGGCTAGGCCTGGGCGATATGACAAAAATTGATATCACAAAAAAAAAGTCCATACCCATAATTACCACGATAACTATAACATCTTTTTTCTTTTAAATGTCAAACTATTGGGAATACTTAAATAAAATACTTTCCTCATTCAATTATTAAAGTCACTATGTTAGCTTGCTTTAAAAGAAGAGATTAAAATATGACTTTGAAATGTTTGTTGTTCTGCTGTGCAATAAAGGTAAGACAACTCCATTCATTACGCTATGGAAAGTAATGAATAAATAAATGAACTTTCCTTAAAACCAAAAGTTACTGTGTGATATGAAATAAAATAATTAACTGAAGACACCACCATTGGCAAGCAGACTACTTTCAGCCTCACAAAAACAAACGAAAGAAATTTACCTTACATGTAGCCATTTAAAAAAAGATAATTGTGGTTGCACTTTATTGAAGCGCATTGCATTCACCGTAAAAATAAAAAAGCCCCGACTGTTTTTCAAATTAATTTATTTTTGGGGTTGTTTATTGAATTATTTATTCTTGAAATTTGTTTTTCTAAATAATTGCTATTCTGGGTGTGTTTTTTTGAAATATTTTTATTAAACAGATTTAGTTTGTCCGTGCATACAAGTTGATGGATTTTAAATGCATTCAGGGTAGTTACATTTTGACTCGTCAAATGACCAGGGTATTGTTGAAAACACTGAGCCCAGACGGCACCAAACTGAGACACCAGACTCGAGGAAGCATACAAGTGTCCTCCAGTGTAGAATTTGCGGAACTCAGTTTGCACGAGACTTCCAAGTATCTCAATAACTGCTGCTTATTCGTTTTAAATGATTGTTTCCCCCTGAGCCTGGCCACCAGCGAAAAAGTTAAGGGGGAAAAAAAGAGCTAGCAGCAGTTAGAGATACTTAAGTCTCGCACTGACTGCGTTTCACAAATTCTAGACAGGAGGACTCCTACTCACGTACTCGTCATTAAAGTGATTTAATGACTGGGCTTCTTCTCCCCACTGTCTTAGCCCCAAATCTAAATAAAATTTGATTGCACTGAATAGACTGAATGGAAGCAGGTGTATCCGAGCAGGGGTCCTCCTGTCTAGAATTTGCGGAACACAGTCCACGCGAAACTTCCAAATATATCGATAACTGCTGCTTGCTTGTTTTTTTTCCCAACAATAAAATATGAAAAACAAAGAAAAAGAATTAAAAAGCAAGCTTTGTTAACACAAGTTTGAGATTTTTCCAACGTTTTCATAACATTTGCATGAAATGGGGAAACTCATTTATCAAATACGAGAAGAAATCCAGGGAGAATGGGAGAAGGAAATTTTCAAGAAGGCTGCCGTTTGAGCACAGGTATTGAAGTCATTTTAAAAAAAACAGCAGGGAGGCTTCACTTGGATCTTTTCGTGTGTCAGCTCGGTGTTGCCCTGAATCTCATAATTGCTAATTTTGGCTGGGTTATATTGCTTTTGCTTTCATGCTCTGTGTTAGCTGCTCTATTGCTAACCATGCAAAAATAGTTGCTTGTTCCTTACCATCTTCGTCTGCTGAACGTTGGTCTGGAACTAGCTTTGATGTTGCAAATAAATGTTGACAAAAATGTTCGTTTTTGTTTTATCGCCCAGGTCTAGTTAAGGCCATAACAGACTTACTGAAATATCTGCAAATAGGAAACGCAGTCTGGTCATCCGTAACCCAAAATGGTCAAAACATTAAAAGGCAAGAAATACGATTTGCTTACAGGTGGGACATTTCCGCTAATAGAGCTGGCTTGACTGCGGCTCTTGGTGTAGCGCTCCGATACCCAGTTGTTGTCTTTCTGGCGTGTCCTCAGTTTCATTCGTCGATTTTGAAACCAAGTTTTTACCTACCAGAAAGAAGAATATAATTACCAAAGGGAACTTAAGATTCTAACAGCACCCAGTCTTCAAGGAAACACTTATGCAAAACTAACCTGTTTGTAAGTCAGCCCTGTGAGTTCGGACAAGTTTTTCATCTCAGCTGGGGTGAGGTATCTCTGCAAACTGAAACGCTGAATAAGAGTGTTCATCTGGGTTTGAGAAAAGGAAACGCGCACCTTTCCTTTAAGGGTCCCCTCATTACTGCTAGGTTTTTTTACAGCTGGTAGGGGCACTTGGAAAGACAATGTATCTGCGTTCTGGCTATTTGTGTCAGTATACGAGGACAGCTCCCCCATTAGTGAGCTAGAAACCTGGTCTACAGCTTCTGGGCTGCTGCTGCTTGCATCATTGCTTTGTTTGTTCTTCACCCATGAAGAGGGGTCTATTTGTGGAAGACCATTTTCTCGACTGCTACTAAAACTCCAAGAATCTGAAGGAAAAATAGACTTGGTTTGTAAAAACATCAATCATGAGAAACCACCTTTGGCCTCAATGCATCCAATGTGTCTACATTACGTAAACATTCAAAACAAGTGAGTGGCATTTTTACAACACAAAAATACCAATATTATTATTTTTGCCGTTTGTTTTGTTAAATCAGTGACAAAAGAAGTCGCATGTAATAAAAGTAGCTCTCACGTGATTATCTTAAAATTTGATACAATTTCATTTGAAACTGAAAACACTTGCAAAGACTGACAAAATCAAGAGTTTCATATCCATCTCTTTTCATAATTGCTGAAAATTGTGAAAAATCAGTGATATGATTACTGCCTCCACCCGTGTGGTAGTTGGATGTTCTCCCGGGCCTGCGTGGGTTTTCTCCTGGTACTCAGATTTCCTCCCACATTCCAAAAACATGCATGGTAGGCTGATTGGACACTGTAAATTGCCCCTATGTACATGTGAATGGTTGTCAGTCTCTTTGTACCCTGCGATTGGCTGGCCACCGATTCAGGGTGTCCCCCGCCTCCAGCCCAAAGTCAGCTGGGATAGGCTCCAGCACCCCAATGATCCTTAAGCAGTTCAGAAAATGTATACGTTAAAAATGTAATTTCAGCATTTCCAACCCATTTTATGTTCAAGTTCTATCAAACTAGCAATTTCTGTGATCAGCATTTCTCATTGGCTGCCATTGACGGCGCTATAAGTCCAAGCCATTTAAACTGGGAAAGGTTGGTATCGATCATTTATAGACAAAATGTGACGTCAATATTACTGAAATTAGCGTTGGCTGCCAGCCCTCACAATTCACTGAATCGAAAGCCTTACCTAATCAATGGCAAGCAATGAAGTAAATGGTGACCCAAAAAAAGTTAGTACTTCTGGACAAGACTCGTGAATACCCTCATTTTAAAAATTGTTTGAGTCTATAATTTTAAAATAAATAAATGTGTCAGGGCTAAACATACCAGGAGAAACGTGAGCTTCAGAGTCACTTGTGGAGTCGCTGCCGATCCTCCTGCTCGCCTCAGCGGGCGTATTGTAGGCGGCTCGGGGCGTTCCAGCGAGATTCAGGTGGCCAGTTTGACTCTCCCCGAGGTAGACAAGACCAGAGCCCTGATAATGGCAATGCCCGTTGGCGACGTGCTGCTGCTCCGGACTACGAGGCGGAGACGCTTGGCGTGTCCTTGCGGCTGTAGCGGCGTAGTAGACCTGCGACATTCCGGGGGCGCAATTATTAAACTCGGGGGCTGCCGCTTCGCCCCAGCCGGCCACGTGGCAGTTCTGTTCGTGCCCGGATTGATAAACAAGGCCGTAGGCGAAAGCATGGTAGGACGGATTGTAGTCGTAGTTTATCTGCGTCTTCCATTCTGCCATTTTAAAATGTTACATATACCGAAAATTGGTTCAACGAAATAAAGTTAAAACGTAATGTTTCACATGTGAACAGTAAAGCTATCAAATCAATTGAAAAAAATGAGCAAACCACAACAACGGACTCTGCCACTGCAAAATAATCTTTGTAAACCGCGCCACTTCATAGTGCACTCTTTTTAAGGAGTAACATTGGGCAGGTGTGGGCGGTGGATCTGTAGATTTGAGCCAATCGCAGGCTCTGAACTATTGATGAGCGATCAACGTGTACGTGCGTTAGTATTCAAATTTAGTATTGTTCGAACGATTTAAATCACTTTCCTCTCTTTATATAATTTTCTGTAGTTTATAAAAATGACCCAATCAACTACTACGGACTGCTCTTGAGGTTTTGTTAGTAGAATACAAATGAATAAATTAATACAATGCCAGCATTGTATTGATACCATCAAAGTGCCTACAGAATCTCTCATTTATTATGTAACTACTTAACCAACAAAGTGCTCTACTTCTACCCTGTCCAATTTGAGCCTCTTCTATGAGACTAAAGGAAAGTGTGAGAAAAAAAATGTAAACTGGTCAGCAATCAATCTCAGGGCTCATATTGAAACAGAAATCATAATATGAAACAACTAATCAAAGCAACAACATCCTAGCAATCAGCAAAATGTGCTAAAATACCAACCCTATATCTCAAACATAATGTTGTGCTATACTTATTTTTTATATGCCATGTGTATACAACGTCCCTTATTATGATTTTTTCTTAAATAAGTATCTATTCTTTTCATTCATTCATTCATTTTTAACCGCTTTATCCTCACTAGGGTTGCGTGGGGTGCTGGAGCCTATCCCAGCTGACTTCGGGCCAGAGGCAGGGGACACCCTGAATCGGTGGCCAGGCGATCGCAGGGCACGAGGAGACGGAGAACCATTCACGCTCGCACTCATACCTAGGGGCAATTTAGAGTGTCCAATCAGCCTACCATGCATGTTTTTGGAATGTGGGAAACCCGTGTACCTGGAGAAAACCCACACAGGCCCATGGAGAACATGTAAACTCCACACAGGTGGACCTAGCTGGATTTGAACCCAGGAGCTCAGAGCTGTGAGGCCAACGCTCTAACGACTTAATCTGCCGGGGCGCCTGTCTCTTCTTTTGCTTTGCATAAATCTGTTTAATGGCAAACAGACTTTTTGAATGCCAAGTCGTTCCAAATAGCTAAAGACAAAATCTTTTGAATTTGTAAGATTTAGGTTAGTGAGTAGGGCTTTGGACTCATTGTATGGTCGCGACATTATGAGTTAGTAGTGAGTCGCATTAGGAGATGGATAGGGATAGATTGTTATCAAATCATTTGAAAGGACTACAGACAGGTTAACTGACAGTCATTTAACCAAGCTTACATGACTATTCAATGTAGAAAACAATCAATCTGATTGTGAAGAATTTTACAACCTGTGGTCCGGCAACAATTGATGAGGCCTAATTCAGTTCAGGTGGGCGAGTGGTTAGCGCATTGGCCTCACAGTTCTGGGGTCGAGGCTTCCATACTGTCCTCACTGTGTGGAGTTTTGCATGTTCTCCCCGGGCTTGTGTTGGTTTTCTCCAGTTACTACAGTTTCCTCCCACATCCCCAAAACATGTGTGGTAGGCTGGTTGAACACTCTAAATTCACTCTCAGTATGAGTGTGAGCGTCAATGGTAGCCCATCTCCTTGTGACCTGCGATTGGGTGGCCACTGATTGAGGGTTTCTCCCGCCTGGTGCTCGTAGTTAGCTGGGATAGGCTCCAGCACCCCTAGGAACCCTTGTGAGTATAATCAAATC
Source organism: Stigmatopora argus (assembly GCF_051989625.1). Taxonomy (NCBI): domain Eukaryota; kingdom Metazoa; phylum Chordata; class Actinopteri; order Syngnathiformes; family Syngnathidae; genus Stigmatopora; species Stigmatopora argus. Next base: position 2,613,306 of record NC_135403.1, read on the forward strand.
AATCAAATCAAAAGCCTTTATTGTCATCATACACAGCCGCGTATAACGAAATTGGTGGTGCTACTCCACAAAGTGCGTTTTCCCAGTAAAAAAAAAGCGGTTCAGAAAATGAATTATTACTACCGGTTCTTAAAACTAAAATGTGAAAGAAAAGGCTATTAAGGCATGTTCTCCCCAGCTTCGTGTGGGTTTCTGTCGGTTTTATTCTTTACTTTTCATAGTGTAAGGAGGGCGTTATCTTATCTTTATTGCACAACAGAACAACAAAAATACTTTTTAAAATCATATTTCATATCTCTTTTTTATGAAGTCAGGTAACAGTTACTTTCATATTTGAATAAGGAGGAAGGTAATTTATGTACTTATTCACAGAAGTTTGAAGTTTCAAATTTGATACAAAAAAGATGTGATAGGTATTGTGATAATTAACAATATTGACTGATTTTTTTTTCTTATCGTGATAACAATTTTTGTCATATCACCCAGCTGTAAATCCAAGTATAATTTGTTTAATGACAACCTTGGAGGCCTGAAATGTTCCCATTTAAAAATCCTTTCTCGTATCTGCCCCACCCCCCTGGGTAGGACATGTTGACACAAATTACCCCTTCCCTCATTTTCAGTTCTTTTCAAAAAGACGAAGTGGATTAGTCGGGTCGTCTTCATCAAAGTTGCTGTTTGTATCTTCCCCCCTTGCTTCTTTTGACTTGGTAATGATTCAGTTAGTGTTGATGTGATGTGATAACAGTGAACCTGATGTCCCACATTAGCATTTCTGATCTGTGACTAGACAGGGTGTGTTTGTATGTATGCGTGAGCATTAGCATTGGAATGGGCATAGAAAACTCTGGAGTGACATTTGAAATTTTAAGATGTGTTTTCAGAGGTTTTTTTTCACTATAATTGAACATTTTAAACTGGAAATGTGTGCATTGGTCCCATTTGTCTGTCTGTTGTTATTTGTGCACTATGTGGTGAAAGCTTGATAATGACAATAAAAGCATTCAATTAGATTCAATTAAAGACCACCACATTTTTATTTAAAATCTTGCACACAGCCATTTTTTGTTTGTTTGTTTTCCCTCTCTTTCAATCAAAGTCAGCAAGAAGCTTATTTTTTTATTCCTATCAAAGATTGTCTTTGGCGCAGTAATCTATGTTAGGGGGAAGGTTTAAGAGTGATTTCCTTCTTTGAGCGACTTGGAAAACATTTCATGAATGTAAAATAGGTTAAAAAATGTCAAGAAGCAATTTAGTTTCCAGATGTTCAACGTATACTGTGGGCTAGATGCCTGTATGCTGGTGATCTGGTTTTCTCTGTGGAATACTATAAAAATATTCATTCATTCATCTTCCTTATCGCCCATCCTCGAAAGGGTTTGCAGAGGTTGCTGGAGCCTAACCCAACTGTCTTCGGACGAAAGGCAGACTACACCTTAGATTGGTCGCCAGTCAGTCATAGGGCACAGAGTGAGAAAGACAACCCTCACGGTGCCACGAATGGGAATCAAACCCAGACTGCCCGCACCAAAGTTAGGCGGAAGAACCACTGTACCATCGGGTGGCCTATATAATAATAATAATAATCGGACATAGGCTTTGTCATCATAATTGACTCGACAAAAAGCCTAATTGTCATGTAGCAGTATGAATTAAATTTTCTCTTTGACAAAAGTAAATGATTTTTTTAACCAACATGTCTGGTAATATCCTTGATAAAGTCCAGTACTGTAATTCAAAATGTGATGAATGTGACATTTGCTCTACTTTAAACACAGGTACTTTGGTATTTTGGATTTATGCAAAATAGCAATAAGATTACATTCATGACTCTTCTGTCATTAAAAACCTGTAAACGTTAACAGTGTGCCTTGTAATGGCCACCAATTCAGGGTGCCCATCACAAGGTGCCCGAAGTCAGCTGGGATGGGTTCTTGTTTCAACAATTGTTCAGTAAAAATGATTTTTATTTATTAAAGGGTAATTCACTTTTTATTATTTAATGTATTTTGTATATATTATGTAAATTAAGAGTTAGTCCTAAAATTGCTTATGGTCAGTCAAATCCTGCTTTATCAGAAGTGGGTTGTTGAATGGATTGCTGCTACTCTCCTTTTTAATCATTCCTAGGCCATGGGTAAGTAAATCATTGGAGCGAACCTATCATTACAATGAAAAAGTCAATTTACCACCGTTATGCTAAAACGAACATAAAACCTTCCCTCTAAAACGTGGGTCCAAAGTTTCCTTCCCCGTAACAACTTACAGAGTTTTGAGCTGTCACCTTACCACTCCAAATGTAAAACTAATTTTTTTATAATATATTTATAATGCAATGCTAATCCAGCTAGTACTTACATGTGATTTTATCCATCCATCACACTTGCCGCTGTAAGTCTTTTAAAAATACATTAAAGGTCTGCTTGTGTTTAGAACTATTAGGGCCTCCGTAAAACCACGTGACCATTCGAGATGAGATCAGAGTGTCGCATCTCTCCTTCTGCATGGTTGATTTTAAGCAGATACATTACAATGGTGCAACAGCCGTCCTGCTTTCAATTTTGTCCCTTGCACCTACTGAATGGAGAAAATACTTCAAATTCTTTATATATCTCATCTCATTTTCTGAACCGCTTTATTCTCACTAAGGTCGCGGGGGGTGCTGGAGCCTATTCCAGCTGACTTCGGGCCTGAGGCGGGGGGCACCCTCAATTGGTGTCCAGCCAATGGCAGGGCACAAGGAGACAAACCATTCACGCTCACACTCATACGTAGGGACAATTTAGAGTGTCCAATCAGCCTACCATGCATGTCTTTGGAATGTGGGAGGAAACCGGAGTACCCGGAGAAAACCCACGCAGGCCCAGGTAGAACATGCAAACTCCACACAGGTGGACCAACCTGGATTTGAATATATATATATATATATGTATATATATATATATATATATATATATATATATATATATATATATATATATATATATAATCCTTATAAAGCATGATTTATGGGTGTGTGAGTGTATGTATGTTAAGATTTTCTCGCTACATTTGTCCAAACCGTGCTACGTAAAGAATTGAATTTTTTTTATAGTGGCCAGAAACGGCTGTCGTATCCTAATAGACGAGTGAGTAAATTTCTTCACCTTCTCTAACTGTGTAAACTCAACTTTTATTTGTTACAGCTGAAAGCAGAGTTGATGTATGAATCTTTGATTTTACATGATGTGTCCTAAACACATCTGGCTGATTGGTCTACCAGCGAGTTTCTAGGTGCTCCCTGGTCCAATCCTTATAAAGCGTGATGTACGGATGTATGTGTATGTGTGTGTGCACCTGGAAACTTGCTGGCGGAAATTCTTCCTAAAATGATGTTTGTAAAGGAGTGTCTTGGGTCAGCGCGTCCAGCACCATCGTGTCTCGCCGAGTCTTTCCGTCATGACAGGAAAAAAAGTGTTTTGGGGAGCAGGAATAGATAAAGCGTGATTTATGGATGGGTGGGTATTTTATGTTAACATTCTCACACGACTTTTGTCCAAACCATGCATCGTAGAGAGTTGACATTATGCTGGCCAGAAACAGCTGTCGGATCCAAACCGTGCATCGTACAGGGTTTAATTTTTTTTATGGTGGCCAGAAACGGCTGTCGAATTCTAATAGAGGATTTCTTTACCTTCTCTAAGTGTGTAAACTCGAGCTTTGAGCATTTGCAAGTATTATCGATGAGTATGCCTGACCTGAAATATGTTAGCTTGCTGCTCTCTTCAGCTATTGAAGATATTAGTTGCTAATAATAGAAATAAATAATAATTAATAAATGGAATGTGTTATTGAAAAACTAAAAGGTGTTTATTAAACAGAAGGTAATTACCTATCTTTTCTGTAAACTTGGTGCCAATACATCAAATTGCTTGGGAGCTAATGAAGATATTATGTGCTAATAACAGTAATAAATTAATAATTAATAAAAGGAATGTATTATTGAAAAACTAAAAAGTGTTCCTTAAACATAACGTGATGACCTATATTATCTAAATTTGGTGTCAATCTGTTAAATGGCTTGGGAGCTATTGAAGATATTAGGTGCTAATAATAGTAATAAATTAATAATTAATAAATAGAATGTGTTATTGAAAAACTAAAAGGTGTTCGTGAAATAGAAGGTAATTACCTATCTTTTCTGTAAATTTGTTGCCAATACGTCAAATTGCTTAGGAGCTATTGAAGATATTAGGTGCTAATAATAGTAAGAAATTAATAATTAATAAATGGAGTGGGTTGTTGAAAAACTAAAAGAAATGGCTTGGGAGCTACTCAACAAAATAGGAGCTAATATGGGTGCGTGAGTGTTTGTGTGTTAAGATTATTTCGCTACGTTTGTCCAAACCGTGCAACGTAGAGCTGATTTTTATTTTATTTTTTAAGTGTGTAAACTCAATCTTCTATATGTTAAATAACCATTTTTCAAAAGATATTTTTTTAAATAGCGCAACAATTGTCTTTTGGGCCACCCTGCTTGTACTATGAATTAGGCTCGGCCACAAAACTGAAAAAATCTGTCTCACTTGTATTGGCAGAAGTGATGGGCGCATCGGCAGTTTGGGTGTTGCAGAGGTTTTGAAGCACTCAAATGAGTTGAGATGAGTGATTAGCCAGAGCTACCAAACTATCTGGAGCGAGCTGCATAAGCAAATATATTGTTGTGTTGATTTAAAGCCATTTTCAAGACGGACTATGCCAGAAATACGACAGGACAGGCTCGACTTTCAGCATTAACTTCGATGGCGATAGAAAAGAAGGAAGAAAGAAAAGAGGATGGATATTGTGTACAGTTAAAAATGATTTTTGGTGAGTAAAATATGGCTGTATTCCTAAATATTTCAATTGTGGGCCCGGTTCTGATATCTAAAAAGCTCCAGTGTTTGTATTTAATCACTAAATGCTGCTCAGAAGTGGATTTTACCCCATTTTAGTGCAATTTTTGCTGTTTCGCGTATGGACATACTATATGGACGTATCAACATTCATCGCTGTCTTTTTCCCAGGGAAATTATACTCTGGGCCCGGTTCTGATGTCTTAAAAGCTCCAGTATTTGTATTTAATCAATAAATGCTGTTTTCGGCTGGATTTTACCCCATTTTCGGGCAACGTTTTCCTGGGAAAATCACCCCCCTGGCCCGGTTGTAATGTCTGAAAGGCTCCAGTATTTGTATTTAATCATTAAATGCTGCTAGGAAGTGGATTTTACCCCATTTTTGTGCATTGATTTATTGATTATTTTTAAGTGTCGTAGCTGGAGCTGCAGTAGAGGTTTTATAGCCATAAAATCGTTTTTGAGGGTTGGATTGATTCGTTGAAGGCGCTACGAGAAAATGCACGGACCGCCACTGCCACCACACCAGCAAAAAAAAAAAAATCTTCCCGTCCGTCTATCAGTCCATTATGGAATATTTTCTGTGCGTAGTCTTCCTCTACTTTAGGGGCGCTGTTAGCTTTCATCAATCTAAAAAGAACGTAAAAACGCCTGGCCCCTTTAACGTCATTCACGTGTTGGCAAGGACTAGCTCGAGTGAAAGCCGGTGAAATTAGCAACGGTCTTACTCAGTCTCCATATTAGACGAACTAGCTGTAATTCAATTTTACTTATAACATACAAACAATCTGAGTTTTAGACCACGCATTATACAAGTGACCTTAGTATTTGTACTTTCCTTTGATAGGCGTCACTTTATGCGGTACCCTTCGGTCTTATAGCAACAAGCAAGAGAACAACGCTGAATATTATAATTTTAACTATTATAGTACGCTGACGCCTCTACACAGAAGAACTTGAGAAAATCTACCTGCGAGTGACAGAGTCTGCTGTTCAGCAGGTAAGACATTAAAGTCATTGACGTTGTAAGCACAAATTAGCTACTATGTGACATAAGGCTTTGATGACAGATATTTATTAAAAGGATTCAACAAGGCTTTAGTAACTTGGTTACATTGTTTTCACTTGTGTACACATTGCAATGTGTTAAGTTGTTTTCTCCCTTTTAGACTACAATCTAATATCTCACAATGACAGAAGAACTTGAACAGATCCTACTGCGAATGACAGAGCCTGATAATGCTGTTATCCAGCAGGTGAATTCTATTGACATTTTTTGTACAAAATTTAACGAATTAGCAACTCTGATATAGCAGGTAGATTTCAGTTGCATATTAGATTTATTTAGTTATTTAGAGGGATGTTAACATTTTCTGTCACCTTAGTATAAGTGCCATATATGTGTTGAGTTGTGTACTTCCCTCTAAGGCCACAATCCAGTTGAAGCAGCTTTTCAAAGACCCGGCCATCATCGCGGCCCTTTGTTCTGTCATGAGCGCCTCCCAAAATCCTCAGGTATGTGATTCCATATTTGCTAAGGGTTTAGTTGTATGCACTGTACATTGAAAAAAAGGCATCATGTTAAGTGTTGGAGAGGGTTTTTCTTGGACTATACAAGGTGCTTGCTCAATATGCTTTATGCCAGGGGTGGCCAAGTCCGGTCCTCGAGAGCCCCTATCCAGTCTGTTTTCCATGTCTCCCTCCACCAACACACCTGAATCAAATCCCCGGGATCGGTATGAAGCTTCTGGACAGCTTGCTGATGAGTTGATCATTTGATTCAGGTGTGGTAGAGGAGGGAGAGTTCCTGGATTGCAGCCACTACGGTGCCGACACATACCTGGAAGCAACAGGAATCTGATTGCAGCCACGCCAAAAGAGTAGATTGAACCCGCCCACAGCTAGTAGGCCTCGGAGTTCTTTTACCAGTGCCTTAGTTTCTACTAGGTTAGGCAGGCTCTGTAGCAGGTTGTCCACGTAGAAGCACTTTTTGATAGTGAATTCAACCTTATCTTGTAGCTGGCTATGTGTAAAAACGTGAGGTTGTAGGGCGAAGGTGTCGCAACATGGGCTGCAGGTGGTGCCAAGGATAGATCTTGCCACTCAAACACCTTAAAAAAAAACATTTTTGTTTACTTCAGTGCTGAGTCCTAGTAGCAAGTGGAGGACAGGGGAGTGGCTTCCGCTTGCAAATTTCAGTGTATTTTCACATTTTTATGAACTTAAAAAAACCTTCACTGCTGAGTTCTAGTAGCAAGCGGAGGACAGGGGAGTGGTTTCCGCTTGCGAGTTTCAGCGTGGATTTTCACATTTTTATGAACTTAAAAAAAAATTAACAAAAAAAAATCCCCCAGAAAAAAAATGCGATGTGGTAAAGCTGCAATATTCGAGAGATTACTGTACTTGCCCATTGGCGTAGATTGAACCCGCCTACAGCTAGTAGGACTCTTTTAACAGTGCCTTAGTTTCTACTAGGGTAGGCAGGCTCTGTAGCAGCTTGTCCATGTAGAAGCACTTCTTGATAGAGAACTTAACCTTATCTTGTGGCTGGCTATGTGTAAAAACGTGGTGACGTTGTAAGGGGAAGGTGTCGCAACATGGGCTGCAGGTGGTGCCAAGGATAGGACCAGTAATTATTTACCCAGTAATTGGGTAAAACCCCAACCAGAACCGACAGGGCCCGGTTGCAATACTACCACTCCTTGTAAATAAAGTACCCATGTTGATGACACTATTTCTGGGTAAACAAAACCTCAGAACCTTCCTGGACCAATATTTCTACACAAATTAGTCAGTAATACATCTACCTACACATGGGACAATTCCCCGGTAAAATTACCAACCAGAAAGAACATCGTCCGGTTCTAATACTACCATTATTTGTAACGAAAATACCGCTGTTTTGAATCGGCAGAACTCTTCCATCTGGTGGACAAATTTATTCATTGCAATTGGGTCAGGTACCGGCTCTAAAGTGCACTTTTACCGGGGAAATCACTCCCCTGGGCTTGGTTCTGATGTCTAAAAATCCCCAGTATTTGTATTTAATCATTAAACGCTCTTTTCGGCTGGATTTGTCCCCATTTTACTGCATTTTGGGCCGTTTGGCGAATGCACGTATGTGGACGTATTTCCCTTCATCGCTTCATTTTAGCGGGGAAATCACTCCCCTGGGCTCGGTTCTGATGTGTAAAAATACCCAGTATTTGTATTTAATCATTAAATGGTCTTTTCGGCTGGATTTGGCCCCATTTTAGTGCATTTTGGGCCGTTTGGCGAATGGACGTATTTCCCTTCATTGCTGCATTTTAGCGGGGAAATCACTCCCCTGGACTCGGTTCTGATGTGTAAAAATCCCCAGTATTTGTATTTAATCATTAAATGCTGTTTTAGGCTGGATTTGACCCCATTGCTGTCTTTTCATGGGGAAAACTGGTAACTCATCCTACGGCTCGGTTCTGCTACATCTGCCCGCCCAAGAGTGCTTATTCCCGGTAGACTAATAAATTGAGAGTGATGAGCGGTAAGGGAAATGAATGAGGTCATTGATTTTCACTATAATTTGGACAACGCCGGCGGCGGGCCGGATTAAAAATCCTAACGGGCCGTATATGGCCCGTGGGCCGAGGTTGAAAAACATGTACACACAGGATCTGGGGGCGGGGCGAGCGCGCAAATCCCGCGGCGGTGAAACGTCCGGTCGGCCAAACGTCCGGTCGGCCAAACGTCCGGTCGGCCAAACGTCCGGTCGGCCAAACGTCCGGTCGGCCAAACGTCCGGTCGGCCAAACGTCCGGTCGGCCAAACGTCCGGTCGGCCAAACGTCCGGTCGGCCAAACGTCCGGTCGGCCAAACGTCCGGTCGGCCAAACGTCCGGTCGGCCAAACGTCCGGTCGGCCAAACGTCCGGTCGGCCAAACGTCCGGTCGGCCAAACGTCCGGTCGGCCAAACGTCCGGTCGGCCAAACGTCCGGTCGGCCAAACGTCCGGTCGGCCAAACGTCCGGTCGGCCAAACGTCCGGTCGGCCAAACGTCCGGTCGGCCAAACGTCCGGTCGGCCAATCGTCCGGTCGGCCAAACGTCCGGTCGGCCAATCGTCCGGTCGGCCAAACGTCCGGTCGGCCAATCGTCCGGTCGGCCAAACGTCCGGTCGGCCAATCGTCCGGTCGGCCAAACGTCCGGTCGGCCAATCGTCCAGTCACGCACTTAAACACCTTTGAACGCCCGTCTTTGATCACGTCACACCAGAGAAATCGGAGCAGGAAACGGTCTTGCCTTGTGATGGGATGCAACAGTTTTCTCCCTCTTGGTTAACTTGATCAGGGCTTAGCTTGGAGACTAAGCCTGAGTCCACTAACTATTGAATTTCAGCATGGTAAGCTTGAGCGTGCCTGGGTCTTTAACCAGCCGTCGTTCTGTACTCCGCAGACTCGGTAGAACAGTTTATTTCGAGGCATGGAGCAGAGCCATATCAATCAAAAGCCTTTATTGTCATTATACACAGCTTTGTATAACGAAATTGGTGGTGCTACTCCACAAAGTGCGTTCTCCCAAACATAAATAAGTAATATGAAAATATAAAAAGTCACAAGGTAAATTCTAAAATATTGCACATTGTTATTGCACACCCCGAAGTTATTGCACAGAAGGGATTGTGTAAGTCATGCTAATGCAAGTTCAGAGCCCTGATGGCTCTGGGAAAAGAACTGTCCCTAAGTATGTGTCTGTGTTTTGTGAGACCTGTAGCATCTGCCAGAGGGCAGCAGCTGGAACAGGTTGTGACCTGGGTGGGATGGGTCCCTAACAATGTTCCCGGCTCTGCTGAGGTAGCGAGGGCTGGCAATGTCATCCAGTGAGGGCAGAGAGCAGCCGATGATCTTCTGGGCGGTGTTGATCACTCTCTGTATGGCTTTTCTGTCTGCTGCCGTGCTTCCAGCGTACCACACTGTTATGCAGTATGCCAGGATGCTCTTCACAGTGGCTCTCTAGAAGGTTACCAGAACCTTAGTGTCCAAGTTGGAAATGGAGTCGCTTCTGGGCCTTCTTCACCACTGCCTTGTTGTTGGTAGACCAGGAGAGCTTGTCCGTGACGTGGGCCCCCAGGAATTTGAAGGACTCTACGCATGTCTCATATATGTACAGGGAGTATAGAAGAGGACTCAGTACACAACCTTGAGGGGAGCCAGTGCTCAGTATAATGGGGGAAGAGAGGTGGGGATCAAGTCTAACAGTTTATGGACGGTTGGTTAAGAAATTCTTAATCCAGCCGCAGATGGAAGAGGATAGTCCAAGGTGGGAGAGTTTGTCACCCAGAATGTCCGGTATTATAGTGTTGAAGGCTGAGCTATAGTCAATGAAAAGCATCCTCACATAGTTCCCATGGTGCTCCAGGTGGCTCAGTGCTGTGTGTAGAGCTACGGCGATGGCGTCCTCAGTGTACCTGTTTGCTCTATAAGCAAACTGGTGAGGGTCAACTGAGGGAGGGATTGTATCCCTGACGTGGCGGGCAAGCAACTTTTCCAAGCACTTCATGATCACAAGCGTAAGTGCAACAGGCCTGTAATCATTCAGGCTGTCAATGGTTTGCTTTTTAGGGACAGGGATAATGGTGGCAGATTTCAGGCAGGAGGGGATGATGGATTGTTGCAGGGAACAATTGAAAATCTTTGAGAAAACCCCAGTCAGCTGGTCAGCACATGCTTTGAGCACCTTCCCAGGTACTCCGTCAGGGCCAGCAGCCTTCCTCGTGTTCACAGTCCGCAGAACCTGTCTCACTTCATGTTCCTGAAGCTTCAGTGTACTGCTGCAAGGTGGTGGATGTGTTGAGACTGAATCCGATTTTTCAGTCTCAAATCGTCCAATTTGTGGGTGATGGATCTGGCGTTGGTCAAGAAGATACTCGGAAGTGGTGCTCTGTGCAGTTGTTTCCTTAGCTTAGCAGCTAGGCCCGCCCGGCATCCCCGCTTTTGCTTTTTTTCCCTTCGACGCCTTCGTCCTACGCTGGGTGGGCTGGCTACCCATGGAGATCCCAGTGGTCTCTAGATGTCCTCAGGGATATTGTAGGTTTGACCTCGTGAAGGACCTGTAAGTGCCGTCCTTGGAACAGGGCGCAAGGTTTCGTCAGGTCGCACTGTGCCGCTTGGTGGGGCTTTGCACAGCGCCAGCATCTCTTATTTGCCTTCATCCACTCTATGAGCCATTCTTTGCTTGGCTTGGTTACTTCTGAGCATTAAGTGAGGAAGTGATCCAGGTTCTCACAGAAAGGGCAATAATGCTTCCTTCCCCTATTTCTCTCGGAGACCTCCGTTTTTATGTTGTGGCCTTCAGTGTTCTTAGAACTGTGAAGAACGATAACAGATCGGTGACCTTGGCGACTGTCAGACTTGACTAATTGCCTCTCCTTAGGTCCTCTGAGTGGTCGGTCAGGGACTTGACACCAGCATTCATATTTCAGCCAATTAGCAATTTCAAGGGTGGGAAATGTACCTGGCCATTGGAGGGTACTTCACCAGAAGTCTCCTCATTGTTCTGGAGGAAGCTTGCCGAGCAGTCTGGCCACGTGTGACCCACAGCGAAGTTCCGCTTCGCCGTCAGTGCCCTCATCAGGAGGCCGACCAGTAGTTGTACTTTGAGGGCCAACCGCTCGAAAGCTGCATTGTTGCCACGGCGCAAGTCAGCTATTTTAAGGCTATTTTGTGAGGTTAACCAAATTTCTCGTTTTGCATGCTAACATGGTGTCACTGTAGGGGTTAGGTGAGTTGAGATAGGAGTCTGCTATCAACTTTGCTTCTTCAAACTTAAGGTGGTCGACCAGGATCTGGTACTTGAAGAGTTCGGTCCCCATCTGTAGGTAGGTTTCCCAGTGTGATCTTTAGGCATGCAAACTCACATGGGTCGCGGCGAATGAAGTAGGGTATCATGGGGTGTGACCTCTTGTAGGTCTGTTCACTCCTAACCACGCTGCCGAACTCTGGTGGTACTGATGCTTGCTGCCTGCGCCTATACTTTCATGGGGGGTGCTGCTGAACTGGTACCTGGCTTGACCTTCGCGGAATATACCGCATTTATTGCATATAAGCCACCTGTGCGTATAAGCTGCACCCTTAAAATTGTTGAATGTTACAATTTTTCGCGTATAAGCCGCCCCCTGAATCCCAATTTTCACTTCCATGTTCATGGTTTTAATAGGGAGTACAAATGTGTTACTTTGAAGGGAAAATCTTAAGAAAAATCATCACATGTGGTATTTCTGAGATACTGAATAAAAAGCACATTATTAGGGTCAATATCATAAGGAAGTTAATATGCCTGTCTTTGTAAATGTAAATTTTTATTTCTAACGCGAATGCTGAACTTAACTCCCCGTCACGAAGGAGAAAATTACAAAATAGCGATAAGAAAGAAAAGAGAAAAAGAAGAGAAGAGATAAATGGAGAAACGTAGCGACAATCTGGAGAGAAATGGGTCAAAGATCGGCCAGGTGAACCGGCAGCTAAGGAGAAGTTGATGCAAACTTCAAGATGATGGTGATAAATGAAGCGGTCTTCAAACAATTGCAAACCAGCTCTGAAATATGGCATCACATAGTGATGGAGAGCTAAAAAATGCTCTCAGTCAGAGAAAAGCTTTCCGTGGTCCTCAGAGTGGCCACTTCCAGAGCTGTCATTCAGCTCAAAGCGGTGGAAATAGCCAAAGAGCTAAACATACCCACCGCTGACTTCAATGCAAGCCTCGGCTGGTGTAAGAGAATGATGCGGCGCAACGGTAACGGATTAACGGTGCGACGCAGAACAAGTCTAGTCCAATGCCTGCCTTTTGCAGAGAAGCTGTTGTATTTTCAGCGCTGTGTTCAACTTGAAGAAAAAGCAACCCACTGGATCAGATTGGAATTGCTGATCAGACAACCAGTGTATTTGAGATGCTAACACCTGTCACTGCACAAGAAAGGTGAGAAATCTGTTATTTTAAAATCCACTAGAAATGAGAAGAGGCACGTTACCGTCATGTTAGCCTGCCTCACAGACGGAACCAAACTCCCTCCCTATGTACTTTTAAAATGTATGACAGTACCTAAGGAGGCAATGGCAGCTGGTATTATTGTACATGCCCAGGAAAAGGGCTGGATGGAAACCGAGCTTGTAGTGGACTGGCTCCAGGTTGTGTGGGGCAGACGGCTTAGGGGACTCACTGGTCTGATCCAGTTAAAAAAATCAGGTCAAGGCGATAACCGGCGACTTGATAATTCCAGGTGAACGACAAGTCAGCTGCAGGTGTTGGATGTTGTGGTCAACAACCATTGTGTAAGAAATACACAGTGGCTCCTTCCTGGTGATCACGCGCTCACACCGACTGGAAAGTTTTATTTCATAATCAAGGCTACTCACGTCTGGCCAGTCAGAGAACATTTAACTAGGGTAATACTCCCGAGCGAGCAGTGACGGGAACGTGAGATTTTCACGTTATATGCAAGATCTGTACGTTTTTTTTCTTGAATTTCATTTATATACGTTAAAATAAATTTAGTTTAGGGTTTTATCTGTTTATCTTCTCTATTTTGAAATAAATGAAAGTATTGGCCAGATTCGCTTACACCGTGACGTCACGCGCCGACTTAGCAACCATTTTTGTCGTGACGTCATCGTGTTAAGGCGCCGTCAATTTGTAGTTTTTATTATGTCGTGGTTTTTTATACGCATAAAAGTCGTACCCTCGATTCAGTCATTTTTTTTGTTCGACAGAAGAGGCTTATATGCGATTAAATACGGCAGGTGGCTCTGGTACATTTGTTCTGTGACTGGATCCTCCACGCATGGGATGCAGTTTCCTCAAAGACCATCATTCACGGGTTTAAAACAATTGTTGCATATCAAATGCCCTGGACGGCAGTGAAGATGACGTGCTATGTGAGAAGCCATAGGATCAGAGTGAGGACAGTGACACTGGGCACAGCGAAGAAAACAATATTTGCGAGGAGCAATGTTCTGACATGACAGATCTTTGCGACTCAAGTTTTTAAATTAGTTTGCATAATTTTATTGCAATGTTTTTCCATATCCAAATTTGTTTCAAGACTCTTGAATAAATTATTTGTTTCAGATGTACTGTAATTTCTGTATAAAAATAAAATTTGTTAGTTTTTAGTAGCGTGTATAGTTGAGTACCATCAGCGTAACAATGAAAACATGTTAATTTTTCAAATAATATTTCCAAGCGACAGCAGACATTCCTTTTTTGTCTAATAGATCCGTCAGTCGGCTGCCGTGATGCTACGCCTGAGAGTGAAGAAACAGTGGAGGAAGATAAACTTTGCAGATCGAGAAAGGTCATCATTAATGCCTTCTCAGGACATTATCCTTCACATAAGAATAACAGTTGGTTAAAAATTTCTTTATTCTTTGTTCACACAGACTTAAGGCAGTGGTGTTGAGGGCATTCATGCAGGAAGCAGAGTAAGCTTTCCATAATTTTGGGCCATAAGTGGAATACACCGTCATAATGCTACATCTGTGTTTACTTTGAAAGAAAATAACACAAACATTAAATTACCGTATTTTCACGACTATAAGGCGCACTTAAAAGTCTGAAATTTTCTTATAATCCAGTGCGCCTTATATATGGACCAATATTAAAATTGTTATCACGATAAAATTAAATAAATCAGTCGATAGGGTACACCATCCTCTACAGGTCTCGCAACTACGGTAAGCAGCCTGCGACTTCATTTTCCCCCGTACGCGGTTCATGCTGGGAGATGTAGTTCTTTTGTCAATACACCCAGTATGACGGCGAGCACGTGCATGTTGGATGCCGCATTCGCCCACCTGTTCAACATGAGTTATTATGCTATTGCTGTGTCACGAAAATACTAATACTTTAACCCCGGAGAAAATAAAAAAAACTTGTTTATTCATGTTGGGAGTGAATGGAGTTGTCAGAGAGCTGATGTGTAATCTAGGTATTAATAAAGTTTGGCTGACCTATCTGACTGTTATGTTGACATTCCCTTTAGCGCAGCACCATCTAGTGGATGCATAACATAACCCCAGCCTCTACTGTAAACCCGTATAATGCGGTGTGGTAGAACATCGTAATGCGGAGCGGTGCGCCTTACAATGCGGTGCGCCTTATATATGGAAAAAAATGTGTCATTCATTGAGGGTGCGCCTATTGTCGTGGAAATGCGGTATACAAAATATTACTTAAAACTTAAATTTACCCTAAGACTTAGTTTCATTTCTCCTTTTTCTTATTATACTACTACCGTGGTACCTCGAGATACAAGCTTAATGCCTTCCGGGACTGCGCTTGTATGTCGATTTACTCGTATCTCAAATGAAGGTTTTCCATCTAATGAACTAAAAGCAAACTAATTCGGTAGAACCCTCCGAAAAAACACCAAAAACAGGATATTGGATTGGAAAAACATTTATTTGTTCTAATTCGCCATCTATTAACAGAGTAATAACGAGTGGTTATAATGTTTAATAGTACTAAAATTAGACGGATTTCACGGAGGGGAGAGAGACTTTTTGCGCGGGAATGCGCTCGTAGCATAACATAAACAAATTTAAATGAACTTGGATTACGTTACAGACACACTCAAAAATAAATGTAATCTAACCTTACACTAAACTTAATTCTAATTTTGTTTTACATTTTCATACCTTTCTTCTACTTTTCTTGGCTCTATTTGCCTTGCCTCCATCCTGACTTTCAGCTGCAGCTAAATGTAACCTATCGAGAGTTGTCTGCTTTTGTCTTCCCTTCAAAATATTCCGAAAATGATGCACAATAGGATAACGCACGACCACTTGCCAACAAGTAGTATATCCTTCCCTCATATTATCGAGCAAGCTCCTCCGCCATTCTGCACTCACTAACGGAGAAATAAAACACTGAAAAAAATGCAACGCTCTGCCCAATGCTCGTAGAGACATTAGACGAGGGAGTTGCGACGGGAAAGACAGTGCCCATGATGTTCTTATGAGCAGCCTCGCGTCCGCTGTATGCTCGTATATCAAAATTTGTCTCGTATCTCAAGATAAATATTTGCTCGAAATTTTACCCGCATCTCAAATTGCTCGTTTGTCGGGGCCCTCGTATGTCGAGGTATTCCTGTAATACAAAGAGTAAAACGTTTTTGATTAATTGATGAAAGTGTTCGATTCTGTAAACAAGTGTCTTGAATTGTATTTGATTGGAGCAACGTTCCTTCTTTGCAGCCCAACTGCGCAATTGCGCACTGGTCGCAGACTCGGCGCATAAGAAAACCTATGAAGCGCAGTGAACGCACTAAATGAATTTGAAATAACCTTTTTCTACATCATTTTACTATGTAATTCATTAAGTGACCGGTGTCCAGCCAATCATTGGATACGATGCAATTACGCAATGTAGCCAATCACGGCATTGACAGTACTTGCGCATGAGGCTAAAGTAACTCTGTTAAAGTGAATGTGATACGTCAACTCCCCAAACCAGAATAAAAAAAAAAAGAAAAGAACTGCATCTTTCAAGTTGGCATGGCTGTCAAACCATGTGCAAATAGAAGAACAAGCAGTGAAACTGGGGGACATTTTGTTTTTTGAGTGAAAAAGGTCCTGTGCAAAATATGCAGCGAAAAGCGACACATTCCGCAGAATTTTCGTTTGAATGAAAATAAGAAGTGAGAAGGACAGACGTGAAAAATAAAGTAAAATTTAAGTCAGATTTATGCAAATTGATATGTATAGATATTAATAATAAAATTTAGAAATGCACCTGGTGATGACAGGTGTGGGACCGTAGCGAGCACCTCTGATGTTGCTCACAGTGGTCCTCAGTGTGCTCAGGGAGGTTGTGTGTATGCCCAGACATGAACAATTAGAGGGAACATTGATTGGCATTCTCTAAATGGTCTGTGAAAGCTAGAATTCCTAATGCTTACTATAGAATCAAGTACTTTTTTGCCTCAATGAACAAATGAATTAAAATTTACTATTTAAAATCTTCTGCATTTTCTTTTTGATATTGTTTCCATGTTAGAATACATATGATAATGCCTTTTAGTGTGAGCTGAGATTAAATACTTTACTCTCTGGTATATAGAGTGGGGCAAATAAGTATGTAGTCAACCACCAATTGTGCAAGTTATCCTACTTGAAAATATTAGAGAGGCTTGTAATTGTCAACATGGGTAAATCTCAACAATGAGAGACAGAATGTGGGAAAAAAACTGAAAAGCACTGTTTGACTTTTAAAGAATTTATCTGCAAATCATGGTGAAAAATAAGTATTTGGTCAATACCAAAAGTTCATCTCAATGCTTTATGTACCCTTTGTTGGCAATAACGGAGGCCAAACGTTTTCTGTAACTCTTCACAAGCTTTTCACACATTGTTGCTGGTATTTTGGCGGATTCCTCCATGCAGATCTCCTCCAGAGCAGTGATGTTTTGGGGCTGTCGTTGAGCAACACAGACTTTCAACTCCCTCCACAGATTTTCTATGGGGTTGAGATCTGGAGACTGGCTAGGCCACTCCAGGACGTTGAAATGCTTCTTACGTCCTGGTCCCTTGGCAGAAAATCAGCCCTAAAGCATGATGTTTCCACCCCCATGCTTCACAGTAGGTATGTTGTTCTTCGGATGCAATTCAGTATTCTTTCTCCTCCAAACACGAAAACCTGTGGTTCTACCAAAAAGTTATATTTTGGTTTCATCCGACCATAACACTTTCTCCCAGTCCTCTTCTTGATCATCCAAATGCTCTCTAGCGAACTGCAGACTGGCCTGAATGTGTACTGGCTTCAGTAGGGGGACACGTCGGGCAGTGCAGGATTTGAGTCGCATTGTGTTACTGATAGTAGCCTTTGTTACTTTGGTGCCAGCTCTCTGTAGGTCATTCACTAGGTCACCCCGTGTGGTTCTGTGATTTTTGCTCACTGTTCTTGTTATCATTTTGACACCATGGGGTGAGATCTTGAATGTGACCCCAGATCGAGGGAGATCATCAGTGTTCTAATATGTCTTCCATTTTCTAATAATTGCTCCCACAGTTGATTTCTTCACACCAAGTGTTTTACCTATTGCAGATTCAGTCTTCTCAGCCTGGTGCAGGTCTACAATTTTGTCTCTGGTGTCCTTCGACAGCTCTTTGGTCTTGGCCATCGTGGAGTTTGGAGTATGAGAGACTGAGGTTCTGGACAGGTGGCTTTTATACCGATAAGTTAAATCATACTATTAATACAGGTAACGAGTGGAGACCTCGTTAGAAGTAGTTCGACCTCTTTGACAGCCAGAAATCTTGCCTGTTTGTAGGTGACCAAATACTTATTTTCCACTTTAATTTGGAAATCTATTCTTTAAAAATCAAACAGTGTGATTTTCTGTATTTTTTCCCACCTTCTGTGTCATGGTTGAGGTTTACCCATGTTGACAATTACAGGCATCTCCAATCTTTTCAAGTAGGAGAACATGCACAATTGGTAGTTGACTAAATACTTTTTTGCCCCACTGTAGCTCAAGGTAGAGTCGCGAACACCGTGATGTGCCAAGGCGAGGCCCTTATTGTTTGCTTTCGGGACTCAGTTCTCCCACCAGCGGGTTAAAATACAACTTTGGTCCATCAGTGCCTGTGGCAGTTTAAAGCATATAACTTGAATGAATTCTGATTTATTCATCTTTGAATTTCAGACACCAAGTGCAGCACTCACTCGCGCAGTTGTGTGCCATGATAGTCAAATATGAAACTCCCAATAGCTGGCCTGCCCTGCTGCAGCTTCTCAATCAAGCCACCAAGAGTGTCAATTCACACGATAGACAGGTTCAGCACTGAAGGTCACATCACATTCCAAAATGATCAACAACTGTTCTCACAAGAAAGGTATGTACCTGCTTCTTTCTTGCAGGTTGGGATGTTGCTTCTAAACAAAGTGATTGAGTCCAACCCAGAGCCTTTTCAGCCTCATTACTCCCAGCTTCTCCAGCTCTTTGTCACCGCGCTACAGGACCACAACAACCCAACAGCCTTGTACTATTGCATCCTCACCCTTACGGCTATGACTGCATATGTTGGCACAGAACACATGGTGAGACCAATTTTAGTTCCCCACAGGAATCTGGAATTTAGGAACCACAGATTTCAACGCATTCTGTGTGAATCACAACGTACTATGGTAACAGTAGTCAGTCAGTTATTGTGTGCTTACTCCCATTGTAAGCCTTAACCTCCTGACTACCAAGAAAAACATGTCCAATCACATTTTTTTTGAAATTCCCCAATCTATGTGAAATAGTTGGAATACTGCAAAAGAAATTTGGTATCATTGGAAAGCACCGAATGTCCTCTATAGAGTGCAAAACATTTTAATGGGATTGGATGCACTGGGTGGGAGATATTTAGGTTTACAAATGTTCTCTACAGACGACAAATTTGAATTACTGGTAGTCAAGGTAAAGTACTTTGCTTCAGAGGGAGCAAAATTATACACAAAACATTTTTCTTGTTGTCTTTAAAATAAGAAAAAACGAATGAATCAGCTGCAAGTTTGATTTTTAGGAGGAAGTCAGCAGTAAGGTATAACAAGTGTATGATTTAGTTTTTTTTAAATTTAATTGAACAATATCCAGTTTAATGCATCTAATTTCCTGTCCGATTTCACTATCACTGGCCCCATATGTGACCCCTGATACTTGCGGAATGTTGCCACACCGCACGACCTAATAAGTCACAATAAGTATATAGATGAAAATAAACAGTATTAGTAAAATACAGTAGTACCTTTACTTAGGAAATTGATTCCATAAGTGGACCAAAACACCAGGATCCACCACAGCCCTTTGTGGAATAATTGTTCACCCCTGCTCTAGAACATGTCTGAGTGATACATTTGCAAATGAGTAATATTGTTTGTTGAATTTTTTTGTTCCTGACAATTTTTCACTCCCAAGTTTCAACTGATTTGCCAATGTGAATACTGGCAATATGGGAGCAAACCTAAATTAGCTTGTTTACTGAAATTCAATGTTTTGTCTGGAATTGTTTTTGCGGTTACAATGAACCGTAGAATGTCATTGTAACTCTGCGCTATCTTTTTTCAAGCCTTCATGAATTTGTTTTACTGCTTTTTAGAAGCAGATGCAGTCCATCATACCGAGTCTTATTGTCGCTCTGAAACATTTGATCAAAGCTGATGAAGTAAGTAAAATGTGGTATTATGCAAAATGTGGTACATTTAACTGTTTAACTTTTTTTTAATAAAGTTAACTTTATTTAACATTATTTGTTCACTCAGAGCCGAGCCAGTGAATCAATGGAGGTCTTCAATGAGCTAATGGATAGCGAGGTGTCCATCATTTTGCCTCACATTGAAAACATGGTACACTTCTTCTTGGAGGTAGGCAAGCTCTATGTTCTCTTAGGTTAGAGCCAATTGTCGACTTTCTTTTAATATTTTCTGACAGAAATGTGTTGTGCGTGTTATTGCGGCTAGGTAGGCAGTGACACCACACTGTCTGGCTCGCTGCGTGTCAAAGCGCTCTCTTGCATTGCCTTTCTCATTAAGTTGAAGAGCAAGGTGCGGCCACACCTAACTTAGCAAGAGGATACAATTGAAAAAGCCAGACCATTTTCTTCCAATGTGTATTGCCCTCTGTAATCCTGTAGACTGTGCTGAAGAAGAAGCTCCTACTCCCAATTCTGCAGGCAATCTTTCCTGTTTTGACTGCAACACCTCTGCCTGGTGAGCAGGATCCAGAGGATGATGAAGACGACGATGGAGATGGTGCAGACAACGATAATCCTAAACATTGTGCTGCTCAGGTCTATAATAATCACTGTGTCATTATTTAAAGTGTTGGGGAATTTGTTAATTCAAGTAAAAAGTAATGCATTGTATATGTATAGGTCATTGACACCATGGCGCTTCATATGCCCCCTGAGAAACTCTTTCATCATTTGGTAAGTGTTTCTTCTACTGTGAATTAAAGATGTTATTATCTTGAACAATTTTTATTTTTTTTGCTTTCGTGACAATATAACCCAAACCTCAGTAGCTGGCTATGCATTTTATATCGATGCCTTCAGTGATCTCCCAATTCATTCTGACTTCAATAATAACTATCCCTCTTAAAACAGCACCATAATTGTGACTCCACAGTTGAAGAAATAATATTAAGAAACACAAGTGTACACTACTGGTGTGTTCCATCACCTCAGTCATAAAAACCAAATGAACCCACTCCTTTCAAACTCATCAGTGAAATTCAATTTTAATGTATTTGTCCCAAAAAATGTAAGTCGGCCAAGAATAGGTCATAACCGCAACACAACAAAATGTAAATTTGCAATACAATTACATCGCTACCCTAATGCACCACATTTGCATACAAGGCAGACGAGCACAATCGTTTTTTCACTAGGATAGACCTATACAAAATGTCACTGCGTCGTCTCACCAATCCTCCTATCGATCTCCCATTCCATTTTTCCTTCCCTCATCTGCAAGACCCCATAGCCACCCACATAGTACTTTTGTAACCCAAATGAATAATGTTTTTCATAATCTAAATCGCTATTTGCAATTTAATATGTTGAAAACACATCAAGGATTCATAATTGACATCTTATTCTCTGCGTTGACAAAGCTTGTGTAAGATTCTTCCGGGGTGATTACCATATTTATTCGAGTATTACGCGCACCCGTGTATAACACGCACCCATAATTTGTGTCTAGGGGTAAGCTCTTTAGCCCGAGCCCAGACCCGAAATTCGGGTCGGCTCAGGCCTAAAATGTTAATCATTACTTTGGGTTCGGGTCGGGCCGGGCTTCTCCCTCGCGGAAAAAAAGTATACTAAACGATTTGTGGTCTCTCGCTGACTTTAAAAAAAATAAAAATAAATACATGTTTATAAAAATGTATACTAAAACGATGTGTGGATAGTAAACTAAGGTATACTTGTTATGAAATAAATAATTAGCAATAAAACAGAGAAGGCGCTGTAATGTAATTGCAATTGGAGTAGAAGTACTACTCGGAAAAAGGCATGCAATCCAAAATCGAACTGACGAACATTTTTCGATATAAACGCAATTTGCAGACATGTTCGTATGTACCGTTGCTCGTAAGTCGTATGTTCGTAAGTAGGGGAGCGTCTGTATTTATGTTACTGGTGCAGTCCAAATTCATGCATTTATCTCTAATGAATCAGTATTTTCTTCATCAAGTCGCCTGCCCCAAATCTCTAGCTTTTGAATGGAAAAATTGATCATGTCTGTGACCTGAGGAGGTGTTTATCTATTCCTTGAAGCTGTAGATTTGGCTCTTTTAGCTTCCCAAATGTCACCCAGAAACTTGTCTAATTTTTTTCAGCGATATCATAGTTATGCTTCTGTTCCCAAAACATTTTTATCTGCCCTACAATCTTAAAAAACTCTAAACAAGACATATCCTCGTGACAGCCATTTTGCTTCACTGTAAAATGGCAGAGCATGATGTTCATTCCAAATTTCTTCACAGATAGCAGAGAAGACTGTTTTTTAGTGCTCTAGTTTTTGTAAACTTGGCAACCCCGACAATGTCACCCATCACTGATATGATCATTGTTTGTTTTCTTAGATATGTTTAAGTGTAGTGGGAATATTTCAAACCAGTTATTCATGCTCGTCATTGCATGTGAGTTCCTGTTCAGCATGTTTTTTGTCTTTCTCGTGGACATATAGAACGGCATTATCGGCATACATTAGGCAGGTGACGACTAGTTAGACGTGCTCTGACTGGCCAAACGCGAGTAGCCTTGATTTTTAAATAAAACAAAATTCCACTTTGATTGTTATAAATTTCCTATGTTTTCCGTTGTTTTCATTAAAAGGCAGGTTATATCCTTTTTGTTCAGGCACCTAGGCGGACAGCTTGTAAATTGTATTTGGTTCATTTCTATTGCAAACGTTGATTTCAGATACGAGTAAATCGACATACGAGCTCCGTCCCGGAACGCATTAAGCTCGTATCTCAAGGTACAACTGGAATTGGAACACACCTCCGGTCCCCCTTTTTTTAAAGGGGAACCACCACCCGGTCTGCCAATCCAGAGGAGCTTTTTAACCACTTTGGTGACTTCAACCCCAAAAGATGAGAGTCCACCCTAGAGTTTCTTCTTCTTCATGGGAAGGTGTGTCTGTGGAGTTGAGGTGTCCAAAGTATTTGGCCCACCGATTCACAACATCCCGAGTCGAGGTCGGCACCGCCGCCATCCCCTCTATACACTGTGTTGATGGTGCACTGTTCCCCCTCCTGAGATATCGGATGGTGGACCAAAATTTCCTTGAAGCCACCCGGAAGTTGTTCTCCTTGGCCTCACCAAACTCCTCCCATGCCCGGGTTTTTGCCTCGGAGACGACCAGAGCTGCGTACCGCTTGGTCACCCGGTACCCGTCAGCTGCCGCCGGAGTCCCATGGGCCAAAAGGGCCCAATTTCAGCCTGACGGCATCCCTTACCGCAGATCATTTATGTAAAGACCTAAGAGCAGTGGACCAAGCACTGACCCCTGTGGTACCCCAAGACTTATTCCGTGAAGTAGATTTTGTATTTTGTATCATGACGCACTGTGATCTTAAAGATAAGTATGATTCAAACCAATTTATCGGCTTGGTGAGAAATTAAAATTAGACAGTTTAGTCAGTTGTATCTGGCGGTTGATGGTGTCAAATGCCTTTTTGAGATTAATGAAGACCGCACCAATGCTTCATCTAGATTTGTTTTTATGTTTTCTAGAAAGAAGCAAGCTGCCGTCTAAGTAGAATGATGTTTTCTAAAGCCAAATTGCAGCCTGTTCAGTCTGTATGGACTGCTGTTAATGTGATCCACAATTTGCTCTGCTACTATCTTTTCGAAGACTTTTGAGATGGCTTATAGTTCTGTAGTTGTTTATTTTGTTTCCCTGATTTATGGACCGGTGTTATGACTGAGCACTTCCCAGGGTTCAGGGAAGAGACTCGTTTGTGGATTTGTTTACAATCATGTTTAATGGAGCTACGTGAGATTCTTTGTGGTGTTATTATACGCATCTTTTACTTTGGAGTTTTTGAGACCAGACACCGCTTTCTCAACTTGACTGCAAAACTATGTGCAGATTAAGAATGGTTTCATTGCTGTTCAGTGGTTTTGGTGGGTGATATTGTATTTGAGGGATGTTAGGTGTCAGTTATTTAACAGTATCTTTTATCACTTTATTAGAGAAGTAAATGTCTGTCTGTCATTAATCCTTTTTGTTTTGTGTTATTTTGAGAGCATGGTCTTTTTTCACCCCCCCCCCCCCCCCCCCCCCTGTCTAAATTTCTGCAGGTTTTATTCTTTACTTCATAGTGTGAGGAGGGAGTTGTCTTCTCTTTATTGCACAAGAGAACAACAAAAATACCTTTTAAAATCATATTTCATATTCTCTTTTCTTATAAAGTAAGGTAACATTGTTACTTTCATATTTGAATGAGGAGGAAAGTCATTTACTTATTCACAGAAGTTTGAAGTTTCAAATTCAAAACAAAAAAGACGTAATAGTTATCATCATAATTATCGATACCGACTAATATATGTATTTTTTTATCGTGATAACAATTTTTCTCATATCGCCCAGTTCTAATCTACATACACTCCTTTTCCGGGCCTTCTGCTCACTCCTTCACTCCTATGACATCATTGTTTATTAAAAAACCTGGCGGCAAAGTTCCCTTTTTTTTTTTTAAAGAATTTTGATACTTTGGGATCTGTGTGAGTCTTGATGATTTAATTTTGAATACAATATTCTATAATTAACTTAATTTCATGGCAAGACAATATTTTTGTTATTTAATTTTACGTTCATCAAAGTTGATGCTTTAAAGAAAAACGATTAGTATTAAGTTGTGTACTATCATTACCATATATTAAGCTCAATTGACCAAAAAAATACTATGTTGTACCTAAATCATTCACGTCCTAAAATTTTCCATGAAATTTGTGATTATTATTTTTGGGGCATCACAGATGCCGCTGACTCAGGCCTGCCTGGCCAGTAATGACCCATATCAAAGGAAGGGGGGGCTCATGTGTCTTGCTGTGCTGGCTGAAGGATGCGCAGATCATATATGCTCCAAGTAATCTCAGATGTTTAATATTACATAGTTTAGTCAGCGATCATGGACAAAAGATAACCTCTGAACCAATGCTATTGCAGGATGCTATCATCGGTGCTGCGAACGGTTTGCCAAAGCCTTTCGGATAGTGATCAGGTGGTCCGCATTACTGCACTATTTGCACTGGGACAATTCTCTGAACATTTACAGGTAAGCTGTTTTTTAATCATGCTGTTTCATGTGTAAGTTTGTTTCACAAAGGGGCATCTACTATCTGCCTGTGTTGAAACATTCTAATTTGCATGTGTATTGTTTCTTTCCTTAGCCTGAAGTCAGTAAACATTGTGAAGAATTGATGCCATTACTTCTCGGGTACCTTTCATCTTTGAACCATGCAAAAGTTGGCCATGTCACAAAGGCCTTTTATGCGCTGGAGAATTTCATGGAGAACTTAGGTAAGTTTTTAAGTAGGTGCACATGCGAGAGCTAAAATTTACCAGATCAAATTCATCCAGGCTTGCTCTAATTTCATACTTGAGGGTAGACTTGGGCGATAAAACGATAACGATAGTCATCGTCAAATAATTTTTGTCTACAATCATAATAAAAACCTTCGATGATATTTGATAAGTTTAAACTGCAATTACACCACCCGAACACTACAGAGAATGGGGGTGCTGATGCGACGTGAACGGTAGTTCCAGCTCAACATTCAGTAGAAGAGGAATAAGGAAAAGCTGTTTTTAGCATAGTTAGCAATAGAGCAGCTAAAACGGAGCATTAAAGCAAAAAGAACTATAAAAGCCAAAATGAGCGATTATTAGATGCAGGGCAACAACAAGCCGCCCCACTAAAAGATCCAAGTGAAGTCTCCCTGTTGTTTCCTTTATTTATTTTTTTTTTTTAATTCCTCTTAATCTCCCCTTCTTCCTGCAGAAACAGCCACCTTATTGAAATCTTCCTTACCCACTGTCCTCATTTGAAGACAGCCAGAAATTCTTATCTAAACTTGATAAAGGAGTTCCCCCATTTCATGCAAATGTTCTGACGTTTAAAAAATCTAAAACTTGTTAACTTGGGTTAAAATGGGTTAAGTTCATCCAACTTTTTTAAAATGCCCATATTGGAGTTAAATTTACACTTCCTTTTGTGAGGCTGTAAATACTCTTCTTGCCCATGGTGATGATTTCCTAAGTTGATTATTTATTTCATATTGCTTAACTTTTAGTTGGAAGGCAAATTTATAAAAATAAAACGCCTGTTGAAATTTCTGCAGGTTTTATCATTCTTTACTTTTCATAGTGTAAGGAGGGAGTTGTCTTATCTTTATTGCACAACAGAACCACAAAAATACTTTAAAATCATCAAATTTTGTATTCTCTTATAAAGTAAGGTAACATTGAATGTGGAATGTAATTTATTTACCTATTCACGGAAGTTTGTAGTTTCAAATTTGAAAGTGTTTTCATGATACCGTATTTTCATGACTATATGGCGCACCGCATTTAAAGGCGCAGTGTCAGTAACGAGTGCTATTTCTGTATTTGACACACACACGAGACGCACCGCACCAAAACACGCAGCCAGGCATGGCAAAACATACACCAGCTTAAACATACAGACACGCGCTAAAAACACGTTTTTAAAAAGGCAACGAAAGCCAAACTGAGTTCGGTTGTACTTTATTTAGCCATTTTACAATTTACTCACGTTTTTTGATCAATCATCACCCACAAATCCATCAAAGTCCTAATTTTCTGTGTCCGAATTGAACAATTGTCCAAATGATTCATCAAAAACCCCGGGTTCCCTCTCTTCGTTGTCAGTCACTCACATTGCCATGTGGCTCGACAAAAGCTCGAACAACAGTCCAAGCAGACATGTTAGTCCAAGCGGCCACAATCCATTTGCAAATACAGTGGTACCTCGACATATGATCGTAATCCGTTCCGAGACTGAGATCGTATGATGAGGTTCTCATAACTCAAGCGGACGTTTCCCATTGAAATGAATGGAAAACAAATTAATTCGTTCCAGCCCTCTGAAAAAACACCAAAAACAGGACATTGGTTTGGAAAAAATGTATTATTTTCTCTAATTCCCCATCTATTAACAAAGTAACACATAACTAGTGGTTTAATAGAAATAAAATGTGTTTAATCTAACTAAAATTGGGCGGATTTCGCCGAGGGGAGAGGGAAAGGCGCACAAAAGAGGCGGGGGGCTTCAGGTTTTTTTTTCCACACAACGCACTCGTAAACGGAACAAACACTCCACCCTCACGTTCGCTATCAATGGGCTGTTTGCTGTTGTACTATTCCCTTCAAAATATTCCGAAAATGATGCACACAAATGTCCTCACAATCGGATAACGCACGACCACTTGCCAACGAGCAGCAGTCTTTTATCAGCGATCGCTCCGCTGCTCATTGGAGCTTCGGGGGCGCTGGCTAGCGGCTCCTTTTAGCTTGTAGCATCTGTGGTCGCATCCCCTCGAACGGCGCCTATGATAGAGTTGCTACCGTGGTTGCTATTGCGGGGAGTTGCGAGCCAGTGCCCTGATGTTCTTATGAGCAGCGAACGAGAAGTAATATAATACTCCTCGTATTAGATAAAAATAACAGGAAATGCAACAACTGAGTTTACCCACGTATTGATTGTGGGTAAAGTTTTATTCTGAGAAAGAGTGCCATTGCCTGTCGGCGTTGTGTGCACGAGTATACTTCATTACCCAGAAAGCCCTCTTTTTCCCGCGCATGCGCCTTGTGCGTTTCCTGGTCTGAATAACTCATTCGGTGCTCGTAAATATTGTTATACACGAAAGATATGCAAAAAAGACAGTGCCATGGCCACCTGGCTTGGTCGCATCACGAAATTTTGATCGCATGACGGGCAAATTATTCGATCGAAATTTCCGTCGTAAGACGAGAATATTGTATGACGAGCGGTCGTATGACGAGGTACCACTGTAGTGGCGTAACTAGCCCGGCGCTGCTTCCTACTTTTCGTAAAGCTGTGTCGGCTTTGGTAAAAGCTCGAACAACAGTGCAAGCAGACACGTTCGTCTAAGCCAGGGGTCGGGAACCTTTTTGATGGAAAGAGCCATAAACAATTCATATTTTTAAATTTTAATCCTTGATAGCCATGCTCCAAATTTAAAAGTCAACATACATAAAAATGTGTGCTTCTTTTAGACACTTCACCACTTTTAAAGTACAAAAAGTCTCCGAATTATTTTGACAACATTGTTACGTTGTTGCCAATCAATGAGTATCAATGAGAATATCCATGCAGAAGAGTATAATGAAAACAATAATTCCATAGTTTCCATATTTTACCCCACAGGTTAGCGGAGAGCCATATGCACCCATCAAAAGAGCCATATGTGGCTCCCGAGCCACAGGTTCCCTACCCCTGGTCTAAGCGGCCACAATCCATTCGCAAATAGTGGCGTAACTAACCCGGCGCTGCCTGCCACCCTTCGTAAAGCTGTGTTCGCCACCTATCATCCTTTGTTCCCATGCCGCTCACAACTTTGCTCTGAACGCCCGGTTGTTGCCGATGTCCAGCAGTTGGAGTTCTTCAGTTAAGCCTCTGGGGATGACGGCAAGCTCAGAGTTCATTTTCATGACTTGGTTTTTCACCGCTGATGTGATATGGGCACGCTTGGAGTCGCAAATCAACTCGGCTTCTTCTTCTTGACTTGGCGAAGCTAGTTCTCCTGCTTCCTCCATTTGCTAACCATGGATTCGTTGATCTAAAATTCCCTCGCGGCTGCTCTATTCCCATGCACAGAAGGGATTGTGTGTCGTGCTAACGCAAGTTCAGAGTCCTGATTGCGGTGGGAAAAAAACTCCCTAAGTCTATTTGTCTGTGCTTTGTGAGACCTGTGGCGTCTCCCAGAGGGCAGCAGCTGGAACAGGTTGTGACTAGGGTGGTCTGGGTCCCTAACCATGTTCCCGGTTCTGCTGAGGTAGCGAAGGCTGGCAATGTCATCCAGTGAGGGCAGAGAGCAGCCGATGATCTTCTGGGCGGTGTTGATCACTCTCTGCATGGCTTTTCTGTCTGCTGCCGTGCTTCCAGCGTACCACACTGTAATGCAGTATGCCAGGATGCTCTCCACAGTGGCTCTATAGAAGGTTACCAGAAGCTTAGTGTCCAAGTTGTTCCTCCTGAGTACCATCAGGAAATGGAGTCATTCTGGGCCTTCTTCACCACTGCCGTGGTGTTGGTAGACCAGGGAGGAATTTGAAGGACTGGACCCTGTCTACGCATACTCCATTTATAAGGAGTGGGGTCATATCTGTGCTGCGTTTGCGAAAGTCCAGGATTATTTCTTTAGTTTTCGTGGTGTTTAGTGTGAGATTGTTCACCAAACACCACAAAGACAGTTTGTTGACCTCATCTCTGTAGGCAGACTCATCCCCCCTGAGATGAGTCCGACCACTGTTGTCATCGGGAAATTTGATGATGGAATTAGACTGGTGGGTCGGTGTACAGTCGTATGTGTACAGGGAGTACAGAAGAAGACTCAGTACACAGCCTTGAGGGGAGCCAGTGCTCCGTGTAATGGGGGAAGAGAGGTGGGGACCAAGTCTAACAGTTTGTGGACGGTTGGTTAAGAATTTCTTAATCCAACAGCAGATGGAAGAGGATAGTCCAAGGTGGGAGAGTTTGTCAGCCAGAATGTCCGGTATTATAGTGTTGAAGGCTGAGCTATAGTCAATGAAAAGCATCCTCACATAGGTCCCATGGTGCTCCAGGTGGTTCAGTGCTGTGTGTAGAGCTACGGTGATGGCGTCCTCAGTGGACGTATTTGCTCTATATGCAAACTGGTGAGGGTCAACTGAGGGAGGGATTGTATCCCTGATGTGGCGGGCAAGCAACTTTTCCAAGCACTTCATGATCACAGGCGTAAGTGCAACAGGCCTATAATCATTCAGGCTGTCAATGGTTGGCTTTTTAGGGACAGGGATAATGGTGGAAGATTTCAGGCAGGATGGGAGGATGGATTGTTGCAGTGAACAATGGAAAATCTTTGTGAAAACCCCAGTCAGCCTGTCAGCACAGGCTTTGATCACCTTCCCAGGTACTCCTTCAGGGCCAGCAGCCTCCCTGGTGTTCACAGTCCGCAGTACCTGTCTCACTTCATGTTCCTGAAGTTTCAGTGTACTGCTGCAGGGTGGTGGATGTGTTGAGACTGAATCCGACTTGTCAGTCTCAAAGCGGGCGAAGAAACGGTTCAGTTCCTCTGCTAGTGAGGCATCTGCGTTAACAGACACATTATTGTCATTGTAATTGGTAATGTGTCGTATTCCCTGCCACATCTTCTTTGGGTTATTTTCTGTGAAGTGCTCCTCAAATTTCCTTGCTTATGCTGCCTTGGCCTTTTTAATGCCTCTCTTCAGGTCTGCTCTGGCAGCACTGTATTGTAACTTGTCCCCTGACCTGAAGGCGGTGTTACGGCATTTGATGAGTAATAAAGCGGATTCAGAAAATGAGATTAGATGTTTTCGTGTGCTCTCATTCTCTGTTGCCTAACGTTAGCTTCCTGACACTCGTGCACATGCGTTTCAACACACCTTTCCTACAAAATTGGGGCACTTTGGTCAATTTTTAGGGTTTAGTTGGTAATTTTGTGAGGACCGTAGAACGAATTAGAGAATTTACATATAAAGTACTGGTCTACTTACGAATTTTTCAACTTACGAAAAAAGTTCTGGAATCAATTAATTTCGTAAGTAGAGGTACGACCGTATATTTGTTTTTGTTAAGTACTTAGTAATTGTGCACATAAATAGTCACCTGCACACAGATATCCATCTAAAATACCTCAAACTAAAAGAGCTCCTCTCCAACTCCCCAAATATATTCGGCTTTGATATTTTTGAGTCTTTTGGGTGAATTTAGAACATGGATGTTCAATAATAAAATTAATCCTAAAAAATACAACTTGCCTAATAATTCTGCATTCCTTGTATATTGACTATCAGGGGTAGGGCCACATATGGCTCTTTTGATGGGTGCATATGGCTCTCCGCGAACCTGTGAGGTAAACTATGGAAACTGCTGGTGAGACAGCGCAGGAATAGGAGCGCTATGTTGGTCTTATGGCATTGACACGACCTCCAGCGCCTTCTAATCATTTTTTTCATTACACTCTTCTGCATGGATATTCTCATTGAAACTCATTGATTAGCAACAACGTAACAATGTTGTCAAAAGACTTCAGAGACTTTTTGTACTTTAGAAGTGGTGAAGTGACTAAAATAGGTGCACATTTTCATGTACTATGTTGACTTAAATTCGGAGCATGGCTCTCAAGGATTAACATTTAAAAAATATGAATTGTTTATGGCCCTTTCCATCAAAAAGGTTCACAACCCCTAGATCAGGGGTCTCAAACTTGCGGCCCGCGGGCCAACTGCGGCCCGCGGGACGATAATTTGCGGCCCCCGTCTTAATATGAAATTTTATTTTTTTTTTTTTTTAATTTTTTTTTATTTTTTTACCCCTTTCCCCATGATGGCGCCGTTTAAGTGGCAGCCAGTGGCAGTAGCTCTGTCCACTCATGTTTTACATGAAAAATTAGAGGGAACATTGACATGCACCTGCTTGTGGCAGGTGTGATACTGGTGTGCCGATAGCGAGCAATGATGATGTCGTGACCGGATGATTCGCCTAAAGACGTTTCGCCGACGGACGTTTGACAGACGGACAGGTCGTACTAGTATTTGTTAGTTTAATGATTAAATACAAATACTAGTATTTGTATTTAATCATTAAACGCTGTTTTCAGCTGGATTTGACCGAATTTGAGAGCATTTTGAGCCGTTTGGCGAATGGACGTCTATAGACGTTTTTTTGCCTCCATCGCGATATCATCCAGTATTTGTATTTAATCATTAAATGCTGTTTTAGGATGGATTTGACCCGATTGCTGTCATTTTACGGCTCGGTTCTGCTACATCTGCCTTCCCAAGAGTGCTTATTCCCGGACTGCCATTGATGGTAGACGAACATTGATTTTTACTATAATTTGGACAACACCGGCGGTGGGCCGGATTAAAAATCCTAACGGGCCGTATATGGCCCGCGGGCCGAGGTTGAAAAACTTGTACACACACGATCCGGCGGGGCGAGCGTTCGAATCCCGTTTCGGCGAAACCTCCGTTCGGCCGAATGAACGTTCGGTGGAACGTCCATTCGGCGACCTGCCCGTCTGTCAAACGTCCGTCGGCGAAACGTCTTTAGGCGAATCATCCGAGTACCGATGATGTCGCTCACACTGGTACTCAGTGCGCTCAGGGAGGTTGTCTTTCTGCTCAGACCAACAAAAAATTAGAGGGAACTTTGGTTCGGAGCTGAATGAACCAATCACGGTGAGGTATACGGCTCTGGAGGGCGGGACATCGGCCGGGCTGTCCAGTGCCTCGCTCACTCACTCATTCATTCCTCCAATCAGCTGGGCGGAGGAGAAGCCGTGAGGCCGATCACTCCGCTCGGCGCGCACACTCCTCCGCTGCTCTCAGCATAGAACTGAATGAGGCGCTATGATCCGTGATCCAGCCTGTGTCAGTGTCTGAAGCCATCTCCGCGATTGAAACGGAGAGCGAAAGTGCACATGCGCCACAAACCCGCGCGACTGAATGTGAAAGATCAACCCGAGACTCATTCCAAGTGGAAAAACATATTACAGAGCCCCAGAGATGTCTCTTTCAAAGCCTGCCGTGAAGAGAAAGGTCGGTGATGAGCACAGACAGTTTCAAGAAAAGTGGGGAGTGCAATATTTCTTTGTTGAACACAGGGGCACCCCGACGTGTCTCATTTACACTGAAAAAGTTGCGGTGCACAAGGAATACAATTTGAAACGTAATTGTACTATGAGACATGCTGAGGAGTACGAAAAATACCAGGGAGATGAGAGAGCCAACCAGGTTGCCAGTCTTAAAACACGTCTTCTGAGGCAACAGGATCTCTTCAAGAAGGCTACCAAAGACAGTAATGCAGCAGTCAAAGCTAGCTACGCCGTTTGAGTTGATTGATCCTGTGCTAAGTGATCCCAAATGGCTCATGGACTTGGCTTTTCTTGTTGATATCACACATGAGCTTAATGTACTGAACAAGAAGCTACAAGGCCAGGGGCAACTTGTCAGTGCTGCCTATGACAACGTGAGAGCATTCTGCACTAAACTTGTGTTATGGAAAGCCCAGCTCTCTCAGACAAACCTTTGCCATTTCCCAGCATGCAAGGCTCTCGTGGATGCAGGCACACCATTCAGTGGTGAGAAGTATGTTGAGGCCATTTCGAAGCTACAGGAGGAATTTGATCACAGATTTGCAGACTTCAAGACACACAAAGCCACATTTCAAATTTTTGCGGACCCCTTCTCCTTTGATGTGCAAGATGCCCATACTGAGCTTCAAATGGAGCTCATTGACCTGCAGTGCAACTCTGCACTCAAAGCCAAGTTCAGGGAGGTGAGTGGAGAAGCAGACAAGCTTGGGCAATTTTTGAGAGAGTTGACCCCCAGCTTCCCTGAACTTTCCCGAAGGTTCAAGCGGACCATGTGCCTTTTTGCGAGCACATACTTGTGTGAGAAGCTCTTCTCCACCTTGAACTTCAATAAGTCCAAGTACAGGTCCAGACTTACTGATGAGCATCTTCAAGCTCTACTGAGGGTCTCCACTGCTTCCTCCCTCAAGCCAAATGTGACTATGTGAGAAGAAGCGCTGCCAGGTCTCTAGCAGCAAGGAGTAGGCAAAAGAAGCCGTGTTCAGAATATTTCATGTTCAATGTTCCATTCAAGTTCAGAAAGTTAAAGGTTAAAGAGCTGTTAATACAGACATTTGAAACGGAATAAAAATAATTCATTTTCTCTACTTAGCCAGCCAGTGTATATCTACTGTATGCTCATTAGTATTATTTGGTTTTATATTACTGATTGATTTATTTTTTATTCATCTTTTAAGTTAATTTATTTAATTCATTATTTTTTGTTAAAAAATAAAGATATTTGATAACGTTGGAAAGTTTTATCAGTGCTTTTCTTGTGGAAATCCTGATGCGGCCCAGTCTCACCCAGACTCGGCCTCTAGCGGCCCCCAGGTAAATTGAGTTCGAGACCCCTGCCCTAGATGTACATACAGTATTTAGTCAACCACCAATTGTGCAAGTTATCCTACTTGAAAAGATTAGAGAGCCCTGTAATTGTCAACATGGGTAAACCTCAACCATGAGAGACAGAAAGTGGAAAAAAAACTGAAAAGCTCATTGTTTGATTTTTAAGAATGTATTTTCAAATTATGGTGGAAAATAAGTATTTGCTCAATACCAAAGGTTCATCTCAATACTTTATGTACCCTTTGTTATCAATAACGGAGGCCAAAGGTTTTCTGTAACTTCACAAGCCTTTTTAACACACTGTTGCTGGTATTTTGGCCCATTCCTCCATGCAGATCTCCTCTAGAGCGGTGATGTTTTGGGGCTCTCGTTGGGCAACACGGACTTTCAACTCCCTCCACAGATTTTCTATGGGGTTGAGATCTGGAGACTGGCTAGGCCACTCCAGGACCTTGAAATGCTTCTTACGAAGCCACTCCTTTGTTGCCCTGGCTGTGTTTTTGGGATCATTGTCATGTTGAAGGACACAGCGACGTTTCATCTTCAATGTCCTTGCTGATGGAAGGAGATTTTCACTCAAAATCTCTTGATACATGGCCCCATTCATTCTTTCCTTTACACAGATCAGTCGTCCTGGTCCCTTTGCAGAAAAACAGCCCCAAAGCGTGATGTTTCCACCACCATGCTTCACATTGGGTACGGTGTTCTTTGGATGCAATGCAGTATTCTTTCTCTTCCAAACACGAGAACCTGTGTTTCTACCAAAAAGTTCAATTTTCAAATCAAACCAAATCAAAAAGCCTTTATTGTCATCATACACAGCTGCGTATAACGAAATTGGTGGTGCTACTCCACAAAGTGCGTATTCCCAGTAAAAACATAAGTAATATAAAAATATAAAAAGTCACGTCACTGGCAAGGTAAATTCTAAAATATTGCACAATAAGCTATTGCACATTGTTATTGCACACCCCGAAGTTATTGCACAGAGGGGATTGTGTGTCGTGCTAATGCAAGTTCAGAGTCCTTTTGGTTTCATCTGACATAACATATTCTCCCAGTCCTCTTCTGGATCATCCAAATGCTCTAGCGAACCGCAGACGGGCCTGGATGTGTACTGGCTTCAGTAGGGGGACACGTCTGGCAGTGCAGGATTTGAGTCCCTGGCGGCGCATTGTGTTACAGATAGTAGCCTTTGTTACTGTGGTGCCAGCTCTCTGTAGGTCATTCACTAGGTCACCTCGTGTGGTTCTGTGATTTTTGCTCACTGTTCTTGGTATCATTTTGACGCCACGGGGTGAGATCTTGAATGGAACCCCAGATCGAGGGAAATCATCACTGTTCTAATATGTCTTCCATTTTCTAATAATTGCTCCCACAGTTGATTTCTTTACATCGAGCTTTTTACCTAGATTCAGACTTCCCAGCCTGGTTCAGGTCTATAATTTTGTCTCTGGTGTCCTTCGACAGCTCTTTGGTCTTGGCCATCATGGAGTTTGGAGTGTGAGAGACTGAGGTTGTGGACATGTGTCTTTTATACCGAAAATGGGTTAAAACAGATGCTTATAATACGGGTAACGAGTGGAGACCTCGTTAGAAGAAGTTAGACCTCTTTGACAGCCAGAAATCTTGCTTGTTTGTAGGTGACCAAATACTTATTTTCCACTCTAATTTGGAAATATTTTTTTTCAAAATCAAACAATGTGATTTTCAGTTTTTTCCCCCACACTCTCTCATGGTTGAGGTTTACCTATGTTGACAATTACAGGCTTGTCTAATCTTTTCAAGTAGGAGAACTTGCACAATTGGTGGTTGACTAATTACTTCTTTTCCCCACTGTACATGCCGACTGGTGAGAAGTCCTAGTAAATACTTGAATCTAAAACGCTCGGAATCAGGTTGTGTGAACATGTGTTAATTCTTGCATGTCGTTTTCTCACGATATTACAAAGAAGGGAGTCTCCTGTGGGTATGTAATCAACTTAGATGGTTGTGCTTACTTGAAGTCTTGTCTGGTTGACATGAATAACAGATATATTATTGTACTGACTTACGTCTTATCCCTTCAGTGGTTGCCATGGCGAAACGGTTGATCTGCATGATAGACTTTGGCACAAGCTTTATGCCAGATGCCCTTGACACTTACTGAATATATATAAAAATATAGTTCAATGGTTTGGGAATTTTCGTAAATTTGAATTATCTGTACATGTTGTTTTATGATACGCTGGGCAGATGTACAAGCTGATCTGTCAAAAGTTTAAACGTCCAGACCAAATTTTCTCTGGTTTCTTATTATCTGAAAAACATGATTGCATATAAAATTACATGTTCATTTTCAAAAATTAAAAATATGCCGTTTTACTGTTCGTGTGTGTGAAGAAATCTGCATTTGGACAAGGGCATGAAATTACTTGAAAGTTGAAAATGCATTAATTGAGATTTGCTGATACCTGCGAGAAACCTTGAATATCAAGCTATTTTAAGCATTGTTAATACATGTAATTTTTATGTAATACAGGATCAGATATTGAGCCCTACCTCCCTACACTGATGGACACCATGTTATCTGCCCTCAACAACACCGATAGCCTGAAAATAAAAGAACTCACTGTGTCTGCCATTGGCGCCATTGGTAAGCCCTGTTTTAATTGTACCCTTCAAAACAAATGTCCTTATTTTCACGCCTATAGGGCTCACCAACTTAGAGGGCGCTGCCTGAGTTGCAGGTTCAATTTCTGTATACTTGTATAATGACAATAAAAGCATTAAATTCCATTTAAAATGAGTACTTAGCTATTTTGACGATTTATGTTTACTACTTAGTGTGGTGGCACAAGTGTTTAGCCCCTTGGCGTCACAGCTCTGGGGTCCTGAGTTCAAATCCAGGTCACGTACACCTGTGTGGAGTTTGCATTTCTCCATTACTCTGGTTTCCTCTTGCATTCCAAAAACATGCATGGTAGGCTGATTTGACACTCTAAATTGCCCCTAGTTTGGGTGTGAGTGCATGGTTGTCTGTCTCCTTGTGCCCTGCGATCGGCTGCCCACCGATTCAGGCTGTCCCCCGCCTCTGGCCCGGAGTCAGCTAGGATAGGCTCCAGCACCTCCCGCGACCCTAATGAAGGTAAAGCGGTTCAGAAAATGAAATGAGATGAGAGATGTTTACTACTTATTATGTTGACTAATTCGTTATTTATTGACTATGCACTTCAGGGTGAAGCTTTAAATTTCATTATACTTGTTGAATGACAAAGGCATTCAATTAAATTGTGGATGCCATTGTCGGGGCTCAAACTGATATATTTTTGGCAAAATGCATTCCTATTGTTACAGTCATGGCCAAACATTTTAAGAGTGACACAAATATTACATTTTCACCGTCTGTTCCTTAAGGGTTTAGAGGTGTTTGCCAGATGTTTCTATCGTATAATGACATACAATTAGAAGCATTTCACAAGTATCAAAAGCTTTTATTGAGTATTACATTCAATAGGTCGATATTTGCAGTGTTGACCCTTCTTTTTCAAGACCTCTTCAATTCTCCCTGGCATGGTGTCGATCAAATTCTGACTGATGTTTGTCCATTCTTGCAAAATCAATGCTTGGAGTTTGTGAGAATTTGAGTTTTTGATTGTTCAACACAAGTTCTGATTGTTCAACACAAGTTCTCCATGGGATTAAGATCTTGGGAGTTCCCTGGCCAAGGGCACAAAATCTTAATGCTTTGTTCCCTAAGCCATTTTGTTATGACCTTTGCTTTACGGCAATGTGCTCCATCATGCTGGAAAAAGAATTCTTCATCACTAAATTTCCCCTGGAAGGTTGGGAGAGAGGTTCAATTGATGCCAAACAGACTCCAGGGCGCCCAAGAAAGTCCAGCAGGCGGAAGGACCGTCTCCTGAAGTTGTTTCAGCTTGCTCAGAAATGGCAGCAGGCAGGTGTGAGTGCATTTGCACGCTCCGTTAAGCCGAAGACTTTTAGAGGAAGGCCTGGTGTCAAGGCGGGCAGCAAAGAAGCCACTTCTCTCCAGCAAAAACATCAGGGACAGACTGAGTTACAAGGCCTGGACTGCAGAGGACTGGAGTAAAGTCATTTTTTCTGATGAATCCCCTTTCCGATTGTTCTGGAAGAAGGCTTCTTCGGAGAAGACGAGGTGAGCGCTACCATCGGTCTTGTCTCATACCAACAGTGAAGCATCCTGAGACCATTCAGCTTTTCGGTCAAGGGAGTGGGCTCTCTCACAATCTTGCCTAAAAACAGCGATGAACAAAAAATGTTACCAGAACGTCCTCCAAGAGCAACTTCTCCCAACCTTCCTGGGACAGTTCTGTAATGAAGAATGCTTTTTCCATCATGATGGAGCACCTTGCCATAAAGCAAAGGTCATAATACAATGGCTTAGGAAACAAAACTTTAAGATTGTGGGCCGTTGGCCAGGAAACTCCAGATCTTAATCCCATTGGGATCTTGTGGTTAATCCTCAAGAGTCTGGTGGACAATCAAAAACCCACAAATTCTGTCGAACTCCAAGCATTGAGTTCCATATTTTCTCGCACATAAGCCGTATTTGTCGCAAAAAAAGTGTACTGAATCCAGGGTACGTCTTATATGCGCATAATTTAGACTTAACATGCAGGAAACTGCAAGGTGACAAAGACGTAACGCCATAACGCAAGACAATGCGACCGATACGGTCATTTACTTTAAAATACAGAGAAGATAAACAGATAAAATTCTAAACAAAATGTATTTGACGTCTATGAATGAAATTCAAGGAAAAACTGATGAACCAAATCTTGCATAAAACGTGAAAAAACTCACTTGTGCCTGACACTCCTGAGCGTCGCCATCTTACGTACTCGGATGATCCGCCTAAAGATGTTTCGCCGACGGACGTTTGACAGATGGACAGGTCGCCGAATGGACGTTCCACCGAACGGTCACTCGGCCGAACAGCCGTTAGGTTAAATCCATCCTAAAACAGCATTTAATGATCAAATACAAATACTGGAGCTCTTTGGACATTAGAACTGAGCCCAGGGAAGTGAATTCCTCGGTAAAATGTCGCGATAAGGCAAAAAAATGTATATATACGACCATTCGCCAAACGGCTCAAAATGTGTTCCAGCTCCAGTATTTGTATTTGATCATTAAATGCTGTTTTAGGATGGATTTAACCTAATTGCTGTCATTTCACGGCTCGGTTCTGCTACATCTGCCCGCCCAAGAGTGCTTATTCCCGGGCTGACATGCCCGCCCAAGAGTGCTTATTCCCGGGCTGACATGCCCGCCCAAGAGTGCTTATTCCCGGGCTGCCATTGACGGTAGACTAATAAATTGAGTGATGAGCGGCAAAGGGAAATGAATCATTGATTTTTACTATAATTTGGACAACGCCGGCGGCGGGCCGGATTAAAAATCCTAAAGGGCCATATATGGCCCACGGGCCGAGGTTGAAAAACTTGTACACACACGATCCGGGGGCGAGGCGAGCGCGCAAATCCCGTTTAGGCGAAACCTCCGTCTGGCCGAACCTCCGTTTGGCTGAGCGGCCGTTCGGCCGAATGACCGTTCGATGGAACGTCCATTCGGCGACCTGTCCGTCTGTCAAACGTCCGTCGACGAAACGTCTTTAGGCGAATCATCCGGCCACGGCCATCTTACTGTAGTTAAACGCTCTCTGACTGGCCAGACGCGAGTAGCCTTGATAGATGAGTTCGTAGCGTTTACCATGTCAGCACATCCCAATAGTTGTTAAAGCTGATTGAAGGTCTTGCAGTATATCGTTAAAATTTCAGCCTTGATACCTGTGTAATGTGTTTCTCATGCTATTATTGCACCCACAGACTTGATAAAAAGTAGACCGCTACGGACACTTCCTGGATGTCAATTGTTTTTTTTATTTGTCTACGTGCAGGCAACACCCTTGCGGAACACAGAAAAAGGATTTTGAAGGTTTAGCTGCAAAATTGTACATTTGTGATTATAAAATAAAACATTTTTTTTTGAATTTGTTCTTCGAAAGTGACAACTATTGCCGTAACATGAACCATGGAAATAATCAACATTTCGACATTAGAAGCAATATGGCCACCACAATGTCTTAAACTTCTGATAAGACAATTTCTGTCATTAAAAGGCATCAGATTCTCGTCAATATAGACTTACTTCTTTTTTCAAAGACAGCCATATTAACTTCCTTATAGTATTGACCCAAATAATGTGCAATCCACCAGACGATCCTCTGGATTCATACAGTATCTCAGAAATATCATGTGCGATGATTTTTCTTAAGATTTTTCCCTTCAAAGTAATACATTATACTCCCTATTAAAACCACAAATATGGAGGAGAAAATTGTGAATCAGGCGGTGTCTTATACGCTAGAAATTTTAAAATTCAACGATTTTAAGGCAATTTTAAGAGTGCGGCTTATATGCGGGAGAATACGGTATGCAAGAATGGATGGCCATCAGTCAGGATTTGTTTCAGAAGTTGATCAACAGCATGCCAAAGAATTGCTGAGGTCTTGAAAAAGGGTCAACACAGCAAATAATGACCTATTGCATGTACCGTAATTACTCAAATATAACGCGCACTCGAAAATAACACGCAGGTAATTTTGGGCCAAAAAAATCTGGAAAAACGCAGTACTCGAATATAGTGCGCACCTAAAATTTCCCGCTGACGAAAATCAGAAATCTTACCTTTTTTTCTTCGTTTCACGATTGTTTTGTTCAAAACCGGATAGAGAAATCTTCAGGTACGAGCGTGTCGAGTGTCGTGGAGTTATGCGTTTGAATTTTAGGGCAATAGATGATACACAGAGTGGACAAACATATCATGTAGACATGTTATGTTGCAATACCTTTTAGACTTCCTTGAACATTGACTACATTTCAATTGACAATACCATGTTTTAATTCAAATATCTATTGTCATTCTCAAACAAGAAAAGGAACATACAAATTGAATAAATAAATGATTTGAAGATATGCACAATGGAAAAGACTATCACATGTAACAAGGGAATGTACTGCCCCCCGCTGGACATATTTCTAAATACAAGTACGTACTACACTACAATGTAGTATTCTACTTTCCAGCTTATTAATGCAGGATTGTGATGTTTGTGAGGCTTGACGATCTTTAATATGCGTGTATTTTGAATTCAAAGTTGGAAATTGCACAATGTCCGTGCGTCAAAGTGAGTTTGACAATGCTTTTTTCGATCGAAAATTTGTAATTTATTTTAGTTATTGATTATAACACGCACCCCCAACTACTGGAATTAATTATATAGCAAAAATATGCGTGTTATATTCGAGTAATTACGGTAATCTATAATCCTTATAAAGCGTGGTTTTTGGATGGATGTGGGTGTGTTTAGATTCTCTCGCTATGTTAGTCCAAACCGTGCATCATAGAGAGTTGAATTTTTTTTATGGTGGCCAGAAACGGATGTCGGATCCTAATAATTACTTCACCTTCTCTAAGTGTGTAAACTCAATCTTTTATTTGTTAAAGCTGAAAGCAGAGTTGATGTATGAATCATTGTTTTTACTTTAACGCACCGGGTGGTTGATTGGTAGTTTCCAGGTGCTCCACACAAAACACTTGAGTTTATCTAATATGGGACAACACATATTAATGAACATATTTATATTAATTTTTATGAACATGTATATGTAAATATGCAAGATTGTAGCCGAGGGCTAATTTCCATCTTTAGTCCTTTGTGTAAGTTGAAGATGAACAATGACTCATATTACACACGCACACGTATCAGTTTTAGACGTTGTTTGCAATTTTGTTCGTTTATTTGCCAGGCTCTAAGGTGATTGGCGAAGAGATTCAGAGACGGCAGCTTGCGTATGTTATTTGGTATAGAGTTCCAGGTGCCGTATTTACTCTCATATTAGCCGCCCCCTTAAAATTTCCTTAAAATCGTTGAATGTTACAATTTCTTGCATTTAAGCTGCACCGTTATCCCCATTTTTCACCTCCATATTCATGGTTTTAATAGGGAGTAAAAATGTGTTACTTTAAAGGGAAAATCTTAAGGAAAATCATCGCATGTGGTATTTCTGAGATACTGTATGAATCAAAATCAAATTTTTAGGGTCAATATAATAATAATAATCGGACTTAGGCTCTGTCGTCATTATCAACAACACAAAAAAGCCTACTTGTCATCACACCCAGAAACTGCGTGTGACGAAATTGGTGGTGCTTCTCCATAAGCTGCGTTTACTCGGCAAAAATAATAATAATAAAATTCATAAGGAAGTTAATATGCCTGTCTATCTTGATGAGAACCTGATGTTTAAAAATAAATATTCTTTAGTGTTTTATCTGTTTCTTTTCTCTATTTTGAAATAAATGACCGTATTGGCTGCATAAACACAAAACTATAAACAAAATTTATTTTGATGTCTATGAATAAAATAAAATAAAAAAAACATCTTGCATAAAAGGTGAAAAAACTCACTTATGCTTGCCACCGCTCGCTCATGGCATTGCCAGTCCACCGCAGTTAAAAACTTGCTTGAGGAAATTGTAAATTTGTGATGAAATAAAACAAAATTCTGCTTCGATTTTATTTTTTATTGCTTGTTTTGAAGTGACAACTATTGCAGTAATATACTATTTTGACATTAGAAGCAATTTGGCCGCCACAACATCTTAAACTTCTGTTAAGAAAATTGTAATTCATTCAAAAGCATCAGGTTCTCATCAAGATAGACTTATTTCTTATTTCAAATTGAATAATTTGATATTTTGCATTCACAAAGACAGGCATATTAACTTCCTTATTATATTGACCCTAATAATGTGCTTTTGATTCATACAGTATGTCAGAAATACCACCTGCAATGATTTCCCCTTCAAAGTAACGCATTTGTACTCACATGAATATGGAGGTAAAAATTGTGAAGCAGAGGGTTGCTTATACGAGAAATTGTAAAATTCAACAATTTTAAGGCAATTTTAAGGGTGCGGCTCATACGCGAGTAAATACAGTGTGTCCCTTGGATCATGAATTGTGTGCTTTGAAGTATTTCCTGCTAGTTTAAAAAAAATATTTTTCCAGGTCTCTTTACTGTTCCCTTTTGCAGTACTAATTGTTTATGAAGAAATTTGCTTTTGCAGTTCAAATTTCTTTCATTACTTTATTTATTAGAGAAGTCCTCTGACCTACTCTCAATTTTGTATTCCAACTGACTCCAAGATGAGTAGGAAGACTGTTTTGCATTGAGTCATTATGCCATCGGTTTCACATATTCAGAAGCAAACTTTTGAGTTATTTTTATTGTACAATTTCAATAGATGGGTATCTATTCATCATTTATATTCTTGTGTTTGGTAGTGGGCCTCTAATGTGTTGCTATCCCATTGTGGAGCTGAACATTTGATATATCATGTCTCCATTCATCAGCCAGTGCTGCCAAAGAATCGCTGGTTCCATACTTTCCTCCA
The DNA here is from genome assembly GCF_051989625.1 of Stigmatopora argus. Taxonomy (NCBI): domain Eukaryota; kingdom Metazoa; phylum Chordata; class Actinopteri; order Syngnathiformes; family Syngnathidae; genus Stigmatopora; species Stigmatopora argus. The sequence continues at coordinate 2,656,874 of NC_135403.1, forward strand.
ATCATTGAAAGCCTGAGAGGCTTTCTGACTACCACCAGTGAGGAAATGAGGTCACTGCAAAATCAGTCTTTGGGTAAGCAGACTCAAAAGCTATAACTAGGGGGTTTCCCCAAATGTTTACAAATCTTGTTAGCTTAGGATCTTTCTGTTATAGACACACTCTCTGTGCTTGCTCGAACCATTGGCAAAGAGGTATTTAGTCCACTTGCTGCAGAGTGTGTTCAATTGGGCCTCAAACTCACTGACTCCATAGATGACCCTGACCTGAGACGCTGCACGTATGTTGTTTTTGGTTGGTTTGGTTGGGGTTTCACTGTATATGGATCACAGCAAATGACCCTTGATGGTAACGCATATCATGTCTCCCTAAGGTACAGCCTGTACTCATCCGTTTCCACGGTCAACCCCGAATGCCTGACTCCGCACCTAACTTCCATAACTAGAATCATGCTACACGCCCTCAAATCCAATGAAGGCATCACAGTATGAAGCGTTTAAATGTCATCTATGCTACGCTACTGATGGTATGAAAAGAGTAGTTGATATTTATCTTTTCACAGGAACACATCAAGGAGGACATGGGATTTGTCTTGCTGGACGATGATGATGATGATGTTGACGATGATGATGATGAAGAAAAAGGGGCCAATGATTCTGATGAATCTCTGGATGACCAGCCTGAGTCGGATGTCCACGATGTTGCTGGGTACAAACATAATACCTAAATTGTATTTAATAAAGGAATGTTTGTTTCATTTCTGGTCCCCCTGTATTAGGTTCAGTGTGGAGAATGCCTACATTGAAGAGAAGGAGGATGCATGCGAAGCACTGGGGGAGATTGCCTACAACACTGGGTATTTAAAATGTTGAGAACTTTCTGTGGAAAATTCTTAAAATATTCTCTAAATAAGTATTAATGACCAGTACCGAATGAGTAAGAGGGAATTTCTATTCCCTACAAATAATTGGCATGCTCCTATTATAATTGCCAAATGTCTTTATAATTATAGTTGAACAATAAAAATACAGCAAAAAATTACCTCAAAAACTTCAATAGCATTACAAACAAATAAAATGTAGCTGTACATTTTGAACTACAGTAGGCAACATTGCTTGTGCTTGAAGCATGCACACAATAAATACCGTAGGCCTACTTAAATGTTGTAGAGAAAAAAATAGAGGCTGAAATAGCCAAAGTTGAGTTTTCTTTTTAATGCTTTAAAATAATACAACAATAAAACAGTAATAAAACAATAAATAGAACGTTGAGTTAAGTACAAAGGAAACATGAACAATAGTCAGGTAATGGCCCATTGTATATTCTGACCCCCCCCCCCTGAGCCCTGGGCTGCCCAGCATTTATATTGTTGTTATGCAAATGAGAAGGGTTTTCTCTTCCTCCTGAGTCAAGCCATGGAAGCGCACATATTAGAAAAATACTTCATCGGGAAGTAAAAGTAGACCATCAATTCCGAGGTCATCCGATGACGATTTTCAGGAGAGTTCATATGTTTACTGAAAATGTAGCAGCAACATTTATGCATAAGCTTGAGAACGATAATAGAACACAAATGAATCTCATTTTCAAAACGACCAAGAGCGGACGGAGCTACCGCTACCGGCTGGCACTTGAGCGGCGCCATCTTGTTTGCAGGAGCAAGAACAGACACAGACACAAGAAAAATACATTGTAGAGCTAGATAAAACTGGAACCACACACAGGAAGTATTCCACAAGGTGGGGACCTTCTGCAGACTGAGACTGAGGTTGAAAATATGCAGAATTACTCTTCCAATCTTATCCGCACACTCCCTCAGTAGTCTGGAGCTGAAGAATCAACAGTAACAGAGTACAACACTCCCAATACTCCCTTTCTGGCCTGGTAAGCGCTGACATCTCTTCCATCTTATTGGGGAGGGATCTCAATTTCCTCATAATAATAGATGGAATGATTGGTCTGAAGCATCACTTCTTCTCCCGGCACTTTTGTCCAGCTCCGGATTTCCAGCGGCATCAAGGTGTTGTTCTTTCTGCTGCGTATTGTTCACAGCTGATCCCATGTGTATGACACCGGAGGCATGGCTGAATGGCTCCACAAAAGAACTAGCAGAAAGAAACTAAGCTAATAGAACAAAGACAAATGTGAAAACATTAAAGTAAAAAGTATAAAGTACAAAGGAATGTATTAAGAAATATAAAAATGTAATAAAGATAATGGAAAGGCCGTAAAACACAAAAAACAAATGAGTGGACAGAGCTGCTGGTGCCTGACGGCGCCATCTCGAAAAAAAAAGAAGTTTAAAGATGATACTATTACGAGATTCAAATTGTGAAACGGTCATTTTATCGCTTATTTTTCTCTAACATGAACCGGAAGTTGTTTGGTATCTAGGGCATCAACCTTTGCCGACGTAAAGTCTGAGCACAACATTTTTTTTTCGTAATATTAGGAGATTCAAGTAATATTTGGAGAAAAGTCATAAAAGTATGCGATTAAAAACATTTATTTTTGCATCACTCGAACCGAAAGTTGTTCAGGGTCCGCAGACTTCAACTTTTGGTGAACTTAGGTCAGTGTGAAAAATGTGATTTTTGTAATAATTTTGGAGGTTTATGTGATTGTTGCTGACAAAACCTTGATGCGAATGACTTGTTAATATAGACAACATAGTATTAAATTAAAAGATCTTCAGATGGTGGTGTCCCTTGAGATTTCTTCAATGCTAAAAGCGTCCCGTCCCTCAAAAAAGGTTGGAAAACACTAATATAGAAGACATAGTGATATTTGAGAAGTGAAATGAAGTTTAAAGGATTTTCAGAGACGGCAATAATTTCTTAAACAAAAGTAGTCAGGTGCATAAATTTAGGCACCCTTGTTGTTTTATTGATTTGAATACCTTTAGCACTAATTATGGAACACAAAATTTGTTTGGTAAGCTCATTGACCTACATACACAGGTGAACCCAATCATGACAAAAGGTATTTAAGGTGGCCAGTTGCAAGTTGTTGTACTCTTTGTGTCTTCTCTGAAAACAACTTGGCAACATGGGCTGTCAAATGACCTGAAAACAAAAATTCTGCGCACTTTGCACAAGGAGATGCTGTATGGGAAAGTAATGTGGCAGAAGCCTTTTCTGCGACCATGCCACAAACAGAGTTGCTTGAGCACATTTGGAAGTCAACTTTAGTTTGGAATAAGGTGCTGTGGACTGATGAAACTTTTTTTTCTTGCTTAACATGGGATGGTGTGCATCGCAGAAAAACACATCATTCTCAGACAAACACCTGCTACCCACAATAAAACGTGGTGGTTCCATCATGCTGTGGGGCTGGGTGGCCAGTGCAGGTACTGGCAATCTTGTTAAAGTTTAAGGTCGCATGGATTCCGATCAGTATCAGCAGATACTTTCGAACAATGTTCCAGAATCAGTGCCTTTGTAGAATTTCAGCAGTGTTTAGGGTCGTTGTCTTGTTGAAGAATCCAGCCCCGGTGCAAAGTTGAAGTTGCACAGGGGCTGGATTCTTCAACAAGACAACGACCCTAAACACTGCTGAAATTCTACTGAGGCATTCATGGAGAGGAACAAGTACAGTGTTCTGGAATGGCCATCTCAGTCCCCATAACTGAATATTATTGAAAAGATGTGGTGTTCTTTAGGGCGGGCTGTACATGCTCGGAAACCATCAAACCTGACTGAACTGGAGGTGTTTTGTAAAGAAGAATGGTCATTAATACCTTCAACCAGAATCCAGAGCTTCATTGGCAGCTCTAGGAAGCATTTAGTGGCTGGTGTTTCTGCAAAAGGAGGATTTACTAAATATTGATGTGATTTTTCTGTAGCCGTGCCCAAATTTATGCACGTGCCTATTGTTTTAGGGAATTATTGCACACTTTCTGTAAATCTCATAAACTTCATTTCACTTCTCAAAAATTACTGTTTGTCTGCTAAAGTATATATATTTAACATATTTACTCGCACGGCCATATTAGCGAGGTCGGGGCGCGGTCGTCTTCATTTGTTTTCACCATACGCAAGTAGCCTTGTTCGAAAGTGACAACTATTGGAGTAATATGAACCACCGAAAGAATTTTGATATTTTGACATTAGAAGCAATATGGCTTCCACAACATCTTAAACTTCTGTTAAGAAAATTGTAATTTCTGTAATTAGAAAGCATCAGGTTCTCATCAAGAGACTTACAGTGGGGCAAATAAGTATTTAGTCAACCACCAGTTGTGCAAGTTCTCCGAGTTGAAAATATTAGAGGCATGTAATTGTCAACATGGGTAAACCTCAACCACGAGAGACCGAATGTGGACAAAAAACTGAAAATCACATTGTTTGATTTTTAAAGAATTTATTTCCAAATTAGCAAGATTTCTGGCTGTCAAAGAGGTCTAACTTCTAACGAGGTCTCCACTCGTTACCTGTATTAATAGAATCTGTTTTAACTCATTATCGGTATAAAAACACCTGTCCACAACCTCAGTCTCTCAAACTCCATTATGGCCAAGACCAAAGAGCTGTCGAAGGACACCAGAGACAAAATTGTAGACCTGCCCCAGGCTGGGAAGACTGAATCTGCAATAGGTAAAACGCTCGATGTAAAGAAATCAACTGTGGGAGCAATTATTAGAAAATGGAATGTAGCTCCATGCAAGATCTCACCCCGTGGCGTCAAAATGATAACAATAACAGTGAGCAAAAATCCCAGAACCGCACGGGGGGACCTAGTGAATGACCTACAGAGAGCTGGGACCACAGTAACAAAGGCTATCAGTTACACAATGCGCCGCCAAGGACTCAAATCGTACACTGCCAGACGTGTCCCCCTGCTGAAGCCAGTACACACCCAGGCCCATCTGCGGTTCGCTAGAGAACATTTGAATGATCCAGAAAAGGACTGGGAGAATGTTCTGGTCAGATGAAACAATAGAACTTTTTGGTAGAAACACAGGTTCTCGTGTTTGGAGGAGAAAGAATACTGAATTGCATCCGAAGAACACCGTACCCACTGAAGCATGGGTGTGGAAACATCATGCTTTGGTTCTGTTTTTCTGCAAAGGGACCAGGATGACTGATCTGTGTAAAGGAAAGAATGAATGGGGCCATGTATCGAGAGATTGAGTGAAAATCTCCTTCCATCAGCAAGGACATTGAAGATGAGATGTGGCTGGGTCTTTCAGCATGACAATGATCCCAAACACAGCCAGAGCAACAAAGGAGTGGCTTCGTAAGAAGCATTTCAAGGTCCTGGAGTGGCCCAGCCAGTCTCCAGATCTTAACCCCATAGAAAATCTGTGGAGGGAGTTGAAAGCCCGTGCATGGAGGAATCAGCCAAAATACCAGCAACAGTGTGTGAAAGCTTGTGAAAAGTTACAGAAAACGTTTGGCCTTCGTTATTGCCAACAAAGGGTGCATAAGTATTGAGATGAACTTTTGGTATTGACCAAATACCTATTTTCCACCATGATTTGCAAATACATTCTTTACAAATAAAACAATTTGATTTTCATTTTTTTTCTCCACATTCAGTCTTTGGTTGAGGTTTACCCATGTTGACAATTAAAGGCCTCTCTAATCTTTTCAAGTAGGATAACTTGCACAATTGGTGGTTGACTAAATACTTATTTGCCCCACTGTATTTCTAACTTAAAATATTGACCAGAATAATATGCATTTATTCATACAGTATCTCAGAAATACCACGTGTGATAATTTTTCTCAAGGTTTTCCCTTCAAAGTAACACATTTATACTCTCTATTATAACCATGAACATGGAGGTAAAAAATGGGAATCAGGGGGCGGCTTATACGTGATAAATTGTAAAATTCAACAAATTTAAGGCCATTTTTAGGGTGCTGCTTATATGCGAGTAAATACAGTAAATGAAATTGCTGATTCTAACAACCAATGATTTATAAAGGAAAATCTTGAAAATGATCAGGGGTGGCCAAACTTTTTTCATACGACTGTACATATGTTTTCCATTGAAGTGGGCAAGTGTTTTTTTTCCATTCTGTCCTTTTTTTCTTTTTTACAACAGTGCTGTCTTCCAGCCCTTTTTGGATTCTAGCTTTAAGCAGGTCTTCAAGATGAGAGATGTAAGTTCTTCTCCTTGTTTTACTTTCATAGGGGCCCTCACCTTTTGTTAATTATTCTTTTTGCTTTCTCCTTATCCAGTATCCCCATGAGGATGTTCGACGGGCCGCTTTCGAAGCTATGGGTCAATTCTGTCGTGCACAGCATAGAGTTTGGACTGAAAATCCCACTGACTTTAATCACCAAGGTATTTCTACCCCTAGCAAAAAGTGTGGAATCACCAGTCTTGGGTGAAAACTCGCTCAGACATTTTATTCTGTAGGAAAAAAAATCTCATATCACAAACAAAATACAATTCTAATGTCATTCCAAAGTCCAACATCTCGGTATTCAGGAACACTAATAGAAATGAAGAAAAAGAATTCGACGGTCAGTAAATTTTACTTTTATATAAGTGCAGGGGAATAAATATGGAGTCATTCAATGCTGAGGAAAAAAATATTGGAACCACTCCATTTTGAGTAGAAAATAAGGACACAACCCGTTCAGTTTCTTTTCCTTAATTGGGCACATGCCTTAGATTAGCTCTGTTCGTTAGTCAGAAGTTAAGCAGTGCGGTTATCACACCTTGGAGGGCTGCTCGACTAATTGGATTTCCAAGAATCATGGCTGCAACAAGAGAGATGTCTCTTGAGACCATAAATAGGATTTCATGTTTTGGGATCAAACTTCCAAAGAAAATATCATAATTTATTTATACTAAATGTATTTATACTAAATGGTTCAACATCGTACGCTTATTGAGAGCTTTCAATGTAACAAATTTGAGGAATCATGAATTCTCCAGGTTTAATGACTAAATGTGTGATTCAGGCCAAAAATAAACAAGTTAAATTCTTTCATTTTCCGAACTGCTATCCTCACCAGGGTTTAGGGCATGGGTCGGGAACCTTTTTGACGAAGAGAGCCACAAACAATTCATATTTTCCAATGTTATTCCTTGTGAGCCATACTACAAATTTAAAAGTCAAAATACATACATGTAAACAAGTGCCTTTTCATTTTTTTGTAATTTCACCACTTTTAAAGTGGAAAAAAATGAATATTTTTTAAAAGATTCTTATACTGTTGATGAGAGGATGTATTCCAGAAGAGTCTACTACAAAAAAAATGAAGATTAAAGCAGTTCAAGATGTAATATCTCAGTTCTGTCACCAGCAATTTCCATATTTTAGCTCACAGGTTAGCAAAGAGCCAGATGCACCCATCAAAAGAGCCACATGTGGCTCCCGAGCCATAGGTTCCCTACCCCTGGTTTAGGGGGTGCTGTTGCCTATCCCAGCCAACTATAGGCATCAGGCGGGGGGAACACGGAATCAGTGGCCAGCCGATCGCAGGCCACAAGGAGACGACAACCATTCACACTCATACCTGCAGAAAACCCACGCAAGCCGAGGGAGAACATACAAACTCCACACAGTGAGGAACCTCGACCCCAGAATTATGAGGCCGATTCGCTAACCACTCTTCCTCACCACGTTAGATCTTGTTTAAAATATAATTCTCTCACGAAAAGCCCATTAAAGTACACAACAGTAAACATGTAAAGTCTTTGTTCCAAACCAACAATGTTAATCTGGAGCGTTCAGCCCAATCCCCAGGGGACAAAAGAAATTTCTGAAGCAAGACGGAGAAACGTAAATGAGTTGTCTCTTTTCAAGTGGAAATACTTATCATTTTGAATAACACTCAAGTATACCTTCTGTATATTTTTGAGTGCTGAAAAAGAAAGCATCAACAACTGAAAGGTGCCACAAGTTCAAAGATGTGAAACAGTAAAAAAACTGGCCATGTAACAAACTATCATTTTATTGATTCATAAGATTGGTAAATGTTAGAAATGTTTTTTTTAACATTTTTTTTATATGTATAAAGTATTTTTGATCATTTGTGCTCTTGTTTCTACTTTAGATTCATTGACTGTTTTTGCTTTTTGTCTTGTTGCTTTTAATGTAAAGAACATTGAATTACTACCTTGTTCTGAAATATGGGTTAAACTAAGGTATTTGCCTTTCCTTGGCTAAAAGTGTTATCTTCTTTCTCCCCTTGGTAGCCTTACTGAAGATGCTGGATGTGGTACTTCCCAGCTTTCTGGAGACGGTGCGCATTGAGCCAGAACGCCAGGTTGTGATGGGGATCCTGGAAACTATGAACACTGTCATTAAGTCCTGCAAGGAGGATGTTTTCAAGGTTCCCACTCGCCTGAAGGAGATCAGTAACACCATCCGTGATGTTTTAAAGAAAAAGGTAAAAGAGAGACAATGACTGACTGATAAAATTGTCAAATGGTGTTGTCGCTTAAGTTGTTGCACTGCAATACTTTATTTTTCTTGCAGACTGAATGTCAGGACTGTGATGATGGTGACGATGATGACCAACAGGTTGGCACAAGTACTACTGCTGTTATATTTCGTTTGGAAATGTTCAGGTTAAGTTTTTAGCCTCATCAGAATATGCCTGATCAGATAACAGTTCTCAAGGTAGTTGCTCAATAACTGTATTCCTGATGTGACGTAGAAATGCATTTGAATTTGACTGGTTAGATGTTTGGCTTGGTGACATATTACACAGGCATTACACTTTTATAGCCCTGCAAATGACAATGTTCTTTTTGTTTTTCAAATCTCTCAATATAAAATGCTAGATGCTTATCAAATTGTACTTACATGGAGGGCCAGTTTTAGCTATAGACAATGTGGGCGACACTTAAGAATGCAATCTATTTGAAGCCACAGGGAAAACCTCCAAGATTTTTATTTTCAATTACCGCATTTTATTACAGTATTGTCCGCACTGTAAGGCGCCCCAAAAAGCCTTCAAATTTCTCAGAAGATGACAGTGAGCCATATAATCCAGTGAGTGCCCTTATATGTGGATCAATAGCCAATGCCACGCTGCACATCAGGGTTGCCACACCAAAATGGCAGTCTCCAACCCAATCACACCGTAATTATAACCCACCCAGTTGGATGGATTCCGGCCAATTTGTCAACATTGCTGCACCTATTAGCATTCGTTGTTTTTCGACCTTGTATCTACAACGCCGCGTGCTCGTTTTCTGTTCTTGGGGTTAATCAGACCTGCCAACCTACGTCGACCCCATTTCAGGAGTGTATATATATATATATATATATATATATATATATATATATATATATATACCGTATTTTCACGACTATTCGGCGCATCGTATTTTTAGTCGCAGTGTCAGTAACGAGTGCTATTTCTGTATTTTAAAAACACAAAGCACGCACCGTTTTTTTTGACGCATATATATTATATATGGATTAACATCGAAACGCAATAGCGCTGGCTACCGGAAGCAGCCTATTTCCGGGTTCCGGTGCGCAGTGACTGCTGGGAAATATAGTTCTTACACGCTACACCCACACGCTAAAAACACGTTTTTAAAAAGGCAACGGAAGCAAAACTAAGTTCGGTTGTACTTTATTTAGACATTTTACAACTTACTCACGTCATCACCCACAAATCCATCAAAGTCCTCATTTTCTGTGTCCGAATTAAACAATTGCCCAAATGAGTCTTCCAAAATGCCGGGTCCAGCAATTGTAGTTCTCAAGCCTCCGGGAATGACTGCAAGCTCCGAGTTAATAACTTTAATATACATGTAGTTTGCAGTCTACCTTTGAATGCTCCGTTGACGCCAACATCCCAACATCTAGCGGCAGGATTTCTTTTGTAAATACAGCCGAAATGATCATACTGTGTGTATTGAAGAACTGGGTGTATTGAAGAACTGGGTGTATTAAGAACTCGATATCCCAGCAGTCACTGCGCAGCACTTTATCTACGGGAAATAGTAGAGTCTGGGGCTGCTTGGCGTATAGTTGTTTGTGTATATATATATATATATATATATATATATATATATATATATATATATATATATATATATATATATATATATATATATATATATATATATATATATATATAGATCTATATATATATATTATATATATATATATAATATATATATATAGATCTATATATATCTATATCTATATATATATTTCACAGTCTAGCTTTGAATGCTCTGTTGACGCCAACATCTAGCGGCAGGATTTCTTTTGTAAATATAGCCGAAATGACGACGAGCACCAAATTGGTGTGCTCGCGCGACGTCATACTGGGTGTATTGAAGAACTGGGTGTATTAAGAACTCGATATCCCAGCAGTCACTGCGCAGCACTTTATCTACGGGAAATAGTAGAGTCTGGGGCTGCTTGGCGTATAGTTGTGTGTGTCTGTGTGTGTATATATATATCTCAGTCTAGCTTTGAATGCTCTGTTGACACCGACATCTAGCGGCAGCATTTCTTTTGTAAATATAGCCGAAATGACGGCGAGCACCAAATTAGTGTGCTCGCGCGACGTCATACTGGGTGTATTGAAGAACTGGGTGTATTAAGAACTTGATATCCCAGCAGTCACTGCGCAGTACTTTATCTACGGGAAATAGTAGAGTCGGGGGCTGCTTGCCGTAGTTGTCCTATCGACTGATTTATTTGATTTTATCGTGATAACAATTTTAGTATTGGTCCATATATAAAGCGCACTGGATTATAAGGCGCCCTGTCTATTTTGGAGAAAATTTTAGACTTTTATGTGCACCTTATAGTCGTGAAAATACGGTATATATACATATACACATACACATATACACACACACATATACACATATATACACACACATATATATCTATATACATATCTCTCTCTCTCTCTCTCTCTCTCTCTCTCTCTCTATATATATATATATATATATATATATATATATATATATATATATATATATATATATATATATACATTGGATTGGATAACTTTATTCATCCCGTATTCGGGAAATTTCATTTGTCACAGTACCAAGAGGGTAAGAATGCAGATACAGGAAAGGCATAGTTACAAGTTAGACAATACAGACGCAAAGGCCGCAGAACAACAAAGCAAAAAGTGCAAAGCAAAGTATATGGGATCATTAAGAATCATTAAATCAAATCATTAGGACAGAAAAGCAGCAAAAACACAAAATGAGCAAGAGTGGACAGAGCTACCGCTACCGGCTGCCACTTGAGCGGCGCCATTTTGGTTGCAGTAGCAAAAACGGATACAGACTCAAGAAAAAGACATTGTAGAGTTGGATAAAACTGGAACCACACACAGGAAGTCTTCCGCAAGATGGGGAACTTCTGCAGACTGACCGAGGTTGAAAATATGCAGAGTCACTTCCAAGCTTATCTGCACAGTTCCTCAGTAGTCTGGAGCTGAAGAATCAACAGTAGCAGAGTAGAACCCCTCGACTCCGTTTCCGGCCTGGTAAGCGCCGACAGCTCTTCCATCTTATCCCATAATGGAATGGTTGGTCTGAAGCGTCGCTTCTTCTCCCGGCACTTTTGTCCAGCTCCGAATTTTTAGCGGCATTGAGGTGTTGCTCCTTCTGCTGCGTATTGTTCACAGCTAGTCCCATGTGTATGACAGTGTAGGCATGGCTGAATGGTTCCAAAAAAGAGGAAGCAGAAAGAAAGAAACCAGGCTAACAGAACAAAGAAAGTTGTAAAACATGGAACTAAAAAGTATAAAGTGCAAAGTAAAGTAAAAAGGAATGTATTAAGAAATATTAAAATGTAATTTGAAAAAAGATAGAAAGGCTGTAAGACACAAAAAACAAATAAGAGTGGACAGAGCTACTGCCACTGGCTGCCGCGTGATGGCGCCATCTTGGGAAAAAAATATATATATACAGTTGTAGTCAAAAGTTTACATACACTTGTGAAGAACGAAATGTCATGGCTCTCTTTGAGTTTCCAGTTATTTCTACAACTCTGATTTTTCTCTGATAGTGATTGGAACAGATACTTCTTTCTCACAAAAAGCCTTCATGAAGTTTGGTTCTTTTATTACTTTATTATGGGTCAACAGAAAAAGTGATCAAATCTGCTGGGTCAAAAATATACATACAGCAACACGAATTAGCAATTTTGGTGACTTAGAAAGTTGTGCCAGTGAAATGAGCTTCATAGCATGGCCTCTTAACTTCTTGTGAGTGATTGAGTGACTACAGCTGGTGACTTCTGAGGCCATTTAAATAGGGCTCATTGGATGCAAACGCCCACATGGGAAAGTCAAAGGAACTCATCATGGATCTGAAAAAGTGAATCCTTGACTTGAATAAGTCAGGAAAGTCACTTGGAGCCATTTCAAAGCAGTTGCAGGTCCCAAGAGCAACAGTGCAAACAATTGTAAGTATAAAGTGCATGGCACTGTTTTGTCACTGCCACGATCAGGAAGATAATGCAAGCTATCACCTGCTTCTGAGAGAGAAAATTGGTCAGGAGGGTGAAGATTCAACCGAGAATCACCAAAAAGCAGATCTGCCAAGAATTAGAAGCTGCTGGAACACAGGTGTCCGTGTCCACAGTCAAGCGTGTTTTGCATCTCCAGGGACTGAGAGGCTGCTGTGCAAGAAGGAAGCCCTTGCTCCAAAAGCGGCACCGTAGGGCTCGATTGAAGTTTGCTGCTGATCACATGGAGAAGGATAAGACCTTCTGGAGGAAAGTTCTGTGGTCAGACGAAACAAAAATCAAGCTGTTTGGCCACAATGCCCAGCAATATGTTTGGAGGAGAAAAGGTGTGGCCTTTAACCCCAAGTACACCATGCCTACTGTCAAGCACGGTGGTGGTAGTATTATGCTGTGGGGCTGTTTTGCTGCCAATGGAACTAGTTCCTTACCGAGAGTAAATGGGATAATGAAGAAGGATTATCTTCAAATTCTTCAAGATAACCTAAAGTCATCAGCCCGAAGATTGGGTCTTGGGCGCAGTTGGGTGTTCCAACAGGACAATGACCCTAAACACACATCAAAAGAGGTCATGGAATGGCTAAATCAGGAAGGTTTTCGAATTCCCAAAGTCCTGACTTAAACCCCATTGAGAACTTGTGGACAATGCTGAAGAAACAAGTCCATGTCAGAAAGCCATCCAATTTAACTGAACTGCACCAATTCTGTAGAGAGTGGTCAAAGATTCAACCAGAAGCTTGCCAGAAGCTTGTGGATGGCTACCAAAAGCACCTAATTGAAGTGAAAATGGCCAAGGGACATGTTACCAAATATTAGCGCTGCTGTATGTATATTTTTGACCCAGCAGATTTGATCACTTTTTTCCCTCTTCACCCATAATAAAGTCATAAAATATCAATCAAAAGTCTTTATTGTCATCATACACAGCTGCGTATAACGAAATTGGTGGTGCTACTCCACAAAGTGCGTTTTCCCAGTTAAAAAAAATCCTTAAATAGTAATATAAAAGTATAAAAAGTCACATCCCGGCTATTGCACAGTCTAAGATATTGCACATTGTTATTGCACACCCCGAAGTTATTGCACAGAAGGGATTGTGTGTCGTGCTAACGCAAGTTCAGAGTCCTGATGGCTGTGGGAAAAAACTCCTTAAGTCTATTTGTCCGTGCTTTGTGAGACCTGTAGCGTCTGCCAAAGGGCAGCAGCTGGAACAGGTTGTGACCAGGGTGGTATTGGTCCCTGACAATGTTCCTGGCTCTGCTGAGGTAGCGAGGGCTGGCAATGTCATCCAGTGAGGGCAGAGAGCAGCCGATGATCTTCTGGGCAGTGTTTATCACTCTGCATGGCCTTTCTGTCTGCTGCCATACTTCCAGCGTACCACACTGTAATGCAGTATGCCAGGATGCTCTCCACAGTGGCTCTATAGAAGGTTACCAGAAGCTGAGTGTCCAAGTTGTTCCTCCTGAGTACCCTCAGGAAATGGAGTCGTTTCTGGACCTTCTTCACCACTGCCGTGGTGTTTGTAGACCAGGAGAGCTTGTCCGTGATGTGGAACCCCAGAAATTTGAAGGACTGGACCCTGTCTACGCATACTCCATTTATGAGGAGTGGGGCCAGATTTGTGCTGCGTTTGCGAAAGTCCTATATTATTTCTTTAGTTTTTGTGGTTTTAAGTGTGAGATTGTTCACCAAACACCACGAAGACAGTTTGTTGACCTCATCTCTGTAAACGGACTCATCCCCCCTGAGATGAGTCCGACCACAGTGGTGTCATCGGCAAATTTGATGATGGAGTTAGACTGGTGGGTCGGTGTACATTCGTATGTGTACAGGGAGTACAGAAGAGGACTCAGTACACAGCCTTGAGGGGAGCCAGTGCTCAGTGTAATGGAGGAAGAGAGGTGGGGACCAAGTCTAACAGTTTGTGGACGGTTGGTTAAGAAGTTCTTAATTCAGTAGCAGATAAAAGAGGATAGTCCAAGGTGGGAGAGTTTGTCAGCCAGAATGTCTGGTATTATAGTGTTGAAGGCTGAACTATAGTCAATGAAAAGCATCCTCGCATAGGTCCCATGGTGCTCCAGGTGGTTCAGTGCTGTGTGTAGAGCTACGGCGATGGTGTCCTCAGTGGACCTATTTGCTCTATAAGCAAACTGGTGAGGGTCAACTGAGGGAGGGATTGTATCCCTGATGTGGCGGGCGACCAACTTTTCCAAGCACGTCATGATCACGGGCGTAAGTGCAACAGGCCTATAATCATTGAGGCTGTCAATGGTTGGCTTTTTAGGGACAGGGATAATGGTGGGAGATTTCAGGCAGGATGGGATGATGGATTGTTGCAGGGAACATTTGAAGATCTTTGTGAAAACACCAGTCAGCTGGTCAGCACAGTCTTTGAGCGCCTTCCCAGGTACTCCTTCAGGGCCAGCAACCTTCCTGGTGTTCACAGTCCGCACTACTTGTCTCACTTCATGTTCCTGAAGCTCCAGTGCACTGCTGCAGGGTGGTGGTGGATGTGTTGAGACTGGGTCTGATTTGTCAGTCTCAAAGCAGGCAAAAAAAAACGGTTCAGTTCCTCTGCTACTGCGGCATCTGCGTTAACAGACATTATTGTCATTGTAATTGATATTATGTCGTATTCCCTGCCACATCTGGTTTGGGTTATTTCCTGTGAAGTGCTCATCAATTTTCCTTGTATATTCTGCCTTGGCCTTTTTAATGCCTCTCTTCAGCTCTGCTCTGGCAGCGCTGTATTGTACCTTGTCCCCTGACCTGAAGGCGGTGTTACGGCATTTGATGAAGGCATGTGTCTCACTGGTCATCCAGGGTTTTTGGTTAGGAAAAATCCGTATCCGTTTATTTACAGTTTTTGATGTAAGAAAGTACAGTGTAGTCCTGGAGGTTGTGGTGTTCAAAAAGTTACCAAATGGTGCGGGAAAAACAGTCCTGCAGCTGAGAAAGGGCGCCCCCACGCCATGTTTTTATTATCTTGGGGTGTATGAGGGGGTGAGGGACAGGCAGAGATGGTCGGATCCAGCAAGGTGAGGGAGGGGTGTGGCTCTATAAGCATGTTTGATATTAGAATAAACATGGTCTAGAGTTTTATCTCCTCTGTTGTGAAACTTCACGTACTGGATAAACTTAGGCAGAACAGTCTTTAAACATGCTTTGTTGAAATCACCAGCGACAATAAAGACTCCATCAGGGTGGTCAAGCTGCTGTTTGTTTACAGCCGCTAGCAAGAGGCTAAGTGCCGTGCTAATGTTAGCATCCGGTGGGATGTAAACAGCCATTACAATGACAATCGTTAGCTCTCTAGGTAGATAGAAGGGCCTGCACCGTACTGCCAAGAGCTCTAAATCCGGGGAACAGAGTGTTAATGATCTTACTGTTGCAGCACCATTCATTGTGTATGTACACGCAAAGTACTCGCATATAAGCCGCACCCTGAAAGTTGCCTTAAAATTTTTGAATTTTACAACTTATCGCGTATACGCCACCCCCCTGATTCCCAATTTTAACCTCCATATTCCTGGTTTTAATAGGGAGTACAAATGTGTTACTTTGAAGGGAAAATCTTAAGAAAAATCATTGCAAGTGGTATTTCTGAGATACTGTATGAATCAAAAGTGCATTATTAGGGTCAATATTATAAGGAAGTCACCTTAGTATTGAGTATTTTCCACACCACATTATAAGGCGCACCTTCAATGAATGACATATTTTAAAACTTTTTCCAAATATAAGGCGCACCGCATTATAACGTGACCAGACGTTTGGTCGCCGGAATTTTGGTCACCGGACGTTTGGTCCTGGACGTTTGGTCGCCCTGACCCAAACAACCGGCGACCAAACGTCCGGTGACCAAAAGTCCGGCGACAAAACAAGGTAAAACAACACGGTCTACGCATCAATAAAAGCCAACACTGGCCCTGAGCAGTTTCACTGAGCGGACATGAGTGTATGAGAGTTTGTATGTACATGAGTTGTCCCCTTAGGAAGGGACGTCAGTCAGGGTCTTAACAAGTTCTCCAACAAAACACAATAAAAGTACGGGAAATTTGGAGCTTTTCTTTAGCCTAATAATTAATAGGGCATTAAGTATGACTAAATAATAATTCGCAGTTTGAATTTAGGGAATTTGAGCAACAATTTTAAATGGTAATTATCATTAACCTTCCGGGCGACCAAACGTCCGGCGACCAAAATTCTGGGGACCAAACAGCCGAGTACCGCATTATAAGGCGCTACAGTAGAGGCTGGAGTTACCGTATTTTCACGACTATATGGCACATCATATTTTAAGCCGCAGTGTCAGTAACGAGTGCTATTTCTGTATTTTACACACACAAAGGACGCACCGTTTTTATAGACGCAGCCAGGCATGGCAAAACATAAACCAGCTTAAACATACACGCAAAAAACACATTTTTAAAAAGGCAATGGAAGCAAAACTGAGTTCGGTTGTACTTTATTTAGCCATTTTACAATGTACTCGCGTCGTCATCACCCACAAATACATCAAAGTCCTCTTTCTGTGTCCGAATTGAACAATTGTCCAAATGAGTCATATATATATATATATATATATATATATATATATATATATATATATATATATATATATATATATATATATATATATATATATACACATACATATATATATATATAAATATAGTTCGCAGTCTATCTTTGAATGCTCTGTTGACGCCAACATCTAGCGGCAGGATTTCTTTTGTTAATCCAGTCGGAATGACGGCGAGCACCAAATTAGTATGCTCGCCGTCATACTGGGTGTATTGACAAAAGAACTATATATCACAGAAGTCACTGCGCAGTACTTTTTCTAGGGGAAAAATAGTAGAGTCGGGGGCTGCTTGCCGTAGTTGTGAGAGCTGTAGAGGATGGTGTACCCTATCGACTGATTTATTTTATTTTATCGTGATAACAATTTTAGTATTGGTCCATATATAAAGCGCACTGGATTATAAGGCGCCCTGTCTATTTTGGAGAAAAATTAAGACTTAAGTGCGCCTTATAGTCGTGAGAATACGGTACGTTAATATGCATCCATTAGACGGTGCTGCGCTAAAGGGAATGTCAACAAAACGGTCAGATAGGTCAGTCAAACTTTTAATAAAGTTTGACTGACTTATCTGACTGTTTTGTTGACATTCCCTTTTCCTCCATTCAGTAAACACGTAAAAAACATTCTGATGATGTTACGGTACATTAATGTTAGTGCAATCACAATATAGTAACACTCGTAATAGTAACACATGCGTGCTTTCACGAACACAATGAGGCACTATAACATTCAGGAGTTGACATCCTTATTCACTGTATGACCAACCTTGTTCAACTGTAAACACAAAAGAAACACGTAAAGCTCACTTTATCAGTTCATTCTTCATCTATGATTCCCTCAAATTCTTCGTCTTCAGTGTCCGAATTGAACAGCTGGGCGAGTGGGGCAACCATCACCCAAGTTTAACAAGGTTTAGACGCGAGCGCCCTAGGTAAGATGGCTGCCCGGGACCTACCTAAGATGGTTGTGCCCCGAGCTAGCAGTGACGGGAACGTGATTTTTTTCACATTTTATGCAAGATACGTACATTTTTTTTCTTGAATTTCATTCATAGACGTCTAAATTTTGTTTAGCATTTTATCTGTTTAGCGTTTTCTACTTAGAAATCAATGACCCTATCGACCGCATTGTCTTACCTCTTTCGTCACTGCGTCATGACGTCACATCGTAATGGCGGCGCCAAGTTGCAGGTTTGTGCATGTCTGTTTTTATGTGCACATAAGCTGTACCCTCGATGACCTTATCGGCATTCGCTCGCGTCATTACGTCACGGCACACACATCGGCACCATCTTGTCGTGGCGTCATCGTGTCACAGCGCCGCAGTTTTTACGTACGTATGAATTTCATTCATAGACGTCAAAATAAATTTTGTTAAGCGTTTGATCTGTTTATCCTTTCTCTATTTTGTAATAAATGAAAGTATCAGCCGAATTCGCTTGCGTCGTGATGTCATGCGGCGACGCAACGGCGCCATTTTGTCGTGACGTCATCGTGTCAGTGCGGTCAATTAGCAGTTTTTTTGCATGTTGTGTTTTTGTTGCGCATATAAGCCGTACCCTCGTTTCAGCCATAATTTTTTTTGTCCGACAAAAGCGGCTTATATGCGAGTAAATACGGTAAATACCAATCCACTGTAGACTAAGAGGAACAATGTTGATTGTTTTGTGCATGAGGGTCTTCTGATTCAGAATTGGTTTCTAGCTCGCACAGTTGAAAAATACACAGCTGTGTTAACATGGGAAAAATCTAAACTCTGATATAAATGCGTCTTTGTCTGTGTGTATGTGTGTATCTGTCTGTGTGTGTGTCTGTTCGATCCTTATGGACTCTGAAACGGCTGAACCGATTTTCATGAAAATTCAGTTATACTTTAAGCATTTGAGTGTCATAGGCTAGGTTTTGTGTCAAAGTACCCCAATAATTATCGATAATAAAAAAAAAGGGTTTTCAAAATATTGTCAGATTCACAACAAATTCGACACGTTTGTGAGTTCCCGTCACAAGTGTTAATCCAGAGTTTCAAGAACATGGGTCTATTAACAGCAAAGAAAATCGATAAAATAAAATAAAAACAAACCTGTTTCAACTATGACTAAACTTCCAATTTGACCTCCATGGACTTTTGGGCGAAGCCGCTCAATGTTTAATTTCACTGTTCAGTCCCCAAAAGCAAACATAAAATGCATCTTTGTGTGTGTGTGTGGGCGTGTGCGCGTATCTGCGTGTCTATTCGTTCCCTTTGGACTTTAAAATGGCTAAGCCAATTTATCTGAATATTTACAGTTACGCTTTGAATGTCTGTGGATGTCATAAAATAGGTTTTGTATCTACATTTTTCCGACAACTACACTTGAAAAAAAAAAACCTTTTTGACAGCGACAATTTGACAATCAATAACACTTCAAACCGGTATTTCCCGAAAACACTGTCAGCGTGCAGTGAAGCAGAAGGACGAATTGGGGCGAAACTTAGCGGAGTCTTTGACCCCACGTTCAAACTATTCATTGGCACACCATGCATACAAAGAAAAAAAACACGAGCAACAACCACCTCGGTTGGATCTCGACTTCAAAAACCAACATCCCTAATTCACCCTAACCTCCAGCCTTACAACACGGGGTGCGCAGAGGTACTAAGGTTAGTGTGCAGTGAATAGGAAGTGCACTTCCCATTAAAACATACTCCACACGAAAACCGCACGAGGCCACGCTATGCGCACATTGGAAAATTTGAACAGTATTGATTGCGTCTTACGCACCTGCTTTGAGCCCACGCTATCTATGTGCACGTTGGGAAATTTGAACAGTATTGAGTGGTGTCTTACGCACCTGCTTTGACCCCACACGAGCACTATTCCCAAGCCTTACCCAACGCTAGGCTCTTCTGCTTGTGGTAAATAAAATAAAATCTACACAGTATCACATTGCGGTAGTGTGATTGACAACTGGCACAGGATGGGTGTGGTTTGAGCAAAGTTAAATGACATGCCTACAGTGTCTGAGACCGGACAGGGCCACCCTTATTTTCTCCTTTTTTTAAAACCTTACTACATATACTCAATATTTTATCTGTTCGAACTTAGCAGGCGTTTTGACAAATAGTCGTACTTTTGGCCAATCACACATTGATTTTAATTTGGACTGAACAGTCCCTTTAAGTGTTGTTTTGTTACATACAGGCAGAGTATGATGCCATCCTCCAAGAGTACGCGGGTGAAGGGATTCCCCTCCTTGCCGCTTCTGTTCCTGCGGAGAAATGTGCGCCTTTCCTCAATGAACTACTGCCTCTCATCCTCAACAAATCTGTGAGTTTACACTTGCTGACCAAAAAAGGCAAAATGTACCATATTTTCACACCTATAGGACGAACTGCCCGAAAGAGCGCCGTCTTAGTTGCTGTTATAGGTTCAGTTTTTTGCCAATAAATAAGGTTCTTTTGCCCAAAAGGCACTAGCATGACACTATGTTAGCGTATGTTACGCTAGTGTATGTTGTGCTAGCGTATGTTATGTTAGTGTATGTTGTGCTATCGTATGTTATATAACCAGTATAAAAAGGATTCGTGTTATGTTAGTGTATGTATATAAAAGGATTCGAGAGGATTGTCGATTTCAATTCTTTTCTTATTAGGTTACAAAGTTTGATCTGAGTTATCATTTTTATTCAATGTTTTTGAGCACAACCTGTTCTACTGCAGTGTATTTATTGGCTCATCTTGTTAGGTTCACCAATAGGCATTCCCAAATGCACGCACAAATAAGAGACAGGACAATCCTCTGGGTTTTCTTGCAAGAGAGAATCGAACCGACTCTCCTTCGTCCAGGTCCATTCTGGCATTACACGCATATTTTCCCTGTTTATTAGCTTCAAGGACCCTAGTTACAATCGACGTCTCAGCTCTCAAAGGATGGGTGGGAAAATAGGAGTGAGAAGTTAATAGAAGTTTTAGCTCTCAAAACAAATGAAGGTCATGTTGAGCCGAAGGTTCTTCTCCGCATTCCAGCAGTCTAAGATGATTCGATCTACCTGTTGTTTGGTCTAACTAAGGAGCAAAGTATTTACATCCGTTGCAAGCAGATATACTAAAATGACTTTTCTAATGTTAATAAGCTAAGTAAAGCAAAGCGTTCTTCATCACGACCAAATGTATAATAATGTAAGACTAATAAGCTAAGTAAAGCAAAGCGTTCTTCATTGCGAGCAAATATATATAATGTAAGACTAATAACCTTAACATTCCCCCGTTATTATATATTTGCGCGTAATTCCGTAATCATTTTTTATGACAAATACAGTGGTACCTCGTCACATGACCGCTCGTCATACAAAATTCTCGTCTTACGACGGAAATTTCGATCGAATAATTCGCCCGTCATGCGATCAAAAATTCGTGATGCGACCAAGCCAGGTGTTCATGGCACTGTCTTTTTTGCATATCTTTCGTGTATAACAATATTTACGAGCACCGAATGAGTTATTCAGACCAGGAAACGCACAACGCGCATGCGCGGGGAAAAGAGGGCTTTCTGGGTAATGAAGTACAGACGGTCCCCTACTTACGAACATTCAACTTACGAACAACGGTACATACGAACATGTCTGCAAATTGCGTTTAAGTCAAAAAATGTTCGTAAGTCCAATTTTGTATTTTTTCCGAGTAGTGCTTCTTTCCGCCGCTAATACGCCTGGCGCTGTGAGGGCTCAGCTCACCCAGCATCTACCTTCTTCGTTGCAATGCGGAAGTGCGTGAACGTATCTCCAGTGAGCAAAGAACCTTTTTCATTTGTATCATTAAACATCTCGTGCATCCATTATTGAATATGGTTGGTAAAAAGCGAAAGGCTTCTATTGAGGGAGTTGCAAGGAAGAGGCAAGCCATTTCATTTGAAACGAGTGGCAATAATAACGAAGCTTGATGCGCGTGAGAGTGGTGAGCGTTTCACGGGCATACAACTTGAATCGTTCGACCGTCAGTACCATTTATAAACAGAAAGATCGAGCAGCAGGACCCAAATATTGAACGTTGCACAAAGTTTGCAAATCAATTGAATGATCCCATACAGTGCTACCGCATCATTTATGTTGAAAAAAAGAAGAAAACTGTGCAATCGTCATTAGATCGCTTCTTTCGGCCAGTTTCTAATACATAAATCTCTCTCTCTTTCTCTATACAGTACTGTACATATTCTCTCCATTTTATTAAATGTTTTTTTTCAGTACAAACCAATGCGTGTTACTTATACAAGCCTTAAACATACAAATGCATTTATATAAACCTTCAATATACTTATATAGGCCTTAAACATAAATATATAATACAAAATATAGCACTGAATCAACTTACAAACAAATTCAACTTATGAACAATCGCTCGGAACCTAACTCGTTCGTAAGTAGGGGAGTGTCTGTATACTCGTGCACACAACGCCGAGAGGCAATGGCACTCTTTCTCAGAATAAAACTACCCACAATCATTACGTGGGTAAGCTCAGCTGCTGCATTTCCTGTTATTTTTATCTAATACGAGGAGTATTATATTACTTCTCGTTCGCTGCTCATAAGAACATCAGGGGCACTGGCTCGCAACTCCCCGCAATAGCATCCATGGTAGCAACTCTTCATAGGCGCCGTTCGAGGGGATGCGAACACAGATGCTACACGCTAAAAGGGAGCTGCTAGCCAGCGCCCCCGAAGCTCCCATGAGCAGCGGAGCGATCGCTGATAAAAGACTGCTGCTCGTTGGCTGCTCATAAGAACATCAGGGGCACTGGCTCGCAACTCCCCGCAATAGCATCCACGGTAGCAACTCTATCATAGGCACCGTTCGAGGGGATGCGAACACAGATGCTACACGCTAAAAGGGAGCCGCTAGCCAGCGCCCCCAAAGCTCCCATGAGCAGCGGAGCGATCGCTGATAAAAGACTGCTGCTCGTTGGCTGCTCATAAGAACAGCGGGGGCACTGGCTCGCAACTCCCCGCAATAGCATCCACGGTAGCAACTCTATCATAGGCACCGTTCGAGGGGATGCGAACACAGATGCTACACGCTAAAAGGGAGCCGCTAGCCAGCGCCCCCGAAGCTCCCATGAGCAGCGGAGCGATCGCTGATAAAAGACTGTTGCTCGTTGGCAAGTGGTCGTGCGTTATCCAATTGTGAGGACATTTGTGTGCATCATTTTCGGAATATTTTGAAGGGAAAAGTACAACAGCAAACAGCCCATCGATAGCGAACGTGAGGGTGGAGTGTTTGTTCCGTTTACGAGTGCGTTGTGTGGAAAAAAAAAACCTGAAGCCCCCCGCCCCTTTTGTGCCCCTCTCCCCTCGGCGAAATCCGCCCAATTTTAGTTAGATTAAACACTTTATTTCTATTAAACCACTAGTTACGTGTTACTTTGTTAATAGATGGGGAATTAGAAGAAATAAAACATTTTTTCCAATCCAATATCCTGTTTTTGGTGTTTTTTCAGAGGGCTGGAACGAATTAATTTTTTTTCCATTCATTTCAATGGGAAACGTCCGCTCGAGTTACGAGAACCTCGTCATACGATCTCAGTCTCAGAACGGATTACGATCGTATGTCGAGGTACCACTGTACACTTGGGGGAAGTCCGTTGTCTCGATCTTTACCCGAATTCACCTTACTTGCATGTCTGGTCTGAAAAAGGAAGAACAAAATCATTCTCGTGCAACTCGTTTTCATAATTAGCTTAATCCTGGACATCATTGTTATCACCAGTAGGCTGTCTAATAAGTAGATACAATTCTTGCAATTTGGAATTTGTTAGAGCAATTGCACTAACCATAAGTCGGTTTAGCAAAGAGCGTAAGCAGGGGATAAGACAACACCCACACATTGTCAAAACAGCCATTGATATCACCACGGTGAAGGCCATTTTTTTTTTACACTTGCCGAAGGTCTTTTCCCACCAGTCTGCCCAGGCGGACAGTTCCACTCCAGAGTGCCTCTTCGTTTCCGGTTCAGGGTCTGCAGGCCTTCAACGGCTCTGGTTAGGGACCCATTGGGTGACGTGTCGTTGAGTGCAACATTTCCAAACATTGCACACGCCCCCTCCCCTGCTCCACCAAGAGCATATCAACCGTCAGAAGCAAATCAACCGCTTTGCGGTCCTGGAAAGCCATGAGACTGGTGGCTGCCAGCTGTTCCTTCATTGCTCCAAATCCCTGATCATCATAATTTCCAATTTCTTTTTTTGGACATTGTAATGGATGTTGTTCACCCTATTCATATTTTTATTTGGCGTAACCCAAAGAAAAATAGATGTGGATCCACATCCCCCTCGGCTATTTTCATGTCTGCTGGTTGGTCAGCAACACTTGGTACGGACGTTCCCAATTTGGGTCGTGCTAGTGCTTCTTCTTTATACTGTAGGTTGAGGACCCAGGCTCCTGGCACCACCATTGGTCCAGTCCGTTTTCTGTTGAGAAGCACAGTGTCCTTCTGCTAACCCCAATTCAATGCGTTTCCCTAAAGATTTTCTTTTTATGCAGTCAGCCAGATTAGCCTTATCATCCATTTCCAATCGTGCAGTGAATAATGGCAGTTTGTATGGTCTACCAAGTAGTATGTTCATATGTTGTTGTCCGGTTGAACTTGTTATGTAGGCGCAGTGATTTCATAACGAGATATGGAACCTTTTGTCAATCCAGCCAATTATTTTGTTAACACAATTTGGGTGCCATTATCAGTACAAATCAATGGTTCTTTGGAATTTCAAATCGTGCACTGATATGCCGAGCACAGGTTTAGCTTGCTCTGTAACCAACTTTACCCCATAAGTTGTGTAGTGGCACCGTACCAAGGCCACCATCCCCCCTGTCGAGACATAGGACTTCCCATGACTCAAAATGGCAGCTCACACAAGTACGCTAATGTACAAATGTTTTTTTTTTGTTTTTTTGTTTTCTCCCATAATTTGTCGCTGTCATCCCTGAAAAAGGGCTTATTGGCGATTTCAGAAATCGATTTCAACTTTCCAAATCCTTTTCCACCTTGATATCTGATCGATTGATTGTAACTTGGTAGCCAGCCAATCAAAACACAAGAAGACAGACAAACATTCACGTAATCAGGGGAATTCAGAGAGTTCAACCAGTCTAGCATCCATAATTTTGGTTTGTGGGAGAAAAATAGAGTACCCAGAGAAAACCCACAAATTCTCAAGGACACCATGAATACTCCACACTCTGGACGGTCGGGATCCACCCGGCTTTCATTAGTAGATCTTAGAACCGTAAGGTTGATGCGCTAATCACTAGTCTTTCTATTTGGGTCGTTTACCCATACATCAGTGGCCCACAAATTTTCATCACAGAATGAAACCGCCATCCCCAGTGGGGCTTCTTGGCAGCTCACCCCATTTTGCTGTCCTATCAGCAATAATCATTCCCGAAGGAAATAGGTAATTAACGTATTAGATATGCGCGCCACACATGTACAAATAGAAATTTGTTTTGGAAAAAAAAATTAACCTCCTTTTAGCTGTTTGTACATAGAATTGAGGTGGCAATAGTTTTGCCTCTAAGTTTTTTTTAGTAGCAGTCAATAGATATCGTATTCCGTTCGAGTTTTGCCCATTCCATTTATTCTTAGACAACCCGGCTACTTAAAGCATTACTCAAAGGTTGATGTTTCATAATTTGGAAGTGCTATTTTTGACCATAATTCCAGCACTTGTTTCATGAAAGATTTTGGAACTTGGAGAATTTTCCATTTCCCACTTATCTAAGATTGTCCTTGCCAATCGTTATCTCTGTAACATTTAGCTGCATTAACCCCATAATTGCAATGCCAAGTCTAAGTTTTAAGCGAAGGTTCTCTTAATTTGTATGCCTTTAAAGCAATAGAAAGCAACGTCATTTGGTTGTTATCAATTGTTCGATGCTTATACACCGTAATATTCTAATCGTCATCAATATGACCCACGCCAAAGCATATTTCACCCGCTCAGGACAAAACAGGAAATGTCTTCCGTGCACTGAAAACACTCCATGCCTCTTCAGTCCTAGGGAAATTATGCCTATCCTCAATCAATTATTTTATCTAAACCAGCCAGGTACAATTTACCTAATTATTTGGATGAATGCCATTTCTGCATTGTTATTTTCATGTTTTATATCATTAACAACCAAATAATTCTTAATACTTAAGATCTAATTCGCAAATCACCCCCATAATGCTAACCCACCCAAGGATAGCTAATCACTGGCTGAGTTCCTTACTGCAATTGACTCGTCTCACCCCCACCAAGGAGACGATGTTTACTTAAGATAAGAGCCATTTTCTGTAGCTCACTGTTACCACAATTAAAACTTATAATAAGTAAATTAGAGAAAATATCCTTCTACTCGACATTTCCTAATGACAAATTTCAGTGTTTAATAAAGGACCCACAAATTGTCACCAGTATGTCACAATATTGTAAATTTTCTCATCCCTTTTTCTCTAACCAGCTAATCTCTTATGTTAAAGTATTTTGAACAAACCAACCATTCAAAAACAGTATTAATAATCTTTTATCCTCCAAAAGCTAGTTTTCTTTAATTAAGAGCACTTCGAAATCAACAAATTGGTCAAAAATGGCTATCTTGCTCTATTCCCAATTTCAAAGACAAACAAACCAATCTTTTACCTTGAAAGACATTTTTGTTTAAAATTCGAAAAATGCGAAAGTACCCGCAGAACCCTGCATTTCCTGCAGACCATGTTTTGCTCTTATTCTGAAATTTTTAACGGAAGCATGCTCTTAGCCGCTAACTGAGCTTAAGACTCGCTGCAAAAGCAGGATTTCTCCTCTCTCTCACACACACACACACCTTATCTGTCACAAATTCCTTGTTTTGCTCTTTTTACAAATGCCTCCCCAGCGAGGTATCATGTTTGAAATGTCGCTTTTTAGCTGTGAATATTGCATTTTAGAGAAGACTACCATTAGCCCATAATACACTAAATTAATTCCTCATCCGGTATCCAACCATATCACAATTTTTGGCCGAGACCCCATAATCTCAAAATATGCTGCAAGCACAACTTTATCCCATAGCAAAAGTCAT
Organism: Stigmatopora argus; assembly: GCF_051989625.1. Taxonomy (NCBI): domain Eukaryota; kingdom Metazoa; phylum Chordata; class Actinopteri; order Syngnathiformes; family Syngnathidae; genus Stigmatopora; species Stigmatopora argus. Next base: position 2,683,963 of record NC_135403.1, read on the forward strand.
TTTTGCAGACACAAGTTTGCTTCAGCAACCCCAAGGGCCAATTGATGTAATATCTTCACGGAAGGGGTCCCCAATTTTTTTGTATAATATATAATGTAAGACTAATAACCCTAACAAATCTCATCTCATTTTCTGAACCGCTTTATCGTCACTAGGGTCGCGGGGTGTGCTGGAGGCTATCCCAGCTGACTTCGGGCCAGAGGCGTGGGACACCCTGAATTAGTGGCCAGCCAATCGCAGGGCATAAGGAGACAAACAAACATTCACGCTCACACTCATACCTAAGGGTAATTTTGAGTGTCCAATCAGCCTACCATACATGTCTTTGGAATGTGGGAGGAAACCGGAGTACCCGGAAAAAACCCACGCAGGAGAACATGAAAACTCCACACAGGTGGACCGACCTGGATTTGAACCCAGGTCCCCCACTGAGTCCGGCGCGCTAACCACTCAGCTGTTGGGCTGCTGTATTTATTGTTAATTCCTATATTTATTTCTGACCACGCTACTTTTAAACAAGTCTGTACATTTTGACATTTAATTTGAACCTACCGATTTTACTTGCATATAAGCCGCTTTTGTCGGACAAAAAAATGACGAATCAAGGTTTATTTGCGCATAAAAAAATGACGTGCACGAAACTGCAAGTTGACGATGCGATGACGTCATGCGGCCGATACGGTCATTTATTTCAAAATAGAGAAAAGATAAAGAGATAAAACGCTAAACAAAATGTATTTTGTCGTCTATGAATATAATTCAAGGAAAAAATAAACCGTATCTGGCATAATACGTGATAAACCTCACTTGTGCCAGTCAATACTCACTCAGGGCGTTGCATCTTACCATAGTTCAACGTGCTCTGACTGGCCAGACGCGAGTAGACTTACTTGTGCCTGCTATTGCTCACCCCAGGTGCCCCCATATTACCATAGTTAAACAGACAACACCCTCCCTTTCGGAACAAAGAAAGGAAATGATTGTACATTTGTGATTATGAAATAAAATGTAATAATAATTTATTACATTATTATTAAAAATAATAATTCCGCTTTGATTTCATTTTTCTTTTTTTTTTCTTGTTCGAAAGTGACAACTATTGCAGTAATATGAACCATCGGAAAAAAATCGAGATATTTCGACAGAAGCAATTTGGCCGCCACAACATCTTAAACTTCTGGTACGAAAATTGTAATGTATGTCATTAAAAAGCATGGGGTTCTCATCAAGCTAGACTTTTGTCTTTTTTCAAATTGAATAATTATATATTTTGCATTTACAAAGACAGGCATATTAACTTATGATATTGACCCCCAAGTAATGTGCATTTGATTCATACAGTACCTCGAAATACCACGTGTGCTGATTTGTCTTAAGATTTTCCCTTCAAAGTAACACATTTGTACTCTCTATAAATATGGAGGTGAAAATTGTGAATCAAGGGGGCAGCTTATACGCGAGAAATTGTAACATTCGACAATTTTAAGGGTGCGGCTTATACGTGCAGGCGGCTTATATGCGAGTAAATACGGTAAATAAAAGCTGGAATTGTATTCATCGTACATGTCTTTTGATAACCCTTGAGTAGAATTTCAAATTTCAGAAATCTGCCGATTTTAAATGGTCTCTAGAGCAGAGATGGGCAAACTGGTCCTCGAGGGCCACTGTGGGTGCAGGTTTTTGTTCCAGTATAGACAGTTTGACCAATGAGAATTCTGCAGAAACCAAGAAGCACCTGACTGCAATCCACTGATTGCACTTGTAGCCGGCTGCCATTGACGGCGATGGACATCCGGCTGCCATCCATTCTGGCCCGCAAGTCAAAAAATAGATGGCAGCCGGACGTCCATCGCCGTCAATGGCAGCCGGACGTCCACCGCCGTCAATGGCAGCCGGACGTCCACCGCCGTCAATGGCAGCTTATTGATAGTGTTCAATTTGGGACAATAATCGTATAATAGAGGCAAGTTTGTCTATACCAGGGGTGGGCAAACTTTTTGACTTGCGGCCCAGAATGGATACTAAAATTTGACAGCATTTGGACACGCAATGTAATTTATCAAACCTGGGGATTGAAATATAAGAAAAAAGACACAATTGAAGGTGAAAATTTATTTTCAAATTTACTTTCAACATTAAGAATATATTATTATTCAACGAAAGAAAGCTGTCTTTAAATTGAGAGTGATGAGCGGTATTGCAGGGCAAAGGGAAATGAATGAGGTCATTGATTTTTACTATAATTTAGACGTCGGCGGGCCGGATTAAAAAGCCTAACGGGCCGTATATGGCCCGCGGGCCGTAGTTTGAAAAACTACACACACGCCAATATGAGCGAATCCGGGGGCAGGGCGAGCGTGCGAATCCGGCGCTGAATAGGATGTACACACACACGCCAATGATGCTCTTACATTGTCAATGCAATTACAAACTCACTCTCTCTCTCATGGTTATAATTTTGAGAGCGAGAGACTACCTGGTTGCTCGCTTTCAACAGTAAACTCTCTCTCTCTCCCTCTTATAAGAGGGAGCGAACCCAGCGACCAAACGTCCGGTCGACGACCCGTCCGTTCTACGAAACGTCCGGTCGACCAAATGTCCGGGGAGCAAACGTCTTTCGACGAAACGTCCGGTCACGGAACTCGCCCACTAATCTTTAGGTCGGATGCAGAATATGAGGACTCTGACGGATGTGTACATGTTTGAATGCTTTGAGTTATATTTCCGCCAAAACAAATTACGTCAATAAAACACAATCAAACTCAGTTTCGCTCCTGTTGCCTTTAAAAAACAAAAAATGCTAACATGCACACTAGCGAATGTGTCATGCTCGCACGACCATTGTTGCGTCCATTCAGCCGGTTTTTGAAATGTAAATGAATCAAATCTTATAAAACAACAAAATTGCAACAACTGCATTAACCGTCTGTGTTCAGCATTCGCTTTAAAGACATCTGGCGCCATGTAGTGTTGTGAATGGGTACAATGTCTAGACCCGAATTTCAGACAATCAACACTTTTTCTATCTTATTTCAATGCAAAAACATCGTCTTATATCTGGGCCAATTTGGTAATGAAATATTTGCAAATATTGCATGCCCCACTTTTCAATTTTTTATTTGTTAAAAAAAGTTAAAAATATCCAATGCATTTCGTTGCACTTCATGTTTGTGTCCCACTTGTTGATTCTTGACAAAAAGTTTAATTCTATATTTTTATGTTTAAGACTGAAATGTGGTGAAAGTTTGAAAAGTTCAAGGAGGCTGAATACTTTTGTAAGGCACTCACTCACTCTCGTCACTTACAATGGCGCCATGTGGCCATGTGATGCTCCTAATGGTGCATTCGCAGGCGCTGTGGCTGATGGGTCCGCACCCTGGCTGTAAAGTTTTCTGAAGATAGCTGTTCAGCGTTTTGAAAGCGTATTGAATACGGTTTGCATGATGGCTGTAGAAAGTGGCAGGATTTGGAGCATTTCCTTGTTATTTTAATACAGTGGTACATTGAGATACGAGTTTCTGGTACTGAGCTCGTATGTCGATTTACTCGTATCTCAAATTTGTCTTCCCTTCAAAATATTCCAAAAATGATGCACACAAATAGGATAACACACGACCATTTGCCAACGGGAAGTAGTATACTCCTCTCGTATTAGCGAGCAAGCTCCGCCATGCACTGAAAAAATGCAACGCTCCGCCCAGTGCTCGTAGAAACATTTACACTGGGAGTTGCGACGAAATCATGTTCTCCTAAGCGTAGGCTGTATGCGCGTATATCAAAATTTCTCTCGTATCAAGGTAAATACTTGCTCTAAATTTTACTCTAGCTCAAATTGCTCGTATGTCGGGCACTCGTATGTCAAGGTATTACTGTATGCTATAGCTCTTTTGACGTTAGGGAGCTTGTACAAATTATTTTATTTTGGAACAATATTTTACATATCAAAGTATTTTGTAACTTTAAAATTTTGTAAAATGAAGCATTCATAAGTAGAGGTACCACATATGTATATGTCTATATATTATTATTCTACTCCCCAAGAAACCTTCATGCACTGTGGCAGAAAAGTCATTCTCTCTGGGAATAATTGGAGAAATTCTGGAGGCCCTGATCACTACTTCTGGAGGAAGAGAACTGGCAAGTCAGCTGTCTAATCGTCTTCTCCCAGTTATGTATAGCGGAGTGAAAGATGATGATTCAGAGGTCCGCAACAACAGCGTGGTTGGACTGGGATTTCTTGCCCAGGCTGCCGGGCCTCTTGTAGCCTCGTATCCTTTTTCACTTAAATGGATTGTAGTGAGTTCATTCTTAAACCTCCCAAGTTTCTTCTTTACCAAAGTCTTCCACAGAGAGTATCCTACCTTGTTGACTGTCTTTTCCAACCTGCTGGCTAAAGAGGCTGACCTTCGAGTGATTGACAACTTGTGCGCGGCCCTCTGCCGTATGATCATGGGCAACATGGATGCTGTCCCGTTGGACCAGGTGATGTTCGTCTTGAGTGTGGTAAGGCACAGTTTTTGAAATGAAGTAAAAACAAAATCACTTTGTTCTCTGACAGGTTGTCCCAGTTCTGGTTGCTCGTCTTCCTCTCAAAGAGGACATGGAGGAAAACAAGACTGTGTTCAGCTGCTTTGCCATGCTCTACGTGAAGTGTCCTGCTCTGGTAGCATGCATTCCCTTTTAAAATGTATACTCGATGGATGCAGCAAACTATTCTAAATGTGTTGTGTACAGAACCTGCCAGAAGCCCAAATTACCATCGTATGTGTTACAAACATGTAAATGTGTTGGGAACACTGTTTTGTCAAATGAAATAAGTCTTTAAATTACATTTAGATTTGGAGTTAGCTTTAAACATCTCACATGATTGCAGAGATTCCACAAAAATACTTGTTTTTTTTTAGCTCAGACAGCCAGCAAGGGGTATTCACTAACATCTTTAACCCTTTTTATTGCAATCTCTAGTCCCTTCCAACCTAAATGCATGCTAATCATCCTACTGTTGCAGCACCAGTCGTTGTGAATGCTCACACAAAGACCCCCCTGCTCTTTCCGGAGTCTGTGGTGCGGTACTGCCAGTGTAGCGTGTGGCTCGCTAACGAGACCGCGGCATCGGAGATTTGCGGGTGTAGCCACGTTTCCATGATGAGAATAATGTTGCAGTTCCTGACAAAGCTGTTGGTAGCAAGCTGAAGTTCCAAATCGTCCATTTTGTGGGTGATGGATCTGGCGTTGGTCAAGAAGATACTCGGAAGCGGTGCTCTGTGCGATTTGTTTCCTTAGCTTAGCAACTAGGCCCGTCCGGCATCCCCACTTTTGCTTTCTTTCCCTTCGCCGCCTCCGTCATACGCTGGGTGGGCTAACTATCCATGGAGATCCCGGTGGTCTCGATGTCCTCAGGGATAGTTGATAATCTGTTGTGATGGATATATCGCATCTCCTACCGAGAGTAATTAAATCCTGGCGACTAGAAAACGTTTGCCTCGCAGATGTTCGTAAATACCAATGAGACTGAGGAAACAAAGCACCAAACTGGAGAGCAAAGAGCCGTTGCACCCGTGCGCGCCGCAATCTTGCTGATGGGGTCACCCCTATTATAACTACCTTTTTTTTCTTCAGTGCTGAGTCCTAGTAGCAAGAGTGGGTTCCCCTTCCTTACGAGTTTTAGAGTGGATTTTTATATTTTTATGAACTTTAAAAATAAAAATACAAAAAAATCTTCAGTGCTGAGTTCTAGGAGCAAGCAGAAGATGGGAGTGGCTTCCGCTTGCGAGTTTGTGTGCATCTTCACATTTTTATGAACGTCAATTTTTTTTTTTTATAATAGCAGAAAAATTGTGAAGAAGTGAATTCGTGATAAGTGCAGTCGCAATAATCGAGGGAAGATTAACCACCATTCTTCCTGTATTCACTAAATTCTTGGACAGACTCATCAAAGAACGCTCTTTCTGATGAGACCCGTCCTTTTTTATTGCCATTACGGTATTTATCCTTCTCATTTAATATGGTTTCACAAACTGAATTTGCGTTTTCTCACAAACATTCTTATATGTTGCATTTGACAACAGCCTCAGCTTACGTTGTGTTCAAGACTGGTTTTAAGAGTTGACCGAGAACAGAAACCACTGAGATTAAGTCAAGACCAAGACTAGCGAATATGATGCACACCTCAAGGCATCGGCCACAACAATCCACGGGCAGACTTTTGAGAGTAAATAATTTGACTTCTGATGTTGGAAGTACATTCCAAGACCAGAAAATACGGTGTTGAATCAAGCTCTACCAAAACACATGAAGCCTAGACCATCAAAACGTCAGCTTTTTGTTTGTGAATAAAATATGAAAATGTTTGCATTCTTGATTTTCAGCACAGCACATGACATCACTCAAATCTCCTAATGAGCTTGAAGTCTGAAAGTAAACATGCAACTGTATTGTCTTTTGTTGAGTAACATTGACACTTACAAGACAAATTTGTCGTTGTGCTCCAGGGAAGCCCATACTTCCCTCTCCCAAGCCACTTCATTCAGCTCTTCAGGGAATCCCAAGGTGTTTTTGGGCCAACCAGTCTCAAAGGTGTCCTCTTGGTGTTCCCCTAGACCCCCTACTAGTGGGGAATGCCCAGAACACCTCACCAGGGAGGCATCCAGAAAGCATTCTGTCAAATGCCTTAGCCACTTCATTTTGATGTGGAGGACCAGTGGCTCCACTCAGAGTCCCTCCCAGATGACTTAACTTCTTAACCTAACTCTTTCGCTCCATTCTTCCCTCATTTGTGAACAAGACTCGTTGGCTATGGATGTCATCTCTGACATCCATGGCATGCCACCTTTTTTCAACTGAGGACAGTCTTGGATTTGGAGGTACTGATTCTTATTCCGACTGCTTCACACTTGGTTGAAAACACTGCAGTGAGAGTTGAAGATCACACCCTGATAAATCCAACAGAACTACATCTGCAAAAAGCAGAGGTGCAATACTGAGGCCACCAAACTTGGCCCGCTCAACTCATATGTTGCATCTAGCTATTCTGTTCGCAAAAGATATAAACAGAATCCATAACAAGCATCTTTGGAGACCAACTTCCAATGATTATCAACAACAAAAGCCTATCGCACCCGTGACGAAACAGATCCGACCCACTGCAGGGTACGTGGATCACACCAGTCATTCATTGACCGGACCCCCTTAGCAGGGGTTCCAGTACCCCATAAGACTCACAGGGGGACACCGTTGGACCCCTGAATAGACTTTCTCATGGAGGATGAGGACTTTTATCCCCATACAATTGCATCACACCCTCTGGTTTTAAAAAGGCGGACCACCACTAATCCAGAGACTCAGTCCCCAATCAGCGCAGCATGTTGCAGAGGTGTCAATCAAGACAACCCCACAGCATCCAGAGCCTTTAGAAATGCTGGGCAGATCTCATCCACCCATGGGCCCCTGCCACCAAGGAGCTTTTTAAACCACTTCAGTGACGACAACCACAGAGATAGGAGAATCCGCCTCAGAGTCACCACTCTCTGCCTGCGCAGGGCAAAGCATTTACCTGAAGTTGAGTATTCGGGCCACTGACACATAACATCCCAAGTCGGGGTCAATAGCATCCCATCCACACACTACACCTTGTTGGGGGTGCACTGCCCTCCCATCCTAAGACACAGGATGGTGGCCCAAAATGTATTTGAAGCTGTTCAGAAGTCATTGTTCATGGGCAGTCCTTGTTCATGGTATCACTGAACTTCTCTATGCCCAGGTTACTGCCTCAGAGACCACCAGAGCCGGGTAGTCGATACCCATCAGCTGCCTCTTGAGTCCCGCAGGCTTAAAATGCCCAATAGCTGTCAGTCTTTGACAACATATAAATCGACAAACCCATACGTATTCACATCCACATGCATGTGAATATAAATGTCCACCTGCACTGAGATCAGAGCATTTCTTATACCTCCATTCCAAGTCTCTGTCCAGCTCCAGTAGGCACTAGTGAATCCTGCCAGCATCCCATCACGGCAGAATAGATTGTTGCATACCTGTCAACCTCTGCCGATAACTGCCCTTATAAATGATTATGATTCCCCTTACAAACCCCAAAAAAACCTTACAAACACCGTACGAGTCGTACAGTGTTTGTAAGGTTTTTTGGGGGTTGGTAAGGGGAATCATAATCATTTATAAGGGCAGTTATTGGCAGAGGTTGACAGGTATGTTGTTGAATGGATGCTGTTGCCATGCTGTCACCCCACATCCTCCTCAGCAGCTTGAAATACTGGACACTTGCTCTTTGACATGAGCTCTCTCTGGACCCTTAGATGGATGTCATTGTCTGTGTGGGTCTGGAGTGGTATTTTGCAATACGAGTGTTCATACAGAAAAAATGTTTGAAGCAAGTTGGTACGCTTCCTTCTGCTTTCATGATGAACCTCCCTTATCTATCTCACCACCCCGTTTCCTGTCCATTCGCCGTGTCCTTAAAAAGCCTTTAAAAGCATTGAATTAAAATCCATGTAATTGCTTAAATTGACTAAAGTTATTGTAGGTACTTAATTAATGGTACTCACTACATCGCAGATGTTTTTCTGGAAATAAAGAAGTTCATAAAAATGAAAATTCACGCAGAAACTCACAAGCGGAAGCCACTCCGGAAATCCCCCAAAAATTTCACTTAATTTTTTTGAAGCAACCATTTCTGAAAACCAAATACCAAATTGCCTATTTAAAAGCCTCAAAATTCACACCATCGCTACGCCTTCCGCCATCTTCATTCAACTGCACTGTAAACCGGAAGACTTTGGTAACGAGTGCATTGTGAATCATCTGAGTTACAAGTTCTCACGAATGATTCTTCTTGTGGGCAAACGTCTCCGAAAGGACCGACATTCGCACATGGCACAACATGCAAGTGCGACTTCAGCATGACACATGTAGGAATTACTGACTGTAAAACACCTAGAAGGACCCAAACACAAAGATAAACTTATTTTCATTATGCTGTACTTTTGCAAAACCACAATATTTTTTAATTAATGTATAAATATGATAACGGTTTGATTAAAATTGTCCTACCCTTATTTTTTTACATTTTATATCGGCTTTGCGTGAATCGCATTCACTCCGGAAATACTCATGAAATGAGATGAGATAAGGGTACTCCTGAAATGGGGTCGATGGAGGTTGGCAGCTCCGCAGCTGTTGGTGAGTGCGCTGACACTGGCCATTTGTGTGTGGGTGGTATCCAGAGGGAAGGCTCACAGAGATGTCCAGCGCTGAGCAGAAAGCAGACCAGACATGGGAGCTGAATAGGGGTCCCCGGATTGAGACAATGTCGATGGGAATTCTATGCAGACAGAACACATGCTGAACAAGTAAATCTGAAGTCTTAAGGGCTGAAGGCAGGACTTGGTGTGGGCACACACGTGGCAGGCAGATACAAACGAACGCGAATCCTCCTTCATTGTGGGCCACCAGAAGCGTTGGCACAACACCGCCATGTGCCGCCGTGTGCGGGTGACTCCTGGGTGGCAAGTCAGACGTGAGGTTTGAGCCCATTCCAGCACAATGGAATGCACCGAACTCGGAACATAAAGATTCAATTTCAAAAGTTTATATTCTTCTGTTTACACATTTTGAGGTCAGGCTCTGCTCCTTGTACACTAAGGATCTCAGCCTCGTCAGTCATCATAGTTGCCACTAAACATGAGGGTGGAGAGATAGTCGTGGGCCCCTCCTCCGAGTCCATGGGTTGGAAGATGCGGGATAGAGCATCATGTTTGCCGTTTCTAGAACCCGGGACATAAGGCAAGGTAAAATTGAATCTGCAGAAAAACATGGCCCATCTGACTTGGCAAGGATTCAGCTTCCGGGCTAAATTGATGTATTACAAGTTCTTGTGGTCGGTCCAGACTATCTGCATTCTCACCCTCTTGCTACTGTGACAATGAAATTTCCAGAATACAGGATGAATAAAGGTATCCAATCCAATATGGTTGATTTGCACCTTCAAGATGGTGACGCCATTCCTCCAAGGCTAGCTTCTCACCGCGAGCAATTCATGGTCCCCAATGCCGTAATTGCGTTCAGCCGGAGTCAGCCTATGGGGAAAAGGCGAAGGGGTGCACTGGTCTGCACTGAGAAAGTAAAGCACCGACCCCTACTTCCGAACCATTGACCTCCACAATAAATTGTAGTTTAGGGTGAGGGAGAACGGGAGCAGAGGTAAAACAGGACTTGAGGTCCCCGAAAGCGGCCTCTGCTGCTTCTGTCCAATGGAATGGGGTCTTTGTGGACGTGAGTGCTGTGAGCGGGGCGGCAATACGGCTATAGTTCCTGATAAAAGGCCTATAGAAGTTTGTGAACCCCAAAAAGCGCTGTAACTCCTTCCTTCCCTCAGGCCTGGGGCCACTGAGCGACAGCCGCCACCTTTGTAGCTTCCATCCTCAGCTCCCCGTCAGCAACAACGTACCCGAGAAAAGTGGTCTGCGGAACTCACACTTCTCGGCCTTCACGTAATGGTGGTTCTCCAGGAGGTGTTGCAACACCTGGTGCACATGCTGCTTGTGCTCCGTAAGTGTGTGATAATATTAAAATTTCCAGATCTACCAAGACAAATTGGATTGGATTGGATAACTTTATCCCGTATTCGGGAAATTTCATTGTCACAGTAGCAAGAGGGCGAGAAGAGTATGTGCAAGGGGTATGGAGTTCAAGAGCGGTAAGACGGGGAAGGGTCAAAGATCGCCAGTCTGGCTTTTGTAACCGCATTTTGACGTTTTCATGGAGGAGGCGGTGTCGGGGATCAGAAGGAGGCAGCTTGTTCCAGGCATCCGCCTTAAGAAGTGCTTGTAAATTGAGGCGGGATGAGAGGGGTGTAAGATGTGCCTCATGTAGGACTGCTTCGGTGGGGGTAGACCTGAGGTGGTGGGTTATGGCGCGGGCTGCTTCCAGTTGGGCAGTTTCAAGGGATTTGAGGTGAGTTTGGGCCAGCCAGGGGGCCCATGCCGGTGCTGCGTACTCTGCGAGACTTCTCTGGGTGGCAATATACACCGTTCTAAGGTCGTTTGGTTGCCAACCCCAAGATGTGCCACTGAGTTTGCGGACGAGATTCGTTCTTTTGGACATGGTTTGGCGGACTTTTTTCGCTTGCTCTGCAAACGTGAGTTGTCGGTCGAAGGATACGCCAAGGAAAGTGGGGGTGGGGTTATGCTTGAGGGTGGCGCCATTTATTAAGATCTTTGGTTGCCATTTGGCCTCAGCTGAGTCCAGGCTGAAAAATGACGCCTCACATTTGGTGGTGTTAAGGTTTAGGTGTGCCTCGGAACTCCACCTCCAGACTTTTTCAACCTCAGCTTGAAGTCTGCTTTCCACCTCCTCTTTGTTCCTACCCCGACAAGCAAGAGCCAGATCATCTGCATAGGCGCTGACCAGGTTGGGATCATTGAACTTGTCGAGGAGGTCATTAATGTAGATGATGAATAAGAGGGGCGACAGGAGCCTTACACATACTCTTCCCACCCCTGCCCACCCTGGCTATTACCCCCCCCCCCCCCCCCCCAATCCAAACCGCCTTTACTGCAGTCTCTAAACACATGCCGACCATCATCCAAAGAGATAAGGCCGAAGAGCTCATCAGAAGCATGGGTGAACCGGACCTACAGATCTTCACAGATGGATCCACCAAAGAAGGCACTGAGGACGGTGGAGCAGGTTTCGTCGTCATTAAGGAGACTGCAATCATCCACCAATGGCATGGTGCCACTGGCACTCGCAGCAGCTCCTACCACTATGGAAAAAGTGGCACTGACCGAGGCACTCTCCTGGCTGAGGGAAACAGCAGACTGGCAGACATCAATCATCCTCAGTGACTGCAAATCGCTGGTCCAAGCTATGGGAAACCCCCACACGCAAGACCCCGCCATTCGGAGACTTCAGGGTGACATCGCCCTTTTCCCTCCTCCTAAGCGACTACAGCTACTGTGGATTCCGGGCCACTGCAACATATGCGGTAACGACCTGGCCGATGCCCTAGCTAAACTTTGCTCGTCAGATGACCAAACCCATACCTCCCCGGACACAGCCACAAGACGTGCCATCATCCAACGTGAAGATCGCTCCCCCCCCATCCCCGCCTTTTGCAGACCTACACTACGAAAGTCACAGAGGAAGAACTTGCCCTATCGAAAGGAGACCGCACAGACCTGATTCGTTTCCGCAGTGGACACCACCCCCTGCTCCGCTGTTGGCTCCACCTTGTGGGGAAATCCGACTCTGATCGCTGCCGCCTGCGCGACGAGGAAACGGAGTCGTCTGAACACCTATGGCTCCGCTGTTCGGCCTTAATTACTGAACGCTACCATCGCGGCCTGGGCAACTCCCTGGATGAACTAATCCGTGTTCCAGTGGCAGCTCTAGCGCTGCTGAGGGTAATCCTCAGGCGCCTGAGGTGAAAAAGAAGAAGAAGAGGGCGAGAATGGAGATAACGGAAAGGCATAGTTACAAGTTAGACAATACAGTCGCAAAAGCCGCAGAACAACAAAGCAAAAAGCACAAAGGGTTCAACATATCATAAAGGACATCGTTTATAAGGGCCTGGAACACCGCTGGTGCATTGCAGAGGCCGAAGGGCATCACTTAAATGGCCCAGGGGGTGGGTGGTGAATGCTGTCTTTCATTCATCCCGCTCCCGAATGCAAACGAGATAGTAGGAGGACTAACTTGGAAAAAATGCGGGCACCATGAAGTGGGGTTAATGCTGAGTCAATGAGTTGCAAAGGGTATCTGTTCTTGATGGTGCTTGTGTTAAGGCCCCGGTAGTCGACGCGGGGGCGTAGTGAGCCGTCTTCTTGCCGATGAAAAAGAATCCTGCCCCAACCGGGGAGGAGGATGACTGGATGTGACCTGCAGCTAGGGCATCAGAGATGTATCACTCAAGGGCCTCCCGCTCAGGCTTGGAGATATTGGAGCGATGCCCCTTGGGGAGAGTGGCCCCTGGCAAGAGGTCAATGGCACAATCATAGGAGCGATGTGGAGGGAGGTCCCTAGCATGGTCCTTGCTTAAAAACCCGTGCAAGGTCGTGATAACAGTCTGGCACCGAGGCTAGGTCCGGGGGGTCTTGCCTTGGAGGGGATCTTGTAGGTACGAGGGCTGACTGGAGACACTTAGTGTGGTGGGCTGGGTTCCAGGCCATCACCTTGGAACCTGACCAGTCAATGACCGGATTGTGTTCCCTTAGCCAAGGAAGACCCATGACTATGGGAGCCTCCGGGCAGTCCAACACATTGAAACACGCCACCTTCTGGTGGTTGCCGGATAAGCAGAGGGAAACTGGCTCCGTCCGCAGCTCTGCCTCATCCTTCAGGGACCCTGCTAGGACCCCAAGAAATACTTCCTGGAGGGTGTTGTCATTAAACCTGCTCTTAGCGGTGAGGGTGCGAAACTTGACCGATTATTCTGCCACGCTTTGAATGCCCTGGCGGAGAGACATTAAGCGTCTTGCTGCCTCCTTGCCGCGTACTGGGCGGTCGAACACCTTACGCATTTACTTCGTAAAGGTGGCATACAAGGAGCAAACCTTCGAACCTCTCCCACTTGGCACTGGCCTATCACAGGGCTTCACCACGAAGACAGCCGCTGAGGTAGGCACGCTTGGCTCGGTCTGTGCTAAATGTGAGTCTTTGCTGCTCAAATACCAGGCTGCATTGAACAAGGAAGGCTCGACATGCACCGAGGTTGCCGTCATATGAGGCAGGCGGCAGGACTACGGACTCGCGGTGCGTGGTAATGCGTGAGTCATGACTGCATTGAGCGTAGTGTCTGTGAGATCTGTGATATCTTTGGCTGCGCTGGTTGATTGGTGGGGGTTTGGTTTGAGCCCACAGGGTCAATCTTGGCTGGATCGTGCTGTTACGATCGTGGGCAGAGGGCCCAGAAGCAGGCAAATGCACACGGACATGGAGTTTGCTGTTTATTTTGAGTGTCCGTTGGGTAGGGCCAGGCGAAGGTACAAGGGGAGAAGTCTAGTTGCATTTTTATTTATTTGGGGTACAAATCCATAATACTTGTATTTTATCATATTTATCTTTATTTTATATATGTTACATTTACATTTATCTGAGTGTAGGCATATACTGTAATTTCACACCTATAGGGCGCCCTTAAAGTCTAAAGTTTTCTCTAAAATGGTCGATGCGCCCAATTAGTCGGTGCGCCTTGTTTGTGCACTAAATTCAATTTTTGTATGGCCCTGACCGCTTGAGTGACTGGTTTTGTTTCTTGCCGGCACCCTACTAATTGCGATCAATCCAGCAGACTTTCACCCTAAAAATAGCCTCCCCCGCATTCCAAGCATTACGGTAAATCTATTCAAAACATCCCAGGGGAGTGGCAAAGGATCTGACTTCCGTGTGCTCGCAACGCTTTTAACCCTCAAAAACACTCGCAATACTCAAAGAAAGAAACAGCATATTAGAGCTGTACAGAGGAAATGCCTGACGTGGATGACAACAGAATGCGGGTGTGAACGCTTGGAAAATGGACTGAAGCCATGGATCGAAAACAATTTAAGAGCTTTGCTAACGGATTGCTAACGGGTGGCCAACATAGTAGTTCGGGCAGGCAGCGTCGCACGAGTTACGTGACGATTTGGAATGAATTGTCGATGCCGATATAACAGTGAGGAGAATCAAAGGCTTGGGAGTGATGCATGTCGTGAGTTACAAGGGATTGTGGATAATTGGGATCAAGTGTCGGCCATCACTGTTGTTCAAGCTTTCACCAAAGCTGGAATCAAGTTCCCGGAATACACAACTCTGACTGACAGTGGAGCCTAGCATGTTGAACGCCGAACTCTTTATATCAGAGTGTACCTTTTACCTCAATAAAGCATTATCAAACTTAGTTTGGCTCGTGCTGTCTTTAAAAAAGCGGCTAGCCTAACTTACGCTAGCAGCAAGCATAACATACGCTAGTGGATAGCATAACATACGCTAGCCTAGTGTCATGCTAGCGCCTTTTCTGATGAAGCGCCCAATGTATTGACAAAAACCAAAATATACCCACAAATGAGACTGCGCCCTATCACATGGTGCGTTTTATAGGTGTGAAAATACGGTTCACTACTCAGAAAATTAGAATGTAGAATGTTTACATTAGTCATTATTATTCTATTTCGTTGACAACATTTACCATGTTAGGGATTTTTACTCTGCAGTAGCCTGCTGCTGTTTTAATGAAGCTTTGGTTACTTCCAGATTGTGAAGCTAATGAAACCCATCGTCGAATCGTCCTGTCACGTGCTCGGCAACAAGAAGGTGGATAAAGGTGAGTAACAAAGCTAGTGTTTCTACAGCAAAGCTGTTGTTCGCCCCCCACACTTACTGCATTCTATTACCATTTGTGATCAGAAACGCAGAAAAGACTGGGCACATTGTTGAACCAATTCGCTCAGCAGCACCTGGCAGAATTCCAAGTGGCCGTGACTTCACTTACTGAGGAACAGCAGGGCAAGCTGAGCGCTGTCATCTCTACCTCATGATGTTGAACCACATGGATGACAGTCAGGCTCAGCAGTTCATTTTTGTACTTGGTCAAAAGATCAACACTCAAGGTCAACACTCATTGTTTCACGGTTAACTATTCTTTTTGTTCTGACTTGAAATGTGTAAGCTTAGCCCCTCGTAATTTTTTTTCATTAATTGGAGATAAAATTAATTTGGAGCATTAACCAGGATGACAAAAGCTCATAAAATTGTCCGAGGAATGCGCTACCCTAATGCTCTTTAACTGTTTCATTTAATGGTGCCATCAGGGAGTGCCTGTTAGCACAAATTTATATTAAGTCTCACAATATTTTTCACAAGGAAAGCATACCATTTACCACATATAATTTACTTCTGTCAGAAATAGTACATTCATGCAATTTGGGGGTCAGAGGGAGTTTATACTTTGTTTTGGCCTTTTCTTGTGTATTTAGTTGTAATGAAGGCAGGTGGCTGTTTTTTAGCGCCCATCAATAAGTCAACCTCGCCGTTTGAACTTTAACAAGAGATTGGAGATGAGTGAATGTTGTTAGTTTCTACACTTAGCCTGTTTTCAGCATAAGATGTTTTCTGTTCTGTCACTTAATAACATAAAGCAACATGTTCTAAATGCTTTTGATGTTTTTTTTTATTGAGGTTACATAAAATGAGACTGCGTGTTCTTATTCCTTGAAGATTTGAAGGTGAACAACCAAAAAAGTTCTGCATATGTTTTGACAAGTTGGAGGGCTTTTCACACACAGGAAAATACATTTGAGAAATTTTTAGAACTTGCTATTCTTTTTGTAGGCTTTAACTTAATAGGTTTCTAGTCATTTTTAATTCAACCGATTATAGCAAGTGCATACTAAATGCATTAAGTAACCGTTGCCAAATTGTAGAATGAACTACCGTATTTACTCGCATATAAGCCGCACCCTTAAATTTGTTGAAATTTACAATTTCTTACGTATAATCCGCCCCCTGATTCACAATTTTCACCTCCATATTCATGGTTTTAATAGGGAGTACAAATGTTACTTTGAAGGGAAAATCTTAAGAAAAATCACTCGTGGTATTTCTGAGATACTGTATGAATCAAAAGCACATTATTAGGGTCAATATCATAAGGAAGTTTATGCCTGTCTTCGTACATTCAAAATATCAAATCATTCAGTTTGAAAAATGGAATAAGTATCTTGATGAGAACCTGATGTTTTTTAATGACAGAAATTACAATTTTCGTACCAGTAGCTTGAGATGTTGTGGCGGCCAAATTGTTTCTAATGGTTCATATTACTGCAATAGTTGTCACTTTTCGAACAAGAAATAAAATGAAAAAAATCAAAGCAGATTTTTTTAATTCTATAATCACAAATGTACAATCATTTCCTTTCTGTGTTCCAAAAGGGAGGGTGTTGCCTGCATGTAGACAAATTCAAAAAGAAACTAATGTAACCACAAACAGGAAGTGTGTCCATAGCGGTATAGTGTTCATCAAGTCTCGGTGCAATAATAGCATTGGATACACATTCCGCACATATCAAGGCTGATATTTTACCGATCGACCTCAAGACCTTCGATCAGCCTTAACAACTATTGGGATGTGCTGACATGGTAAACGAGCACATCTATCAAGGCTACTCGTGTCTGGCCAGTCGGAGCACGTGTCCAACTGTGGTGGGCTGGCGACGCCATGAGCGAGCAGAGGCCAGCACAAGTGAGTTTTTTTCTCCTTTTATGCAAGATGATATTGTCTTGCGTTATGGTGTTATGGCGTTTCGTCTTTCTCACCTTGCAGTTTCATCCATGTCGTCTTTTTATGCGCATATAACCCGTACCCTCGATTCAGTAATTTTCTTTGTCTGACAAATGCGGCTTATATGCGAGTAAATATGGTAACAAAAATGTTTGAAAATGATATTGCTTCCAAAATTTATATTAAAAGTATGATGGAAAAAATATGAAAAAATAATGCAGTGGGACCTCTACTTCCAAAATGAATTCATTCCAGAAGTGGTTTTGTAACTTGCATTTTTCCATATGTAAAGATTTTTTTTTTAATGAAATATGTGAAACACACAAAAAAATATTTATTAAGCTAGTGAAATTAATAAGACAGGCAAAGACATTTTCCGATGTGTTGGAATTTTGAGTGCATAGGTGAGGGAGGAGGAGGCAAACGTTTGGCAGCTTAGTAAACATACATACATATGAGGGTCGAAGGCACTGGACTCCCCACTGGATCCGCTCTGCCCGATGAATTTGTCACTGGATCCGCTCTACCCGCCACGCGGACAGGGATGGTCCCGGAAAGTTATGAAAAGATGCCTGAAAAAGGGCCTTTTGTTCAAACTCCGCTGGTGGCCCATACATACATACCTTGCTTGTACGGGCTGTCGCATTCACCTTGAAAGCACCGTTTTTGGGCCGTGCTCACGCCATACTTCCCCTTGTCACACTGTGGGCGTTACCCCGCTCAGGCCGGTGCTTGCTTCCGCCTAGAGCAGTGGCGGGCAAAGTGGTCCTCAAGGGGTGAAGGTTTTTAGTGAACCATTTGAAGGAAAATGGGAAACACAAACCAGAGACATGCTGGTGCCACTGACCACCGTGACCTGATAATTTGCCGAAAGACGTTTGGCCGATAGACAGTTCGCGGAACGGACGTTTCGCCGAAGCGCTCGCCCCGGCCCCGGATCGTGTGTGTACAGACGCTCCCCTACTTACGAACATTCAAGTTACGAACAACGGTATATACGAACATGTCTGCAAATTGCGTTTATGTCGAAAAATGTTCATAAGTTCGATTTTGTATTGCGCGCCTTTTTCCGAGTAGTGCTTCTTTCCGCCGCTAATACCGACGCCTGGCGCTGTGAGAGCTCAGCTCACCCAGCATCCACCTTCCTCTGCCCAGTTCGTTGCAGTGCGGAAGTGCGTGAACGTATCTCCAGTGCGCAAAGAACCTTTTGCATTTTTATCATTAAATATCTCGTGCATCCATTTTTCAATATGGTTGGTGAAAAGCGAAAGGCTTCTAGTTTGAAACGAGTGGCAATAATAAAGAAGCTTGATGTACGTGAGAAAGTGGTGAGCGTTGCACGGGAATACAACTTGAATCGTTCGACCGTCAGTACCATTTATAAACACAAAGATCGAGCAGCAGGACCCAAATATTGAACGTTGCACAAAATTTGCAAATCAATTGAATGATGCCATACAGTGCTACCGCATCATTTATGATTGTTAGAATAATGATTCAAACCTTTTAAATCATTATTAGTAATATTTAATTAAAAAAGGAAAAACATCTCTCAACATTTCTGGTTACACTTGCAAGGAAAATGCCATGTGACGTCGTCTTAGCCCCCAGTGCATTCTGACGAGCGGCATACTCTTCGGTCCATTTAGCGGCACATAACCAAAACATTCAACTGTTTTGAACAATTGTATAAGCTCAACCGAATAACATCATGAAGGTTATAAAAACACTGTCACAACAATCTGTTTTTATCGGAACACCTGCGTAAGAATTTGCACTAAGCAAAACAACGGCATTATTATTTGCACCAGTAAGCATAATAATTTCTTTATAAGGTAAACAAAGCAAAGCAGTTTAATGTAAACAAAGCAGTATTTTCAAATCTGCTGGAGTCTTCATCATAACATTTGGTAGAAGTGTCCGTAACGCCTTCGCCCTTGAAGAGTCGACTGTGCAGGAAAAAAGTCCATCTTCCCATGACTTGATTTATAGCATTACTACTTATTGAAAAATGCTTACAACACATATAGAATATTCATAATAATTCTAACATTCCCTCCTTTTACTATATGTTTGTTATTCATTTTATGACAAATTCAAAAGAGACAGGGATATCTCCGTTGGCTGTTTTAATTTGACCCGCTTAGGCTCTACTCGTTCGGCAGGTCTGAAAAGCAGAAAATAAGATCATTTTCGCCCAATCCATCCTCGGGATTACCATGCTCCTGGAATTCACTGTTAGTGTCAGCACGTTTCATCATTAGGGGATATAAATCATGCAATTTAGAATTTGTAGGGGCAATCGCAGTGGTTATAAGTCGGCTCATCAAAGATCTTAAGCAGGGAATAATACAACACCCACATAATGTCAAAATCGTAGCAATAAGGGCTAATAATTAGGCCAAATCATTATTAGTGAGGCCACAAATCTGTCAGCGGACATTATTCTACTCCAGGATGCTTTTTCATCTTGCGGTTTAGGTCTGCAGGCCATCGTTGGCCCTGGTGTGGGACCCAGTGGGGGGCGTGTTGTTGAGTGCAACATTTTCAAACGTTGCATACGCCCCCTGCTCCTTCAAGAAGCATTTCAACCGCTGCACGATCCTGGAACGCCGTCAGACTAGTGGCTGCCAGTTGTTCCTTTATCGCCACAAATCCCTGTTCAGTATAATTTCCAAGTTTTTGGACATTGTAATGCAGGTAATTTATCCAATCAACATTTTTGTTTGGAGTAATTAAAAGAAAAATATACTCCCAACCTGCTGCGATCTGATTAGCCAACTTATACTCATCTGGTACGCCTCGTGGATGCCAATCGCATCAATGTATGTCGGATCACCCTCTCTCCATGCCACGCCGTCGCGAGGGGCCCGCCATCATACCGGATTTCTGTGCAGCCAATAGTATCTCCTCTACTGTAGATGGAAACACAGACACTGGTAATAGCAGTGAGACCAAGGCACAAAGTCCTGCTGTCATTTTGGCAGGAGTCGTATAATTTGTTTTGACCCCACCACCACCATAGGTCAGAACGTGGAATCAGGGGTGCAGTCCATTTAGGACGTGGGCCCACCACGTCACATTTATCGCTCCCAGTGCCGGACCGTGCCCTGTGAGGACTAAGCAGGTAAAATGATTAAACGCGACATGTGTTGAAAAGTTAGGCTTGTCCTTTGCTGCCGTTGTAACTGGGTAGACATTATGCCATTTCATACATTTTTGGGCTTACATCTTCTTTTGTCATTATCTCCTTTACACAATCAGGGGTAATTTGCGCGGGTACTACTCTTAAGAGGTCGGCCCCCCATACATGTTATACAGGTTTGATACAGGTTTGATTTATAATAGCTGCATTTTCCATCAACAATAACCAATTATTTCTTACCGCCTCCCGTTTGGGAACTCCCCGTTGTAAAAATGAATTCTCTGGTCATCTCAGATTTTAATTTTACTATGGCGGATCCGGGTGTTTCCATCTCTGACGACCTTCCCACCGTCTCCATAGACATGGTTCCACCTGCCCATGGACTTAGGAAAAACGTCAGACAAGGATCCACAAGTTAATTTGTCAGTCTGAATTATGATTTGTAATGCCCCCACCGTATGGGTTAATTTTATCGAAGGCCTGATGGGTTTTTTCGCACGCGTGTGTCATCCAAGCTTGCCAATCTAGACCAGTTTCTGCAACAAGGTTTCCCCAATCTGTTTTAGGACTGTTATGTACCACACATATTCTATAAAATCCATGTGTATCCTTTGAAATGGATATGTAGCTTTTGTAGCTTGACATAAGGGGGAATCGCCCGTGTTTTTGCCATATATCTGCATATAGCTTGAATATATAACCTCCCCCTTTTTTGAGGCATGAAATTTACCATGACTCAAAATGGCAGCCCTCCCAGATAAGTCTTTTGTTTTTGTTTAGTCCCCCAGGTTCCCAAAATTTCCCATTGCAGAAATCAAAAATTTCATTTGGCGAAATTCTTTTCTTTTTTTTTTGTTTCTGTCCTACTCTGCCACCGCTCCTCGAAAGGCTTATCAGCGATTTCAGAAATATTCCACCTTGATATTAGAATATTGATATATCTTGGTGGCTAGCCAATTGAAACACAAAAGACAGACACTCATCCACGCTCGCACTCATAATCAAGGAATTTAGAGTGCTCCCCCAATCCTCAAGATTGATGCCTGAAGAAACTAGATAATTAATGTATTAGATTCACATGCCACATATCTAAAAATAGAAATTTGTTCAATTGCCACCGCCCCTTACCCCAGTCAGTCAGCATGTAGACTGCCATGCGAGTGGCTGTGATTAACTATTCGCCAATAATGCAATAACGGAAAAGTTGTGACACATTGAAACACACACACACCCCCTTTTTGTATTTTAACCGTTTGTAAAAACTTTATCTCCATGTTCTGGATTAAGTTACACCCCCTTTCAATGTTATCGAATTTTGCCCATTCTAGTCAACCCATCTACTTAAAGCATTTCTCCAAGGTTGATATTTTATAATTTGGAGATGTTATTTTTAAAACATAGACATTATTTCACTTGTTTCACACCATGAAAGGCCCTACCAGACTTTGTTGTAGATATTCCCCTTTATCTAAGCTTGTTATTGCCAATCGTTATCACCGTAACATTTAGGTGTATTAACCCCATAATTGCAATGCAGTAAGTTTTGGCTAAATTCTTAATGTGTATGCCCCTAAAGCAATAGACAGTAATAACGTCCCAATAGTCATCAATATGACCTATACCAAAGCATACGCCCCCTTCAGGTCAAACAAGGAACGTCTTTTGTGCACTTAAAGACGCTCCATGCTTCTTCTAGGGAAACCATGCCTATCCTTACCCAATTATCTTATCTACCCCAGCCAGGTTCAATTTACCTAACAATTTGGACGAATGCCATGAAATTTCTCATTTCCGCATTGTTAATTTCATGTCTGATTTCTTTAACAACCAAATAACTCTTAATACCTAAGACATAAATTGCAAATCACCCCATACTATGTTTACTTAAGATAAGAGCCATTTCTTATAGCTCCCTGTTACCACAAGAAAAATCTACAATAATTAAATTAGAGAAATCCACCTTTTACTAGGCATTTCCTAATTACAATTTTCAATGCTTAATAAAGGACCCACAAATTGTAACCAATATGCCATAATATTGTAAAAATCCATTCATTTTTCTTTAACCAGCCAACCATTCAAAAACAGTAATAATATCGTTTTATCCTCCAAAACTAGCTCTCTTCAATTAAGAGCCCTTTGAACTTCACAAAAAAGAAAATAAAATAATAATAATAGTATTATTCCCAATTCCAAAGCTTTCCCCAAATCAATCTTTGCCAAACAGATTTTCTATCACCTCGAAAGACATTGACCTTCACGCTCGCTGCAGAAGCAGCATCCTTATCTTTTGTTTACAAATTCCAAAATGCTCTCTTTTCTTTGTGCCCAATGCTTCCCCTCCTGTGCCTCCTGTGAGCAATTATTTTTTAGAGAAGACTAAATTAATAAACTAAATTAATTACTCTCCCGATATCCAACTATATCATCATATCATCATAGTTTGCCAAGACCCCATAATCACAATATGCTGCAAGCACAACTATAACATAGCAAAACCCATTTCTGCCCTCAAGTTTGCTTCAGCACCCCCAAGGCCAATTATTTTAATATTCAGCCGCACCAAAACAGCGCGCTCCCCCCGCAATCAAAGCATTATTCGGCAAGTTTAGAGTTTGACCAAAACGCAGTTTTGGCAACCCCGCTAAACATTTAATTTGCTGTTTTGTATTTCTGTTAACCAAAATATTCCCGCTAGCAGACGGGAACGAAACCAGGATAAGCCACAATAAGCCATTTCATTCCAGTACATTGACAGTACATTTAGTTACTATTAACAAGTATGCCTAGCAGCATCACACAAAAATTTTAATTGCATCCCATTCACGAACAGTGTGATTTCAGGTTTAATTGTATCAAGTGCCAATATCTCCGCTAAATTTAGTTCCACTTCCCTCTGCTCAAATCCATTTCTCGTTTTGAGCAGGCCCCCCCGACTAGTCATGCCGATTGGCCTTCACTTTTAGAGGCCCTGTTATTTGGGCAATCGCGGGATATATGACCTATTTTCCCACAGATCCAACAGATTTTCTCTCTGTTACCTCGATTTCTGTTGAACTTCCCCGCATATTTTTTTTCATTATCCCTGTTAAAAGGTTTACGTTCACACCCCTTATTTTGGTCAAAAATCCCGTCCTCGTTAGAGGGTGCCCCCCCCTTTCTTTCCCCTTTCTTTTTTAAAACCTCTTCAGCCTGGACCGCCTGATTTACGTATTGTTCAAGCGTGCCCGTAGGCCTGTCTATCATCCAAATTTGCTGCGTTTCCACCCCATTCAGGTGATAAAATCTAATGTCCTCTTTTCTGTGGAATAACACAGCCTCTGTGTTTCCAGTCCCACCGTTATCAACTGATTTAACGCATCCATCACTCCGTTCCCTTGCCATCATAAACCAATAATAGGTATCATTATATCCCTCCTGCTCCATTTTGCTAAGGTTTCCCCCATGCTTAGCACGTATTTTATCCTGCAGTATCAATATCTTATGCATATTAAGCTGGCCAGCAAATCCATATTTATTTATCCATAAGTTTAGGTGTTTAATTCTCAAAGCGCTCTGATTCTCAACAAATTTCCAATCTTTACACGGCAGACGCATCTTTGGATCGTCGTCAATAGCCGCTTTACTGTTTGCACCACCCATTTTTGGAGTGGATTTGTGTGTATCTTTTTAGTTTTTTTTTTTAACAACTACACACACACCCAACCACCGTCGACGTTTATAGACCACAACGTGTCCACCTGCTAGTGACTAGTATTCGCAGGGTTTTAAAATCGCTAATCCCCAGGACGCGAGCCTTACTTCTCAAAATAAGGCCTTCGCGTGTGATGCCCTTCGCGCATTCGGATCCCGTCAACAATATGCAGCCATCACACGCGGACTCACCAGCAAGTTGATAGATGTCTCCTTTAAGGATAGTCGTCAACCGACTAGAATCCAGCCGCTGCCGAGAAATATTCCAGCCTGGGAAAGGGATTTCTTTTGCCGTGCACGGTCACTCCAGATATTGAACTGCAGCGTCTGGATTCCTTATCGGTTTGTTGACCCCGGCTACTCGAAGGACCAAAATGTTAGAATAATTATTCAAACCTTTTAAATCATTATTAGTAATATTTAATTAAAAAAGGAAAAACATCTCTCAACATTTCTGGTTACACTTGCAAGGAAAATGCCATGTGACGTCGTCTTAGCCCCCAGTGCATTCTGACGAGCGGCATACTCTTCGGTCCATTTAGCGGCACATAACCAAAACATTCAACTGTTTTGAACAATTGTATAAGCTCAACCGAATAACATCATGAAGGTTATAAAAACACTGTCACAACAATCTGTTTTTATCGGAACACCTGCGTAAGAATTTGCACAATAAGCAAAACAACGGCATTATTATTTGCACCAGTAAGCATAATAATTTCTTTATAAGGTAAACAAAGCAAAGCAGTTTAATGTAAACAAAGCAGTATTTTCAAATCTGCTGGAGTCTTCGTCATAACATTTGGTAGAAGTGTCCGTAACGCCTTCGCCCTTGAAGAGTCGACTGTGCAGGAAAAAAGTCCATCTTCCCATGACTTGATTTATAGCATTACTACTTATTGAAAAATGCTTACAACACATATAGAATATTCATAATAATTCTAACAATGATGAAAAAAAAGAAGAAAACTGCAATCGTTATTAGATAGCCAGTTTCTAGTAAATCTCTCTCTCTCTCTCTCTAATGTATGTATACAGTACTGTATGTATTCTCTCCATTTTAATAAATGTTTTTTTTCAGTATAAACCAATGCTGGTTACTTATACAAGCCTTAAACATACAAATGCACTTATATAAACCTTCAATATACTTATATAGGCCTTAAACATAAATTATAATACAAAATATAGTACTGAATCAACTTACGAACAAATTCAACTTATGAACAATCGCTCGGAACGTAACTCGTTCGTAAGTAGGGGAGCGTCTGTACATGTTTTTCAACCTCGGCCCGCGGGCCATATACGGCCCGTTACAGATAACATTTATTTAGGAATAACAAGGGCATGTACTGCCCCCCGCTGGACATATTTCTAAATACAAGTACGTACTACAATGTGCTGCAATTGTTTTATTTTTTTTATTTTATCCTTGCGTTTAAAGTAGTAGCCATTTGGACACGCAATGTAATTTATCAAAGCTGGGGATTGATGTCTGACACTGAGAAAAAACAACACTAGAAGACTTATGTGAAATTCTAAGTGCCTTGGACAGACTAGAGGGCTTGGAGAACAATACCTGGAAATGCCATGGAACACACTTTTACTTCTAGTTTAATTTTAAATAATTTCCCATTATTTTAGAAAATATATATTCAAAATGATTTGCTGAGAACCTTAATTCAAAGATTAATCTCAACGTTTTCTATGCTGGTGTAAATGTTCTGGAGTAGGATTTCTGGATTTATAATTTTATTACAGTAGTACTTACTGTTACTACTACTTTATTTTCTTTATTTCTTCTGTCACGTACTGTTCTACGTGATCTCCAAATGGCTACTACTTTAAAAGCAAGGATAAGATAAAAAATATAAAAAATTGGCAGCACATTGTAGTACGTACTTGTATTTAGAAATATGTCCAGCGGGGGCAGTACATGCCCTTGTTATTCCTAAATGAATGTTGTATGTAACGGGCCATATATGGCTTGTGGGCCGAGGTTGAAAAACATGTACACGCACGATCCGGGGGCGGGGCGAGCGCTTCGGCGAAACGTCCGTTCCGCGAACTGTCCGTCGGCCAAACATCTTTCGGCGAATCGTCCGAGCACCCTGACCACTGAATATATCATCAATGGGCAGGAGTGTGCTGCTATAAATGTTGAATCAAATCCATTTCTTGCGCGATGGTATAATGTACCCAACTCCTCGCCACGCATAACCTTGGTGGTGAATGAGGGTTTTGTGTCCAAAGATTTGGGACCAATGACGAAAACTGTCACAAGTAACTTGGAAAGCGACGGAGAATCCGTTAATTTTTGTTACCCCAGATGGGACAAAGATTAAGAATTTGTGTGGAAATTATATCTCAAAACCAAGTGATCATTGTTCCACATAACATGCAGCAGACGTCACAAATCAGCGAAAGTGAAAATGAATTTAAATAAGATATGCTAACACTGGTTCCAGAAAAATTGTAGTCAAAACATGAAACAGACGTAGGGCTGGTTAAATCAGCAAAGCCCGTTAGAGTAAATCTTAAACCTAATGTGAATCTTCCGAGACGCTCGCAGTACCCGTTGCGACCGGAGGCAGAAAGTGGCATTAGACCAACAATCAAAGAGCTTTTGAAAGCAGGTGTGTTGATTGAAACTAACAGTTACTGTAACACCCCAAAATTCCTGGTAAAAAAAGCAGACAAGTCAAAATATCAACTTGTGCATGACTTAACGGCAGTGAATGATATCGTTCAGGAAGGGCCTTTAGAGGTGCCAAAACCACATACCCTACTAACGAACATTCGGCATTAGCTGTACCTGTATACAGCAAAACATTCTTCCTGTACATGTGAAACCGACAATCTATGCGTCTGCAGTGCTAATGCAAGAGATGTGCAGTGGTTGGAGAGAATAGCCTGTAGCTTACTATAGCACGAAGTTAGACAATGTGATTCAGGGCTGGCCTCCATAGTATCAAGGCTTGGCAGCTGTTCATTATGCATACGAGAAGGCGTCAACAATTTTTTTGTTTATTTTTTTGATTTATTTAATGAGGGACAGCACATATTAATGAACATATATATGTAAGTATGTAAGATTGTAGCCGAGGGCTAATTTCCATCTTTAGTCCCTTGTTGAGGTTGAAGATAGACGATGACATATACTAGCTAGACACACATACACACACGCAGCACAGTTTTGGACGACGTTGTGATCGCAATTTTGTTCGTCTAACAGCCAGGGTTTAAGATGATTGGCAAAGAGGTTGAGAGACGGGAGTTCATGTTTGTTAATTGGTATTGAGTTCCAGGTATGTGTTTCGGATCGAGTCTTTATTGACTTGAATACAAACAAGAGCGCGTAGCATTATGGGTAGAACTGAGAACGTGTTAAGATGATGACCCACTAGATGTCGCTAACTGCTCACTATACAGTACTATAATCTGTAAAATCTTCCTTCCTTATGCTTATTCTTGACATAACCCTTGTACTAACAAAATGAATTTTTTTCTATTTTTTTAACAACAAAACAACAGCAATCCAACAATAAACCAAAGTCTCTAGTACAATTTCTTTGTGTATGTGTTGTCATTGTCTATGTATGTGTGGGTCTGGGCTTACTAAGGACAACGTGTAGCCTACACCCTAGTCGAACCCATGTTTTCATGTATGCTCTTCTACAATCACCAATTCATTTTAGGCGGTGGCCGTGAGAGGCGCGGTGTAGACGGACTGCGAGGAGCCACACTGCTTGGGGCGCTTGGGCTTTCCGCACGGTGCGATTACCCATGGCCTGACCCATGGGCAGTCTCTGCCCGGGCTGATGTCCCAGTCACATGTCGCTGTTCCAGACTTCGCTGTTCCAGACGCTTTATTTCCACTGAGCGCTCTGCCACTCATAGATCCACGCGGTTGCGCCTGTAGCGAGTGCCGTGAACATCAACCACGAATGAGCGAGGAGCAACTTTCTGAATGCATTGGCCCAATGGCCATCTCCCCGTGCGGTCACCCGGGAGCGGCTTCATTCTGATTTGATCTCCCACATTTAGTTCTGGGAGGTCTTTGGCGGATCTGTCGTAGCTCAATTTCGCCGTCCGCCGTTTCCACACCAACTTGTCAGTCACTCCGACCACCACATGTGGTTGCAGTAGGCTGTCTGCAACTGGTAGACAGGATTTGAGCCTCCTTGACATTAAGCGCTGGGCGGGGCTACTGCCTATCCCCTCTGTGGGCGTGTTGCGCCAGTGGAGGATGGTCATCCATACGTCTGTCCGATCTGCTTTCGCCCGCTTACAGAGTGATTTGACTATCTTTACAGCCGCCTCGGCTTTGCCGTTTGACTTCAGATGGCGGGGCGACGACGTGACATGGGTAAAACCCCAGCTTGAAACAAACTTTCTGAATTGTTCACAGGCGAATTGGAGGCCATTGTCAGTAATCACCTTGTCCGGTTGCCCATGACGCGCAAATTGGGCTCTGCAGCACGTGATCAGCGTGTTGGCGGATAGGTCAGGCAGCTGGTCAATTTCCCAGAAATCCGAGTAGTGGTCTACAAGAATGAGAAAGTCTTTGCCCGCATATGCGTATGTGTCCATGCTCACTGTCTGCCACGGACGCATGGGTATCTCATGTGACATCATTGATTCCTTTTGCTGAACCCTTGCGTACTCATTGCATGCAGAACAGTTAGCTACAAAATCTTTGATTTCAGCTCTCATGCTTGGCCAGAAGAGGGTATCCCCGGCCCGTCTATAACAGGCCTCGCCACCAATATGGCTCGAGTGTATCCTCTTGAGCAGCTCTGCCATAAGGGCCTTTGGGATAATGATGCACTGCCCTCTGTATACCACTCCATTCTGCACGTTCAATTAATCTCGGAATGGCCAGTAGTCTCGCACCGCCAGCAGTGTGTCCTCCTTGAAGTCAGGCCACCCGTGCAGGATTACCATCTTCAGATCCTGGAGTATCTCATCTGTTTCCATATGCTGTGCTATCTGCTGGAATCGGAAGGTAGTGACATTCAGGTGCTGTGCTTGGTCCAGCTGCGCATACTCTGCCTGGGCTGAAAACACAGTATGGCGCACAAGTGGAGTGTCTGTTGCTATGCGTGGCAGCGCAGCGCGGCTTAGCGTGTCACTAACATACATTTCAGGCCCAGGCTTATACACCACATCCAGGTTGTAGCACTGCAGTTGCATTAACATTCCTTGGAGACGTTTTGGCGCACTCAGGAGGGGCTTCTTGAATATGGTGATCAGCGGTTTGTGGTCCGTTTCTGCTGTGACCATTTCCCGGCCATATTAGTCCTGGTGAAATCTTTGCCACGCAAAAACTATGCTCAGACACTCTTTCTCAATTTGTGCATAATTTTGTTCAGTTTGTGTTAGGGCTCTCGAGGCGAAAGCCACCGGCTGTCCGCCTTGCAGCAAGCAGCATCCAAGCCCACTCATGCTGGCATCACTCTGGATGGTCACAGGTTTTGTGACGTCATAGTATCGGAGAACAGGTGTGTTGGAGACCAGCCACTTTATCTCATTTACTGCGTCATCATGTTTGGCCATTCCAGTGCCATTCCGTATCTTTATCCAAGAGTCTGCGGAGTGGTTCACACACCTCAGAGAGCTTTGGGAGGAATTTGGCGAGATAGGTCACAAACCCAATGAAGCGTTGCACAGCCTTTGCATCTGTGGGAGTCAGCATCTTCACCACAGCTTGTCTATCTTCAGTCCGTCTGACGACAGTATGTGCCCGTGGAAGTGAACCGATTGAAGTTTGAATTGCAGCTTTCGCTCACTCAGTCTCAACTTCACGGCTCTGTACCGCTCCATGAGAGCGCGCAGGTTGTTGTCGTGGTCCCGAACAGCGTCCGCCTCTGTGTCGCCACACCCAACAACCAGGATGTCATCTGCTATTGGTTCGATGCCAGCTAAGCCTGCTAGAAGTTTGTGCTGTTTGGGTTGGTAGATATCCGGTGCTACTGAAACACCGAATGGCAGCTTGAGCCACCTCATGCGTCCAAAACGTCGTCAAGCGACTGCTTTCCTCATCAAGTCTGCACTGTAGGAAAGCGTCGCGGGCATCGACCAATGTAAATATTTGAGCCTTGGGTAGCTTGTACAGTACATCTTCAATTGTTGGCATGTGATAGTGAGACCTAGGCAGTGCTCGGTTTAAGGGTTTAGGGTCGATACACAGTCTTATTTTTTCCGGTTTTGCGACTGTTACCATATTACTTATCCATGCTGTAGGTTCACTCACTGGTGCGACACTGCCTGCTCTGATGTGTCTGTCTAGTTCGTCCTTGACCCTCTCCCTTAATGCTACAGGAACATTCCGAGGTGTGCACTGTACTGGGTGTACATTTGGATCGAGCTCAAGTGTATTTCACCTGGGACTGACTCGACAGGGTCATTGAAGACGTCAGCATAATTGAATAGCAGCTGCTCTTTAGTGAGGGGCATGCCTTCTCCTCCCTCTACTTTGTTCAGCTCCTCGGGTATTGTGAATGTCAATAGGCCCAGGCGCCCACATGTGGCCCCAGAGAGGAGGGGCTCTTGGTGCGTTTCCATCACCTCAAAGACCAGCTCATGCTTTTCTCCTTTAATGACGCATTCTGTGTGGAATCTCCCTTGTGATAGCATAGTTTCACCTGAGTAAAGTCTCAGCCTAGTTAAGCTTGGGTGTAGGGCTGTACCCGGTGACAACTTCACTTTGGTCCTACTGCTCATGACGTTACAAGTGGCACCAGTGTCTAGCTGGTATTCTTGTCTTTTCTTGTTCAATCGCAGGTGCACAAACCATTTCCTACCTTTTGAATTCACTGTGCTGATGCATTCTGTGTCCATGAACATATTATCCACATCTCCGTCTTCTCGCTCTACAGCTTCCAGCACATTTACTTTCTTGGTCGCGTTACTAGCCTGGCATACCTTGGCAAAATGATTTGCGACGCCACATGACCGACATGCCTTACCGTAGGCTGGGCATTGTTCCCTGCCACGCTTGTGGCTGTTTCCGCAGTATTTGCAAGCCAACTGCTCTCTTCTCTTGTCCAGCATTCTATACCTCTCAGTCTGTCTCTCTGCTGCATTCACACTGTCCACTTGTACTTGCGGGCTCTCCATGGATTTAATGCGTTTCTCAGTCAGCTCAGCAAGCTGACATATTTCGACTGCCGCTGGCAACATGAGGTTTCACTCACGCAGCAAGCGCCTTCGAGTGTCCTCACTTGCAACCCCAAGCACGAGTCTGTCACGAATCATCTCATCCTTTAACCCACGGTACTCGCACGATGTAGCTCTTTCCCTTAGCCTTGTTAAAAAAACTGCTTATTGGCTCATCAGTCTCTTGTTTGCAGCAACCAAACATATATCTCTCATAAATCACGTTTCTTGCAGGTTTAAAATACTCCCCCAACGCATTTAAGATGGCAGTTGGGTATTTCCTTTGATCCTGCGTCAATACCACGTTATGCATATAGACGTGGCGGCACTCGTTACCCATTGGCCATCTCAGGGCAGCAGCTTGCACCTCCTCAGGTTTCTCGCTTAGCCCTGTGTCTAACACAAAGTCCTCAAATTCAGCACGAAAAACGTCCCAGTTCTTCGCCAAATCCTCGGACATCTGCATGCCCTACGGCGCCGGAATCACATTGTTTGTCATTGCTTCTAGTTTTAGCCAGCCACTTCTGACACCATGTTTCGGATCGAGTCTTTATTGACTTGAATACAAACAACAGCGCGTAGCATTATGGGTAGAACTGAGAACGTGTTAAAATGATGACCCACTAGATGTCGCTAACTGCTCACTATACAGTACTATAATCTGTAACAGTATGTGCGCCACAGACAGTGAAGGTGCTTTGGGTGAAAGCACTCCTTTTGAAGGGAACTACACAGTCACCTCTAGAGCCAGACCTTGTTGATGTGTTGGATTTTTTGGGGGAGGAGCTTTGTATTGGACGATTTTGTAAACTAATGTAGCATCTGCATATTTAGTTCCAGTTCAGGCGTTTGTGTTTTTTTTAATATATGACAGTGGTGGTGTGTTTTTGGCTTTCTGTCCAATACTTTCAAAGCTTGCTTTTAAATGGTTTCAATTGTTTTTAGTGTTGTTTTGCAGGCGGATGACCAACTTGTTAGGCAGTAAGTCATGTGTGATACGATCATTGTGTCAAAATATAATTTTGCTTTTTCAGGTGTTAGATTGTTTCTAATGAACCTAAAATTTGACAAATTGAATTTTATTTTATTTACCATGTTTTTTTATCTGTGGGTTAAAGTCTAGTTGAGAGTCAAGCGTGATTCCAAGGTATTTAAATTCTCGGACTACATTGATTGTTTTTCCTTGAACAAAAACAATGGCGTCGCTGTTATTTGTCGCTGTTTTTGAGAAGTACATACAGACAGTCTTAGATATGTTTAAGTGTAGTTGAGATTTTTCAAGAGAGTTATTCACGCTCTTCATTGCCTCCGTGAGTTCCTGTGCAGCATGTTTTTTCTCTTTTGGGTGGACAGATAGGACGGCATCATCGGCATACATTTGACAGGTGACAGTTGAAGGACAACAGCTTGCCAGATCATTTATGTGAAGACTGAAGAGCAGTGGGCCTAGCACTGACCCCTACGGTACCCCAAGACTTATTCCGCGAAGTAGATTTTGTCTTTTGTATCTTGACGCACTGTGATCTTACAAATAATTATGATTCAATCCAATTTAGCGTGTTTTGTGAGAAATTAAAATTAGACAGTTTAGTCAGAAAGTATCTGGTGGTTGATGGTGTCAAATGCCTTTTTTAGATCAATTACAATGGGGTGTCCGGTACGCATCATAAAATTTGAGAATTGTTCAATCAGCCCATTTGCGATGCTTACAATACTTGCCGTTTTTGTCATACACGGATATCAAGAGGTGTCTGACGGTAAATCCCTCGGACACTGCGATTTGAGTTCGAGGCCCATGAGTGCATATCAGAGGCAATGAAATATACAAAGTTGCGACCAGATTTGGAATCTACTCGCACAATGCAGAGGTAACGTACTTATTGGATGGATCCTGTTATAGAGACTAGCTTGGCAGTCATGCTGGGTTTGCAGTTAATCAGCTGGAGGGAAGTAATTTCACGACAGTAAAGACAGAGAGTTGTGATCAGCCATGGTCCGCGCAGCTAGCTGAGTTGAAGGCATTGACTGAAGCGTGTCTGATGGCCAAAGGGACGGTAGCAAATGTGTATGCAGATTCGGCATATGCGCCTGGTGTTATGTCATTTGTTTGCAACGGTGTGGAAGCAACGTGGATTCAGGAAGAGCGATGGCTCGCCGATACATCACCGCAAGCAGATAGTCAACAGACTTGCCATTAAGTCAACCACATAAGAAAGGTAACGATGAGATTGTACGAAGAAATAATGCGGCTGACGAAGCAGCAAAATTGGTGGCGAAAAGCCAGGTCACTGTTTTGGCTCCTATGGTGTCAATAGAACTAGTTGCGACACTGAATGATATTGGGTTAATTCATCAGAATGCAGGGCTACGTGAACATAGTTTGAGTAAGAAGAGAGGTGCGTCAAAGGACGAGAAAGGTTTGTGGAGATTGCATGAAGGGTTGCTTGTCGCACCAGTCTTGTTGCTGACAATACTAATTTCAGATGTGCCCTATTTAGATCATTGCGCAAGGGGGGGGGAAGTCGTGAGAAAAATAAAGCAACAGGGATATTGGTCACCATACTTACAGGCAATGGTGGATTAAGTTTTAGGACAATGTGAGGTCGACCGATTTAGTTGTTGGGTCGAAGCAGCAGTGTCTAAAGATCAAAGCTCGGAAACCGTTGTCAAAAATTGGTAAGTGAAGTAATTCCGCGTTTTGGTATACAAGCTGAAATAAGTTCTGACAATGGTCCGGTATTTGTGCACATAGTAGGCAAAGAAATTATGCAACAATTGTGAATAAAACAAAGGTTAGACTAAGCGTGGGATGGAAACATGTCAGGTAACAAAACGACCTCAAATACACCATTGTCTGTTCTGAATGAATTTGTCAAAACATAGGCCTTGTTCTTGTTTTTTTAAAGCATGAGGACGGTCGAACTTGTTGATGAAAGCTGGCTTTACTACACCCATGATGACAGTGATCCGCACATTCAGTTAATCTTTGAATAAAAATGTCCGTGAAGGCATCCGCTTCCAAAAAAACGTGTTGCTGCCGAGAAATTGAACTTCCACTTTGCTCCTCCCCGCCATCCAACCGTCAATTAGCCATCCAGGGAGCTCTATTTTCGGATAAGTGCAACGACGTCAGCCCACTGCCCGATCAAGTTTTATTTTCAAATCAGCGTCATGGCATCCGGTCGCATGGGACTTGCATTTCTGATAAAAATCCAACCTCACACCACTCAGAGCGCTTTATTTCCGGATAAAAATGACAGCCACTCTCCACTGCCCGCCATTTTTTTCCATAGTTGAGCGACTTTGACCTTCTTTCTTCCGTGTTGGGTTTATTCTGGGATGTTACTATATGTTCATTAAGCATTTAATAGGTAATGAAGTTATAATTTAATTTGTTCTATACTTTATGTTGGGACCGAGTAAGCTCGAGGACACTTTCCCCCCACAGCTGCTTTCGAGGCCAGTTAATTGTTTTCAGGACTATTGACCGAACAGGACACCATGTTCCAGGCCGAGACTGTTCATCTGAGTTGGCAATGAAGATCTACGAGGGACTCTTAAATTGCTTTGACTTGGATTCCGGCAGATGGCGATAATCGAATCAACTTCCGAAAATACTCGCATTATTGTTTAAAAATATGGTCGCTCTGTTTACCTTATAAAGAAATTATAAGTCACTTTGTATGCTTACTTGTGCAAATTCTTACGCAGGTGTTTTTGGTTCTGATCTAATATGAGATTGTTGTGGCAGTTGTTTTTTGACCTTATGGTGTTATTCGGTTAGCTTATGCAATTGTTTGAATCAGATTACCTTAAATGTTTTGATTATGCGCTGACTAAATTGCCAGAGGAAGATGCCGTTTCTTTAGAATCATCTTGGACGAAGGCGAGTCGGGAGTGATTTTCCATGCAAGTTGTAGCCAGAGTAGGTTAATGATGTCTCCCTGTTTTGATTAAAGTGTATTAGTAATAAACCTATCATTCCTCCATTTTCCTAGTTCTTTGCAAGTTTCAGCGTGTTTTTTTACATTTTTATGAACTTTTTTTTCAGAAATAAAAATCCATGATGTAGTGAAGCCACGAAATGTGAAGCCGCGAAGTGAAGGATAACAGTTGTATGACTTTTGCTTTGTTGTGTTGTACCCATTCTGAATAAACTACTAATGAAAACTGTTGCAAAGCAGACGACTACAGTTGCTGTTACCAAAGTGACAGAGGCAGAACTGGCACAACAAGTATACGAACAGCCTGATCTGTTCCCAAATTCAGATGACTTGGAGGGCGGGGATAGCGATTTATAGTTTAGAAAGGTGATGAGTTATGACGGGACTGACACCTAACAATTTGCACCTGTGACTATACCACTAAGGTTGCTGAGTGGGATCAGCTAGCAGATATTACAAGATAATGGTAGTCATGCAGAATAGGTAGATGAAAGAGTGCTCAAAGCCTTCCTGGAAGAGTCTTCCTGCGGGACGAGCCATCCTGGGGCAAGCTCTGTGGGGTGAGTCAACCGAGAAAAGACTTCCTGTGGGATGAGCCATTCACGAAGGGACACTGTGAGAGCAGAGTGCAGAAAAGGGACCGTGGGACCCCAGATACCGTTCTTACAGAGGCATAATACCCCCTTGCTACTGTGACAACGAAATTTCCCGAATACGGGATGAATAAAGTTATCCAATCCAATAATAACCCTCTCGGCGGTAATAAAACATTGCTTATGGCTGCATTTGAACAAGGACGACGGATCTTTGCCCTGATCACTTCTTGCCCATTATAACGACTATCAAGACTCATGCCCCATGAACTTGACTCCTGGACATTTGTCAGGACCGATTTGAACCGGAAGTCCAAAGAACTGAACTGTATGTTCTGTTCGAATATTGGAATTGCACTATTGTGTGTGTAGTTAAAAACTACAAAAGGAGGGAATATTGTGGAATTAGATCTAATATATGCCATTATACATTATATAAAGATTTGCACGGCCGCCGTTTGAACCGAGTTGTGTAAGCGCCAGCAAGTCTTGAACAAGCATCCTGTGTTTATACAAGCAAAA
This sequence comes from Stigmatopora argus, assembly GCF_051989625.1. Taxonomy (NCBI): domain Eukaryota; kingdom Metazoa; phylum Chordata; class Actinopteri; order Syngnathiformes; family Syngnathidae; genus Stigmatopora; species Stigmatopora argus. The sequence goes on from NC_135403.1 coordinate 2,720,296, forward strand.
CTCAGGCTGACCTGCCAAGAAAGATCTCAGACGATGTGGTTTTGCCAAAACGATGTCGAAAGAGTGCCTGTGTCCGGTTTTGCTCAGCCTATAAATCAGGGGTGTCAAACCGATTCCGCCGAGGGCCGCAGTGGGTCCTGGTCTTTGTTCCAACCGATCCAGTGCCGGGATTTTAACCAATCAGGTGTCTTCTAAAATAAGTAGCACCTGACTTTAATTCACTGATTACACTTGCAAAAGGATTCCTCTTGTTGAGTTGGAATGAAAACCTGCACCCACTGCGGCCCTTTGAGGACCGGTTTGACACCCCTGCAGTATAAATGGTTACGGAGTTCTCATTAAAGTGGGTTTTCCTCCTGTCTGAACCAAAGCACATCAGAGTGCATTTTGTTCAAACTCCGATACAAGGCCAAATACTTTGGGCTGGCAGGCGAGTGCCAGGAAATTGGCTGGAACTACACCATTTACCCAGTTGAGGTTGGGCTGTCAACAACACGCCTCCTGAGGGACGCAGGGGTGGATTGGAGGCAACCTGAGGAAGGCCAAGTAGAGAGATATGGGGGAGAGAGATGGGGTAGAGATAGGGGGAGAGAGTGAGAGAGGGAGACAGGGGCGTAGAGGGGGGTGTTCCACGATCTGAAACAGGGGGCGATAGAGGGAGAGAGAGAGAGAGAGATTACTCTATTTATGAGAAATGAACGATTTGCCACGCCTGTGGGCGCGAACAAGGAAGCAACACAGTAACCGTCGGGAGGGAGGCAAGAGTCGAGGAAAAGGAGTGCGCCTGTCATATGTGCGAGTTGGACGCATTCTCTCCAGTTTAGTCATATTCAAAATGGCTTATCACAGTCCTTATAGAGCTCCTCCGCATATAAACAACCCTCCGGATCAAAGCTTTCTGTGGAATATCTTCCAGAGGTGAGCTGCTGTTTGTTACGCGAGAGACCAGATTGCGATTGATCAGTCTTTACTCCTCCTTGATCTTTTTTGTTCGTTTTTACTGGATTATCTTTGTCTTTTTTATATTGACCTACAAAATTCAACCTAAGTGATTCCGTCGGATAAAAACGAGGGGTTTCCTTGAAGTAGGCCACTGCATAGTGCGTGACACACACGTCACTTCTTAAGGTCATTTCACTTTACATCAGTCTAATAACGTCATCGAATTGGGTTATATTATGACGACTCTTTTCCACTGTCTTATCCCTATACACATCGTTAATTGTTTTCAACATACAGCCAATATAGTGTTTAAAATAGGGTAAATCTATATTGGTTAACACATCCTTACACATCTTGGTGCGTTCAAGTTACAGGCAGATGTTGCTGTACCACAAATTATGTACAGATGATTTTTATGTCATACCGCAGTGGTGCTGCTTTGTTTCATTGGAATGCAAGGGGTTATATGTGGTGTTAGTCCCCCACCCCCCTCAGAAAACTGTCCAGTTTAGAACAATTTCTCTTAATTTCTCACCCTTATCTATTGTTACTTGTGTGTGTGTGTGTGTGTGCGTGTGTGTGTGTGTGTGTGTGTGTGCGTGTGTGTGTATGGGGGGTGTAGATGTGTTATGCGACACCATCTCGAAACTTGGTGAATTCATTGGAATTTTAAAATGTAACAGCTGTGCCCACAGCCACTGCACTTCATAAACTGGGAACACTGTGCGGCTGCATCATGGTCTTGTTGGCGGTACTACAGATTTATTTAATCATGATCTATTCTCATCTCAGATCTATTTAATTATGATCTATTATCATCTCATCGCAGATCTATTTAATTATGATCTATTCTCATCTCATCTCAGATCTATTTAATTATGATCTATTCTCATCTCGGATCTATTCAATTATGATCTATTCTCATCTCGGATCTATTCAATTATGATCTATTCTCATCTCATCTCAGATCTATTTAATTATGATCTATTCTCATCTCATCTAATTTTCTGAACCCCTTGTTTCTCACGGGTCGTGGGTGGTGCTGGACCCTATCCCAGCTGACTTTGGGCCAGAGGCGTGGGACACCCTGAATTGGTGGCCAGCCAATCGCAGGGCACAAGGATACAAACAACCATTCACACCCACACTCATATCTAGGGGCAATTTAGATTGTCTAATTAGCCTACCATGGATGTCTTTGGAACGTGGAGGAAACCGGAGCACCCGGAGAAACCCCACGCTCGGGGAGAACATGCAAACTCCACCTGGATTTGAACCCAAGTCTCCCACTGAGGCGACGCGCTAACCACTCATCCGCCGGGTCACTATTTTCATCTCAAGACCCCAATTTATTGAGTACATAGTTGCCAGTTCTCTAAAAGACTGCTGTATACCCCATAGACGTTATGACATGTACACTTTTTTTATTTGATATTAGCATTAATGACGTCCCCTGTTTTCATATGGGTTATTCCATTGATTTTTTTTAAAGTTATGAAACAAGTTCTAGAATAAATAATTGGAGTACAATGGGCTTGACTACATTGAGTACACCTCCAAATAATTAATGAGAATAATCAATAACATTTGTTGGCAACAAAGTTCATAATCGATTTTTCATCAATTTTATCGATGAGTTGTTTCAGCCTTATTGTCTACATATGACATGCAGAATATTTATTTTATAGTGCGGCATCATCCTTGTACAGTATATTGGATGAAATAAGGTATGTGATTACTTGTTAGGTTTATCCAATGTTCCTTAGGTATTTCCAAATTCAGCTTTCAATAAAAAAGGCATCTGTAGTCACATCACCATTTAATTCTTGCAAGAAGAGAATACATCCTCCCCCTCGTCCGGTCAAGATTATTCTAACAACTCGAAGTCCGTTTCGCTAATTTATTCATAAGGTTTTAACGCCATGCCCCACAGAAGTCTAAACATTCATAGAGTCTCACAACAATTTTGCACAGTTTTCAAAACATTTGTAGGTCCTGTCGAATCTTCCCGAAACAGTCCTTTGTTCCCAAGAGCGCTTGTTGTGAGACCATCTTCCGAAGCCGTAAACAGTCCTCAGTTCCCAAGAGCACCTGTCGTGAGTCCTCCGAAGCCGAAAACAGTTCGCAGTTCCCAAGAGCAATTGTTGTGAGACCTCTCCATGCCCATGGCCATTCCCTGTCCTCTTGATGTGAACCAGTCCTTACTTTAGCAAGGCATGCATTAAAATGGCTTTTATTAATGCCAATAACTCTAACATAAAAGCACAGCGTTCAACACATATATATATATATTGTTTAATATTGTTACACATTCAGGATGAGCATTACTATTCCTAATAAGCAGATATATTGATTAATATAGTAAGCATGTTTATAATAAGGCTTTCTATTCCTAAGTAAGCATTGCAAACACATTTATAATAATGATTATTCCAACATTACTCACCATGCTTTTATCCCTTATTGTGTTAAATACATCCTGATGATGATAATTAGGAGAGCTCACTCGCAACTACTACTCCATTGGTAAATAAGTAGTTACTAATAATAACAATTAAGATATATTTATTAGTAGAGGCTGAGGATAGAAGGCAGATAATAAATTTAGTGGTCAAGGTGGATTGTCGTATAATTTTCTATTTTAGGCCATCCAAGGGAGTTAAAAAAACATTATTATGTTCTTACCATATGTATATAAACAAATTTCAGTTTTTTATTACACCGGATCACCGCAAGGCATTCTGAGTGACAGGGTGAGAATCAAAGACAGTTTTCCAAAAGTGAAAGCGACGACGCACGATAGGCGATGACCAAGACCTTGGACACACTTCTACATTTAAAACGTTGACAGAAAAAAGTCACCCATTACTATTTTAATAATTTAGTAATTGAATTTTACTCCCAACCTGGCAATGCTATCGCATTCAAATATAATTGGAAATGCCAGGTCGAGTTTACTTCTTGCAAAGACAGTTGAATCTGCCAAAAATATCTGATACGGTGAGTATATTTGGAACAGCCATGGAAGTCAAACGAATAGGGACAGGGTATGGTTAAGTGTTGTGACGTAATTGGGCTTCAAATAAAGGCTTCACAGTCTGCAGAACCTCAATTGGGGCACAGTTTATGGCTGCTGTCGAGCTGAGGGAGGATCCCTGGAATTTCCTTCAGTCACGTCATCAGAGTCAATACAACGTAGTTGAGGTGAGAGGCCCGCCACCACGCACACACAGACAAATGAGTCACTATAAGTACTGGACTTAAAAAAAACATATTTATAATCTTTTTGCAATCAAGAATCCTTTTTACATGCGTTTCCATAGATTTGATGCTAAGTGAGCAATGAAGTAGTTGGCTGGCTGTCGTTAGTATCACGCTTGTTTCCTAAGGCCCGAAAGAGGACAAGACGAAGACAGCTTCAAATAGAGATAGGACTACGTTGATTCTTGGCAAACGCGTGTTTGTTCTCTTTTTGTGTAGAATACTGAAGAGTGACAAGACATTAGAGCCAAAGTAGCGATAACAACAACCAAACTAACCTGATCAGCACGCGACTTGGAGTACTTAGGTAATGAGTAACTCACTCATTGCACAAGAATCGGGACGTCTAATTTTTACCCGGGTCGGAGTTTTCAGGGTACTGCCGAAAGAGAGGTTTAATTAAGCTTGACTTGGCTTGGGGGAGATGTGTGTTTTCATTAGTGTATATGTGTGTGTGTGTGTGTGTTGGGTGGAGTTCGTGGTGAGGCTGCTCTTCTCAGTAGGATCGACAGTCAGTGAATGGTCTGTCTCACTTTTGTCATATTCAGTCTTATCGACTCAAGTAATCACTTCCCTTGCCAAAAATCGTAAGCTTCTGCCGACCCTGAAATCACGTCCTTTTGGTGAGCATTGGATGGGACAGTAACATCTTTGACTTCGCCTTTCACTGTTTAGTCAAGGTTGGTAACCACCAACGCAGAAGTGGTCTCACCTTCACAAAGCACTCCTTTATGAAATTGGTCTGAGTTTGTTTTTCCTTTTCGGGGAGAACAATGTTTGCTTCATTTGGTTGGGTGGAGGTTGCGCCCAAACTTCTTGCACATGAGTAGAGCAGATCATATTAAAAAGAAATCCACTGTTTTTACACACATAGTGAAGTGACACATCTACAAGTGAAATGTTTCTGTTTTTTCATTTTATTTTTTTAAATAGACGTTTCCCTAACTCCTCCCTTACCTCCACTGCTGCAAATCAAAATGTTTGTTGACTAAGTGCTACATTTCATGTTGCTAAGGGACAACTGAGTCACATTTTGGACAGGCATTCTTTCATAACTTTGAGGCAAGTAACGTGTCAATTATGTCAGCTGATGATATGACTCAGTTGTCTCAGTTTTCTGGGCAGGAGATAAATCGTATCTCTATAGTACAGCATATACACCTATTTGCATTTTAAATTAAATAAATGATCGCAAAAATTAACATCTCCATTTAATCGCACAGCAAAGTGGATGTTTGAAAAGCCGTCGAGTCAGGGCCACTGTCTAAATTTTTTTAGGGCACAGGATATAAAATTGACTTGGAGAGTAAAAATTAACATTTCCACTCATTTCTATTTTTATTTTTAATTTATTTTAGCATGTTGCAATGTGAAAATCAGATTTTTTTCTCTTAACATTAGGATGTAAACTTGTTGCGATATAAGAATAGATTAGATTAAACTTGATTCATCCTGTACTCAGGAAATTCACTTTGTTGCAGGAGCAAGAAGGTGAAAACACAGACACAGGAAAAGAAATTGTAGACTTAAATAAAATAGATAATAATTAAATAATATAATTGAAGCAAGCGTGTTACACAAAACACGTGTATATTTATATATGCATATCTATATATATACATATTTATATATCCCATAAAAAATTCTACCAATTTTTAGTCACAAATTATGGGTGTGCGTTATACTCGAATAACTATGGTGTGTATATATCTATCTATATATATATATGTGTGTATATGTACATGTACCGTATTTTCACGCCTATTTGGCGCATCGTTTCTTACGCCGCAGTGTCAGTAACGAGTGCTATTTCTGTATTTTAGACACACAAAGCACGCACCATTTCATTAGACGCATATATATTTCATATGGATTAAGATTGAAACGCAATAGCGCTGGCTACCGGAAGCAGCTTATTTCCGGGTTCCGGTGCACAGTGACTGCTGGGAAATATAGTTCTTCCTCGCTACACCCACATGCTAAAAACACGCTTTAAAAAGGCAACGGAAGCAAAACTGAGTTCGGTAGTGCTTTATTTGGACATTTTACAATTTACTCAAGTCATCATCACCTTCAAATCCCTCAAACTCCTCATCTTCTGTGTCAGAATTAAACAATTGCCCGAACGAGCCTTCCAAATAGCCGGGTCCCCCCCTCTCTTCATTTTCAGAGTCACCGTAATTTCCATGTGGCTCCTTAGAAATTATGCAGGCTTTGAAGCTGTGTTCGCCAGCCGGGCATGGAGTCGCAAATCAAAACAGACAGCGAGCCGTCATATACGTCACGAGCGCCCCCGAGACTGGTTACGTGACGTATACTCAGAGCTTGCTGTCATTCCCGGAGGCTTTACCAAAGAATTACAGCCGCTGGACATCGGCATCAACCGGGCTTTCAAATCAAAGTTACGAGCGGCGTGGGAGCAGTGGATGATCGCTGGCGAACACAGCTTCACGAAAAGTGGCAGGCAGCGCCGGGCTTCTTACGCTACGATTTGTCAATGGATCGTTGCCGCCTGGGCGAACGTGTCTGCTTGCACGGTTGTTCGAGCTTTTGCCAAAGCCGGCATAATTTCTAAGGAGCCACATGGAAATTACGGTGACTCTGATAACGAAGAGAGGGGGGGGGGGGCTATTTGGAAGGCTCGTTTGGGTAATTGTTTAATTCTGACACAGAAGATGAGGAGTTTGAGGGATTTGAAGGTGATGACTTGGGTAAATTGTAAAATGTCTAAATAAAGTACAACCGAACTCAGTTTTGCTTCCGTTGCCTTTTGAAACATGTTTTTAGCATGTGGGTGTAGTGAGGAAGAACTATATTTCCCAGCAGTCACTGTGCACCGGAACCCGGAAATAAGCTGCTTCCAGTAGCCAGCGCTATCGCCAGCCGCTCGGCGCCCCCACGAGCGCTCCCGCTCGGCGCCGCTTGGCGGCGCACGGCGCTCACAAAGGGTGCTCTGCATTATAAGGCGCCCTGTGTATTTTGGAGAAAAAATTTGACTTTTTTTGACTTTTATGCGCGCCTTATAGGCGTGAAAATACGGTATATGTATATGTATCGTATTTTCACGACTATTCGGCGCATCGTATTTTTAGCCGCAGTGTCAATAACGAGTGCTATTTCTGTATTTTACACACACAAAGGACACACCGTTCTTTTAGACGCAGCCCGGCATGGCATATATATATTATTTATGGATGAATTTCAAACCGTAATAGCGCTGGCTATGGAAGCGACCCCAGACTATTTCCGGTGCGCAGTGACTGCTGGGATATATAGTCCTTTTGTCAATACACCCAGGTTGACGGCTGTGATAACTTTGCACTAATAGTATCAATATACTACAACGGCGAACACAGTAATTTGGTGCTACATGCACCAAATGCACGCTAAACCCGCACGCTAAAAACACGTTTTTAAAAAGGCAACGGAAGCAAAACTGAGTTTGGTTGTACTTTATTTAGCCATTTTAAAATGTACTCACGTCATCATTACCCACAAAACCATCAAAGTCCTCATTTTCTGTGTCTGAATTAAACAATTGCCCAAAGGAGTCTTCCAAAACGCCGGGTCCCCTCTCCACTGCTCCCATGCTGCTCGCAACTTTGCTTTGAAAGCCCGGTTGATGCCGATGTCCAGCGGTTGTAGTTCTCAAGCCTCTGGGAATGACGGCAAGCTCCGAGTTAATATATAATATATATATATACACAGTTCGCAGTGTTGACGCCAACATTTATTTTGCAAATACAGCTGGAATGACGGCGAGCACCAAATTAGTGTGCTCGCCGTCATACTGGGTGCATTAAGAACTCTATATCCCATCAGTCACTGCGCACCGGAAATAGAGTCTGGGGCTGCTTGGCGTAGTTTTCAGCGCTATTGGTGTTCGACATTCAGCAATATATAATATACATATATACATATACATATACATATACATATACATATACATATATATATATATATATATATATATATATATATATATATATATATATATTATATATATATATATATATATATATATATATATATATTATTATATATATATATATATATTATTATATATATATATATATATATATATATATATAATATAGTTCGCAGTCTAGCTTTGAATGCTCTGTTGACGCCAACATTTATTTTGTAAATACAGCCGAAATAACGGCGAGCACCAAATTAGTGTGCTCGCCGTCATACTGGGTGTATTGAAGAACTGGGCGTATTAAGAACTCTATATCCCAGCAGTCACTGCGCAGTACTTTATCTACGGGAAAATAGTAGAGTCACGGGCTGCTTGCCGTAGTTGTCCTATCGACTGATTTATTTTATTTTATCATGATAACAATTTTAGTATTGGTCCATATATAAAGCGCACTGGATTGATTATAAGGCGCCCTGTCTATTTTAGAGAAAATTTAAGACTTTAATGTGCGCCTTATAGTCGTGAAAATACGGTATGTGTATGTGTATGTGTGCGTGCGCGTGCATGTGTATATATAACAGTGGTGTGCCGTCAGGGCCTTCAAGGCCTTCTCTGTTGGCCTAAGAAATATCTGAATCATATATTATATTTTGTCCATCAATACTTAAATAATTCCAAATTGTCTGTTAGCTTCCTTTCATTGCTTTCCCCCTGGTTGCACTGCTTCCAGATGTTTTCTTTCATATTGAAGCATTTAACCAATCACATTTCAGCAATTATTTGCTGCCAGGGTCAGAAATCTGCCTCAAGGCCTTCACAATCAGTTATGCAGGCTCTGCTGCATTAAACAAGCGTCGATAAGACTGTTGCTTTAACCTATCAGAATTCGATTTGGTGACACCAAGGCCTTCTCGCAGCCGTAGGGATAAGTCATTGCCTTCTCGCAGGCGTAGGGAAACGTAATCGCTTTCACCATATATGATTGGCTAGTGATAGAGTAGGCGGACCAAAGCCAGTGAGCCAGCCAGAGATTGGAAACGCAACCCGCAATGGCCGACGGAGGAAAACTAATGGATTTGGTTGGCGATTTGCTCACAAAGCCATTTTCCAGATGGACTTTTCCAGAAAAAAATGGACATCATTAAGAAAGGGCGGTCAACTCCGAAACTAGCAAGCCTGTTACAGCTGGGAAAAGGATGGGTCCGCCACTTTCAGTTCGCTAACTACGAGCGCTACTCCTGGCTCACGGGCTCCAAGGAACACTGCAAATTTTATTGCTGGGAGTGCTTGTTATTTGCCACCGATCGACATGGTGTTTGGAGCAACACTGGATTTGCAAATTTGACTTGTTTAGCCAAAGCAGCAACGAGACACCAACACACTGCCGGACACTTACAAGCAACGGTGCTCTCCAAAACTTTTTTGGGAAACCCGTGTGAAGTTACAGTTCAGCGAGCAAGGGCGCAGGGAAACGGAGCGCCACAACGAAAAGGTAAAGAAAAATAGGGAAATCTTAAAAAGTTTGATAGACTGTAAACTTTTATTTCGGGGACACGATGAAAGCGCTGCATCCCCAAACAAAGGAAATTATGTGGAACTTCTTTCTCTCATTGCTGAGAGAAACACGGATTTACATTACCACCTGTCCACTAATGAAGTGTTTAGTGGCACGTCGGGCAAAATACAAAACAACCTGATCACTGCTATTGCTGAAGTGATGGAGGAAGAGATGAGAAGGGAAATAAAAGAACTGTTTGTCTCTGTAATGGTGAATGATTCTGTGCGGTGTGCTGGTGGATTTAAAGCACATGGATGATTTTGAATTTTGTTTTTTTGCTTCACACATTTAATGGCATTTTTGAGCATTCAGACATGCTTTTTTCAATGCTACAGAACAACAAACTGGATGTACAGTTTTGTCCTGGAAGAGTAAAGGAGTTTTGTGACACAGTTGAGCGCTAGAGGAGCTGATATGAGGAAATCTACGAGGCCACTGAATGCAGTGCGGGTGCTCCAAACGCACGAAGAGGTCAAGCGCAAGATTCTCGCGTGCACCACCACCAACTCCAAGACAGGATTCTGGACAATATTACTTGCCAGAAGCGGACAAGATTTCAAGAACACGGAAGACTGATGTTTCTCTCCCTCCTCGACCCGCAGAAGTTTTGGGAATACCAGAAAACTTTCCCACATGCAGCCTTCTCCATCTTAATGCAGAGCCACTGTACACTTTTCCATCTGCATCGGTCGGCTAAGAACAGAACTGATTGTAATGTATGCCACGGATGATTTTACAGGAAAATCTCCCACTGATCTCCTTGACTTCCTTCAGCAGAAAAATCTGAGTGAGAGCATGGGGCGGCTGTACACAGTAGTGGGTTTGACAGTGACCATCCCCGTGTCCACTGCTTCTGTCCAACGGACATTTTCAGCCCAAAACAGAATCAAAACTTATGCCAGAAATACAACAGGACATCCTCGACTGTCAGCATTAGCTTTGATGGCGATAGAAAAGAACTTCTTGATGGACGTGAAAGGCACGTGTAATCTGTAATTGAAATCTTCTTGAGAAAAGAAAGGAGGATGCATTTTGTGTATAAATAAAAATAATTTTTGGTGAGTAAAATGTCTATTTTCCTAAATAATATTTAAATTTTTTAGGTTATTATTGATTTTTTTTATATGTGTCGCAGCTGTAGCTTCATTAAAAGTTTTATAGCCATAAAATACTTGAGGGTTGGATTGATTCACACACAGGACTACTGAAGGCCTAAGTGTGAAATGCACGGCCCACCACTGATTATATATATATATATATATATATATATATATATATATCTTGCAACAGGTTTATATCCTAATGTTAACAGAAACAAAAATCTGATTTTCACGTTGAAACATGCTAAAATAAAAAATAAAAAAAAATACATATACATATGCATTTACATTATATACATATACAAATACAAGAAGTCATAAATTATAATAAATAAATGGAAACATCTAATATATGTTCATGAATTTGTACTGTCCCTTTAATAAATAAATCAAACTTAATCTTAATATTACAAGATTAAAATCGAACTACGGTCGTACCTCGATTTACAAAATTCATTGGTTCCAAAACTGTTTTTGCAACTTGGATTTTTCATAAGCCAGAGCAGTGCTTTTTATGTAAATTCTGTAATTCCTCTGACATTCCTAAAAAAAAACCTACCAACTACACCCTTTAAAACCATATCAGTGTCCCACTTTTGTCTGCAAGATGTGAGAAATAGACAAAAATGAAAGAACATGGTAAGAAAATTATTTATTAATGTATTAAAATGAAGATTAAGCATGCAAAAAGATGTTCTATTCATGCAGTAGTACAGTACAGTAAGGAGGAAGGAAACATTAATACAACATTGAACACTTCAAATTATGAATTCAAAACAAGATAGCATTAAATAGAACTCCAACGGACTAACAATCCATTTCGTCATTCAGTACAGAGAGGCCATGCCAAGGAGTCGTCACTTTTAATGCTTCCTTCTGCGTCATTAGCGTAGCAATGCTAGTAGTTGAGTTACGACCGACCATATTGCCTTGCAATATCAGTCAACTGCACGCAACTTTCTCATCTTCTGTTTTTTGACCAATAACAAGGCCCGCTTATTCATTTCATTCGCACCAATAATTCTAAATGATGAATTACGTGACGACAAATGGCGGTCAAAAAAGAGTTGTTGTTATTGTGGGAGGCTCCAAGTTGAAGTAAAGCAGGCCACAATATTACCGCCACAATTTGAAAATAAAATAATGGGTACAGGAACTGCATTTACATTTTGGGGGATTTTCGTAATTTCGTAAAAAAAAAGTCGTAATTTCCCAGATTTCAGTCATTTTCTTGTTTTTAAATTACATGAACCGGAAGTTGTTTTGTTTCAAGGGCATCAACTTTTGGCGACGTAAAGTCCATGTGAGGACAAAATTGTTTTTCTGCGTAATATTAGGAGATGTAAGTAATATTGGGAGAAAAAGTAATAACATTTTGAGATTATAAATGTTTCATTATTTATTTTTACATCACTCAAACCAGACATTGTTTAGGTTCCGCAGACATCAACTTTTAGTGACATTAGGTCGGTGTGAAAAATGTGATTTTGGAATAATTTGGGGGGTTTATTTGATTTGTGGGCGACCAGGCAGCCGAGTGGTTCGGACCCCGGCCACTCAGTTCTGGGGTCGAGGGATCAAGCCCAGGTCCTCACTGTGGAGTTTGCATGTTCTCCCCTGGCTTGCATGGGTTACCTCGGTTTCCTTCCACATCCCAAAAACATGCATGTAGGCTGGTTGAACATTCTAAATCTCCCCTAAAATATGAGTGTGAGCGTGAATGGTTTTCCGTCTTTTTGTGTCCTGCGATTGGCTGGCCACCAATTCAGTCCCCTCAGAGTGTTTTGGGGTTCATGCAGGTGATATGTAATAATCTGTTCTCTCCTCTCCCGCCAGGGTCGACAAGGACCGCAGTGGGGTGATATCAGACTCTGAGCTCCAGCAGGCCTTATCCAACGGTATGCATTCGGATGTTACTACCTCCTTTTCTCCTATATTTTCCTAGAGCTTTTTTTTTTTTAATTTCAAATCCATAGTGTGTGGATCAGATCAATCCCAGTTTGCAATTTTAATTTGGGGGGGACACAATAGACACAATCAAAATATATAACAGTTTTAATGTACTTCACGCGAGTAAAACACAACACTGATCATTGCATCGTCAGGACAGAATCAAGACCTAATCAATAGGCTTTGTTGAATCTAGGCAGAGATTTATTTAGAAATATGTTCCATATTTGATTACAAAACATAATTTGATTCTTTTGATAATTTCCTTATCCGTCTTGATTATTTTGTTGTTTTGTTGTGATTAAAAAAATCTTACAATCTTTTTCCACCAGATTCGGATCTCTAAAAATGTGTGGAAAACATAAGCTTTTTGGTTTCTTTTGACAATAACCATGCAGAGTCTACTTATGAAATTAATTGGCTCCGGAAATGGTTTCATAACTTGAATTTTTCGTAAGTAGGGACCAGTGGCGGTCAATGCATTTTCTGGTCGCGCCTTCAACGTATCAATCCAACCCTCAAAAACTATTTTATGGCTATAAAACCTCTACTGCAGCTAGAGCTGCGACACAAAAAATAATCAATAAATCAATGAACAAAAATGGGGTGAAATCCACTTCCTAGCAGCATTTCATGATTAAATACAAATACTGGAGCTTTTCACACATTAAAACCAGGCCAGGGGGGCGATTTTCTCGGGAAAAGACAGCGATGAACGTCAATGGCGTACGGGCAAACATTGCCCGAAAATGGGGTAAAATCCAGCCGAAAACAGCATTTATTTATTAAATACAAATAGTGGAGCTTTTTAGACATCAGAACCGGGCCAGGAGTATCATTTCCCCGGTAAAAAGACAGCGATGAACGTTGATACGTCCATACGTGAAACGGCAAAAAAATGCACTAAAATGAGGTAAAATCCTCTTCCTAGCAGCATTTATTGATTGAATACAAATACTGGAGCTTTTGAGACATTACAACCAGGCCAGGGGGTGATTTTTCCCGGGAAAAGACAGCGATGGACGTCAATGGTGAAACGGCAAAAATTAAACTGGGATAAAATGGGGTAAAATCCACTTCCTAGCAGCATTTAGTGATTAAATACAAACACTGGAGCTTAAATACAAACACTGGAGCTTTTCAGATATCAGAACCGGGCCCACAATTGAAATATTATTTAGGACTATAGCCATATTATACTCACCAAAAATCATTTTTAACTGTACACAATATCCATCCTCCTTTCTTTATTCCTTCTTTTCTATCGCCATCGAAGCTAATGATGAAAGTCGAGCCTGTCCTGTCATATTTCCGGCATAGTCCGTCTTGAAAATGGCTTTAAATCAACACAACAATATATTTGCTTGTGCAGCTAAGTTAGCGCACTGAAAGTGGCGGACACATCCTTTTCCCGGCTGTAACAGGCTTGCTAGCTTCGGAGTTGACCGCCCTTTCTTAATGATGTCAATTTTTTTCTGGAAAAGTCCGTCTGGAAAATAGATTCGTGAGCAAATCTGCAACCAAATCCATTTGTTTTTGCCTCTGTCGGCCATTGTGGGTGGAGTTTGCGATCTCTGGCTGCCTCACTATGGCTTTGGCCCACCTACTCTCTATAGCTAGCCAATCATAGTTGGTGAAAGCAATGACGTATCCCAGCCAGCAAAATGCCAATGGCTGCGAAAAAGCATTGTGGGGTTGCCAACTCGAAATCTGATTGGTTAAAAGCAACAGTCTTGTTTAATGCAACAGAGCCCGCAGAACTGATTGTGAAGGCTTTGCGGCAGATTTCTGATCATGGCAACAAATAATGGCTGAAATGTGATTGGTGGAATTTGAGTGATGTAAAAATAAATAATGAAACATTTATAATCTCAAAATGTTATTACTTTTTCTCCCAATATTACTTACATCTCCTAATATTACGTGAAATGACAAGAATGCACTAAAATTAGGTGAAATCAACTTCCTAGCAGCATTTATTGACAGAATACAAATACTGGAGGTTTTGAGACATTACAACCAGGCCAGGGGGGTGATTTCCTCGGGAAAAGACAGTGATGGACGTCAATGGCGAAACGGCAAAAATTAAACGGGTAAAATCCACATCCTAGCAGCATTTAGTGATTAAATACAAACACTGGAGCTTAAATACAAACACTGGAGCTTTTCAGATATCAGAACCGGGCCCACAATTGAAATATTATTTAGGAATATAGCCATATTATACTCACCCAAAATTATTTTTAACTGTACACAATATCCATCCTCCTTTCTTTCTTCCTTCTTTCCTATCGCCATCGAAGCTAATGATGAAAGTTGAGCCTCTCCTGTCGTATATCCGGCATAGTCCGTTTTGAAAATGGCTTTAAATCAACACAACAATATACTATTTGCTTGTGCAGCTAAGTTAGCGCACTGAAAGTGCCGCACACACCATTTTCACGGCTGTAACAGGCTTGCTAGCTTCGGAGTTGACCGCCCTTTCTTAATGATGTCCATTTTTTTCTAGTAAAGTCCATCTGGAAAATATCTTTGTGAGCAAACATTTGTTTTTGCTTCTGTCGGCCATTGTGGGTGGAGTTTGCGATCTATGGCTTTGGCCCGCCTACTAGCCAATCATAGTTGGTGAAAGCAATGACATATCCCAGCCAGCAAAATGTTAATGCGTATGAAAAAGCATTGTGGGGTTGCCAACTCGAAATCTGATTGGTTAAAAGCAACAGTCTAGTTTAATGCAGCAGAGCCCGCAGAACTGATTGTGAAGCCTTTGTGGCAGATCTGATCTGGCAACAAATAATGGCTGAAATGTGATTGGTTAAATGCTTCAATATGAAAACACACATCTGGAAGCAGTGCAATCAGGGGAAAAGCAATGAAAGGAAGCTAACAGACCATTTGGAATAATAAGTATTGATGGACAAAATATAATAGGATTCAGATCTTTCTTAGGCCAGCAGAGAAGGCCTTGAAGGCCCTGACGGCCCGCCACTGGTAGGGACACATTTTATATGTAAAAGTTCCAAGGTCCCCAATACTACCAATTTAAAAATGAGTAAGTGAGAAAGTACACCAATTTTGTTGGAACTATGTGAGAAACACAAAAAGAGAAAAACAAAAAATTAAGCCATTAAAATGAAAAACAAACACGCAAAGACAAAGCAATCGTTTGGCAACTGAAAAAAATCATAAAGACACACAATTTATGAACTTTGAATTATGAATTTAAAAGAACGAAAATAATGAAAAATAAAGAGCAAAGTTGCTTCGTGAAAAACTCACGAAACACCGTGTTCCTACTGTGTGACGACGAACACTGATCGAAGGTATACAGGCACAATAAGCATCATGGAGCATTGAGGCAATGGTAGGCCATTCATCCGATTCCGATTTGGGCCATCCCTTATCGTGATACCATTGGATTATTTTTTTTACTTCTAGCCCTGAACTCAGGGATGCCCACCCTGCCTTAACTAATTCACTGCCATTTCCACGGTAGACGTCCTATCAAATTTTAGAATTAAAAAAAATATATATTTAAAAAACATTTTTTTCCTGTGGCCCAGCAGTGTGAATGGTTAGCACGTCGGCCTTACAGCTCTGGGGTCCTGTGTTCAAATCCAGGTCAGTCCACCTGTGTGGAGTTTTCATCTTCTCCCCAGACCTGCGTGGGTTTTCTCCAGGTACTTCGGTTTCCTTCCACATTCCAAAAACATGCATGGTAGGCTAATTGGACACTGTAAATTGCCCCTATGTATGAGTGTGTGCGTCAATGTTGTCTGTTTCCTCGTGCCCTGCGATCGGCTGGTTACTGATTCAGGGTGTCCCCTGCCTCTGGCCCGATGTCAGCTGGGATAGGCTCCAGCACCATCCGCAACCCCAGTGAGGATAAAGCGGTTCAGAAAATGAATGAATGAAAAAAAAATGTTTTTCTGATCTAAAAATGACGTCATCGGCTCAATCTCCGATTACATGATATGATCGGGGGCATCTGTAATACACTTTTCTAAGGAAAATGTGCTTTAATTGTAAATGAATATTAGGAAAAGCATTACAACAGAATACCAGAGGTTTTTTATTCCATACATTAAACATTTTTCAGGCACAAAAAGTTGTGTTTTCTGTCATCAGTCTCTGTGTTTCCTAACCGTTTTTGAGTAGCGGCCCACTTCTCAAGGCACACCATCACTGAAAATTGTCTAATTCAAACCTTTCACCTATATTTACAATATAAAGTCATTCTCATCAAATTTTTACCAAGAGGGCGTCAAAAAAGCACACAAAAAGTACTTTTTTAGTAACTTGGATATTTCGTAAGTAGGTGTACTTTATATGTACATTTTCTAATTCGTTCCTGACACAGCTATCAACTAAACCCTTTAAAATTGGCCAAAGTGTCCCAATTTTAGGATAGGTTAGAACTTTATTTCATCCCATGTTCGGAAATTTCTTGGTTGCAGTAGCAAGACAGAAACAAGACACACAAGACATTGTAGACCTAGGTAAAAATACTAAATATCAAAATGCAATAAAGAAAGACAGGAGAGCAGCAAAAACACAAAATGAGCAAGAGCGGACGGAGCTACCGCTACCAGCTGCCACTTGAGCGGCACCATCTTGGTTGCAGGAGCAAAAATGGATACAGACACAAGAATATACGTTGTATAGTTGAATAAAACTGGAACCACACACAGGAGGTCTTCCACAAGATGGGGAACTTCTGCAGACTGTGACCGTGGTTGAAAATATGCAGTCACTCTTCCAAGCTTATTCGCAGTTTCTCAGTAGTCTGGAGCTGAAGAATCAATAGTAGCAGAGTGCACCTCCTCGACTCAGTTTCTGGCCTGTTAAGCGCCGATAGTTCTTCCATCTTATCGGAGAGGGATCTTACTTTCCCCATAATGATAGATGGAATGGTTAATCTGAAGAGAGGCTTCTTCTCCCGGCACTTTTGTCCAGCTCTGGATTTTCAGTGGCATTGAGGTGTTGCTCCTTCTGCTGCGTATTGTTCACAGCTAATTCCATGTGTATGACAGCGTAGGCATGGCTGAATGGTTCCAAAAAAGAAGTACAGTGGTACCTCGTCACACGACCGCTCGTCATACAATTCTTACGACGGAAATTTCGATCGAATAATTGGCCCGTCATGCAATCAAAATTTCGTGATGTGACCAAGCTTTTTTGCATATCTTTCATGTATAACAATATCTACGAATACTGAACGATTAATTCAGACGAGTTTCTCCTCCTACGCATCGACCAGGAAACGCACAACGTGTATGCACGGGCAAAAAGAGGGCTTTCTGGGTAATGAAGTATACTCGTGCACACAACGCCGATAGGCAATGGCACTCTTTCTCAGAATGAAACTTCATTACCCACAATCAACACGTGGGTAAGCTGAGCTGTTGCATGTCCTGTTATTTTTATTATCTAATACGAGGAGTATTATATTACTTCTCGTTCGCTGCTCCTAAGAACATCAGCGGCACTGGCTCGCAATTCCCTCTTTGTAATATTACTGGTCGCAACTCTCTCATAGGCGCCATTCAAAGCGGTTCCAACCAGAGCCATTACGACGAGGGAGTTGCGAGCCGGTCTTTATGAGCAGCGGAGCGATCGCTAAAATGTACTACAAGACTATTTCTCGTTGGCAAGTGGTCGTGGGTTATCCTATTGTGAGGACATTTGTGTGAATCATTTTCGGAATATTTTGAAGGGAATACGTAGTACAATAGCAAACAGCCCATCGATAGCGAACGTGAGGGTGGAGGCGTGGCAAACCGCCAACCCGGAAAACAAAGGTAACAAAAGATTACAACAAAATTAGAATTCAGTTTTGTGTAAAGTTACATTAAACGTATGTTTGAGTGTCTGTATATATTAATCCAAGTTAATTTAAATTTGTTTGTTCCGTTTACGAGTGCGTTGTCGTGGAAAAAAAAAGAACCCCACCCCCCCCATGCCCCCAAACGTCTCTGTCTCCCGTCGGCGAAACCTGCCCAATTTTAGTTAGATTAAACACATTTTATTACTATTAAACCACTAGTTATGTGTTACTTTGTTAATAGATGGCGAATTAGAAGAAATAAAACATTTTTTCCAATCCAATATCCTGTTATTGGTGTTTTTTCAGTGGGTTGGAACGAATTAATTTGTTTCCCATTCATTTCAATGGGAAACGTCCGCTCGAGTTACGAGAATCTCGTCATACGATCTCAGTCTCAGAACGGATTAAGATCGTATGTCGAGGTACCACTGTAGTAGAAAGCCAGGCTAACCGAACAAAGAAAGTTGTAAAAACATTAAAGTAAAAAGTATGAAGTACAAAGTAAAGTAATAAGGAATGTATCAAGAAATATTAAAATGTAATAAAAAAGATAGAAAGGCTGTAAAACACGGTAAACAAAGAGTGGACAGAGCTACTGCACAGGCTGCCGCCTGACGGTGCCATCTTGGAAAAAAATGTATGAAAGACGTGAGAAACTCTCAAAAATGAGAGAAAATTATAAGGGAATCATTTATTATAAATTATTTCTTAATGTTTTAAAATAAATATAAGGCCAAAAATCCCAGTTAAAATGTGCCCTGCGGCGCTGAGTTTCCTCCACGGCGTTATATTGGGAGATGTAATACTCGTACTTGTCCGCCAGATGGCAGCAAGAGCCCTTTCTACCAGGGCCGAGCGCCGTCCACTTTGGACTACATTTTAGACTTTTACGTGTGTGAAAATATGTGCCACGTTGCATTTGTACGGTTTCTAATCGCTTAACAATGGGAATTGCAATCATTAATAAGGGGAGCATTTAGCAGACATGGACAGGTATGTAAGAGAGAATCTTGAAACATGGATAGTGGTTGTTGTGAGACAGCCAATTAAATTGAATTGAATGCTTTTATTGTCATTATATGAGATAGAATGAGAGCGATGAAATGAGAGCCCAGTAGAGGGTAGCGATGTCTCTAAGGTCAGAATCAATGCATCCGCGACAATATTTTCGAAATAAAATAACGGATAAGGAAATGCATTTTCTTTTGATCTTTTTTCTAACTGGAGTCACTCATTTGCATATAAAAACATCGTAACCTGAATATTTCGTACCTAGAGGCATTCATAAGTAGGTGTGACTATATATATTTTTTTCTTAAAGAACAGAAACAATAAAAATTGCCAATACCGACAGACATGAGTGCCACTAATTGTAGAAATGGAGTTACAAAATCAAGTACCGCCATTATGAACAAAATCATGTTCCCAAAATGATATGCGTTTAAATATCATATCAAGCTTGTTTAGATGTATAATAGGAGACTCAGAGCAGATAGACAACTAGGTGTCGCAGGAAATTAACGACTGTAAAGTACAATGCTAAACAAAACACCAAAGTTAGTATGTGTGTTTATTCCGGTAATTTCAGAATTAAAATGTTTGACTGACGAGATGCAAATGAACTAAAACTATTCATTTTTTCAACATATTTTGTTCTTTTGTATTTCTCAGGCACATGGACACCATTTAACCCTGTGACTGTGCGCTCCATCATATGTAAGTAATTTCTGATGTGGGTGTGACGCTCTACACAGCTAGCTTTTGTCTGTTTATTTGTCCCGAATGGCAATTGCTTATTGCCTATTACAATTTAAGAACTGTTCATTGGTAAAAGTCGATCTCAAATGTCTGTTTGAAATAGTTGGAATAACCCTGTGATAAATGAATAATCTTGGCAACTCCTTATTCTGTCCTAAACGCCTCCTCTTGGTGTCCATTAGCCATGTTCGACAGGGAAAATAAGAGCGGAGTGAATTTCAACGAATTTGCCGGCGTGTGGAAGTACATCACAGACTGGCAGAATATCTTCAGAACCTACGATAGGGACAACTCAGGCTTCATCGACAAGATTGAGCTCAAACAGACACTGACCGGATTCGGTGAGCAGCTAAGTATGCAATGGTATTTTCATTTGGTTTGTGTGGTGCAGGGTTCTGGTACTTCTGTGAATTATCTTTTCAAGTACAGACAAAAAATTTGATGTAGTATTTCGGGTGTTTTTAATAACTGAAACCAAAATGCTGTCTCCATATGAACAACAGTCAGAACTCCAGCATTGACATTAAGCATGCACACACATGTCACCCAATGGAAATTAAAGGGATGTTGTAAACCGGTGGGCTGACTACTTCTTGAATAACCTCTTCAACTCCACTGACACGATCTCTGGGGTGCACACATTCATATTTATATTTTTCTATATATACTTATTAAGCTTTCTGACCACCTGCACAGGATTCATTGATTTTTTTGAACCGCTTATCCTCACAAGGATCGTTGGGGTGCTGGAGGCTAACCCAGCTGACTTCGGGCACTAGGCGGGTTGACAACCTGATTTGGTGGCCCGTCAATCGCAAGGCACGGGGAGACGGACAACCATTCACGCTCACACTCATACCAGGGTACAATTTAGTGTTCAACCACCCTACCATGCATCTTTTTGGAATGTGGGAGGAAACCGGAGTACTGGGAGAAAACCCATGCAAGCCCGTGGAGAACCTGCAAACTCCACACAGTAGGACTGACCTGGGGGCAAACCCAGGACTCCAGAATTGTGAGGCCGACGCGCTAACCACTCACCCACCAGGCTGCCCTCGCATGGTATTGAAATATTTTACTAACGAACAACTTAAACAACGCGGCCCGGTGGAGCGAGTGGTTAGTGCGTCGGCCTCACAGCTCTGGCGTCCTGGGTTCAAATCCAGGTCACGTCCACCTGTGTGGAGTTTGCATGTTCTACCTGGGCATGCGTGGGTTTCCTCCGGGTTCTCCGGTTTCCTCCCACATTACAAAAACACTCACCCCTACGAAACCGCGCCTGCGACGCCATCTGTCTCGATCTACCAGGTCAGGAGTCAAAGCTGCAACCCACAGTGCGGCCAGTACAACAGGCGAGCATGTAACCACTACACTAAAGGTCCCGGCTAGCAGCCCGGCTGCTAGCGTCCTCTCTTGAACACATCCAACGGCAGGGAGGTTTCCATACAGCATACAGTACAAGGCATTCACTGAACCTGTGGGCACCAGTTCCATGTACAGTGGGGCAAATAAGTATTTAGTCAACCACCAATTGTGCAAGTTATCCTACTTGAAAAGATTAGAGAGGCCTGTAATTGTCAACAGGGGTTGATATGTTCACCAATGGATATTTCCAAATACACGCCGTAACAAAAAAGACATCAGACTCATATCCGGGTTTCTTGCAAGAGAGAATCGATCCTGACGCGTCTCTGTCCCAGATCATTCTGATGACTCGATGTCTCTCTTGCTAATTTATTTCATAAGATTCACAACATTCATCTCAGTTCTCAAAACAATTGTAGGGTGAGCTAGATCGTTGGCTACCAGATAGGCAACCTCTTCCTCCATTAGTTTCCTCTTTTCAATATTAACCCTGTACGGATGCTGTTTAATGGGACGTGCCCCGCCTACATCAATATGTTCCAAAACGGTAGTGCGGCTGAGAACGTCGGTAAATAAAGTTGGGAAGTCTGAAATTAACTGAACCACGTCAGACTCCTGCGGTTTGTTTAGATTTTGCATTAACGTGGACAGGTTTTGTAACATGTCAGAATTGCACAGCTGGGGAGATTGTGTTTGAGTCTCACACACCGACAAACCATCCTCGTCTCACTGCATCTCTGTGCCACATAGGCTTCAAAACTCACCCTATGCAGCCCAAAATAATTAACTTTATCAACATAAATACTCAATATAACAATGAGTAGCGTACTTACAATACCAGGTGAAGCTGGGGCAAACAAAACTTACTTAACTCTAGACAATAAGTGCTATCTTAGAGAAAATAAGGACTCCACTGCCTCAGCATCTACAATCACAGGCAGTCAAGGGAGTCAAGGGGCGAACTGAAAAATAAAAGGGTTTAAATAAGGACAGGAAGTGCATCTTGATTGGAGGAGGGATGATTGGGAAGTAGTCACAGCTGTGTTGGCCTGGGCAAGGCTTTGCCACAGGGGTGGAGCCAAAGCTCCATGTACCTGCAGAAGAAAAAGAAACGACACATAAAACAACACACCCTACTATAGTGTGTACCCAGGCTGACAGCCGTAACAGACGGTAACAAAACTTTACAAGGATGAGATTTTCCACTTCATACAGTAAGCTTTTGTTTTTTACCGGCACAAACAGATAACGACAACCTTGCAAGAAATTCAAGGACGCACCTTGCTACAGAACAGAGCTCTACTTTTAAGTCATCAATGCAAAAAACATCATCTTATATTCGGGCCAGTACGGTAATTTGTTTTATGAGCTTTAATACTACCCTCTCGAACCTTTCAACAACTGATAAAAGTATACACATTTTGGATGAAATATGTATGCAAAAAAGAGAAAAATGATAACATTTATTAAGCCATTTGAATCAATAAGAAATGCAAAGACATTTTCCAAAGGGGTCAGGGGGCTTGTTGCAAGTGGCGCGCACCTATGTAAAAATACGTACAGGTGCTGCTTTCTAGTCGTGCTGGCGCCATGCTCTCCTGTCTCACGGTGATCGCTCCCTGCACAAGCAGGCTGTCTTCTACAGCGCGCTAACCTTCTGGCATCATGGAGACACAGGTCTCTGCTTGCGAATGGGAGGTCAGTGACGTGTTGGGTGTTGAGAGCTATTGGTAAAGAAACTCTAGCACAGGGGTGGCCAACTACGGTCCTCAAGAGCCGCTATCCGGTGTGTTTTCCATATCTCCCTCTTCTAGCACACCTGAATCAAATGACCAACTCATCAGCAAGCCGTCCAGAAGCTTGATACCGATCCTGATTATTTGATTCAGGTGTGTTGGTGGAGGGAGACATGGAAAACAGACCGGATGGCGGCTCTCGAGGACCGGAGTTGGCCACCCCTGCTCTAGCAGCTGAACAACAACAAAAAATCGGCTACAGGCAGTGTATTTATTATTTAGGTCATGTTTGACTTTGCTTGATCTTTCGCAACTTGGACATTTTTTCCTATTTTGGAACAAATCTTTAGCAGAAAAAGTGTGAGCACCCCTCAACATATATGCTGAGGTTTGTCGGTGGCCCAGAAAAAAAGGTAGATGAGGTAGATAAAATTGATCACTCCTGATTTAACTGTTGTGTACTTGTGACTTTGAGTGATGACTTTAACAACTATGATGACGACTTTTTGCTGTGCACAGGTTATCGTCTATCAGACCAATTCTATGGTACTCTGATCGAGAAGTTTGACCGACAGAGAAAGGGGCAAGTGGCCTTTGATGATTTCATCCAATGCTGCATTGTACTGCAGGTAACATTATTTTAAAGTATCCAAATAACACAATATTTTTTCATCTCTCAGAAGTTCATTATATCATTTCTACTCTCCACAGAGGTTGACTGATGTTTTTAGGCGATACGACACAGACCAGGATGGTTGGATCCAGGTGTCATATGAACAATACCTATCCATGGTCTTCAATGTAGTATAATTGTACACAGGGGCACCGAAGAGGAGCACAACTAACTGGACAAAACCGTGCCAAAAAGTTACCATCACTTCCTGGATGGCTGCCATAGTGGACATGAAAATATTTTCTTTCAAACCTGTATAATAGCTGCTCTATATCTTAGGTTTGCTTAAAAATGTTTAATGTTGATTTAAGAGAAAATATTCTCGCCTTGTAGGAAAGGTTCTGGGACTGTGATTAAACGAAGGAAAAAATAAAATAAAATCCAAACTACCATATTCCCCTTCAAGTACTCTCTGGAATGTAATGCACTATGCTATAACTCTCCCGGGAGGATTGTTATGAGATCATCTGCAACTCGGCTCTTATGAGTATGCTGATGTTGTTTTGCATCTTCAAAATGGGTCCTCTTGATACATACAAAGCCGATTCCGGAGAATCGAAGTTGTTCCCCTACAACGACTGTTCTTGGCAAAAAAGAAAGTCAGATGCTCAGGGGCATTGTGAGAAAATGTGCTTATATGATGAAGAAGCCATTAGTTATCCTGAGACAATTCTTACTTCTTCAATCACTGAATGAACCTAATTTTGACCACCAATAAAACAGAAACTTATATTATACGTAGTTTGTTTTTTAAATATATCTTTAGTCACACCAGTCCTGGAATTTTTCTGAATCATCTTAGAACGGCGCCTTCGCGAATAACCCTAACACCTAATAATAACGGTTGCAAGTACAAACTTTAATGTATTTAAAAACTAAATCTTGTAGTGTCATCACTTGGGGACCATTTTTTATTTGTGTCCTTTTGGTACTGCAGTGTGGGGATTACAGTGGTGCCTTGAGATGCAAATAGCCTGATTTGCATGTTCTTATGGTGTGAGAAGTCATTTGGAAATTTTTTTGTTTTGATCCGTGAACTTGAAATACAAGCACCTTATGTGGGCAGTGCTCTCAACTCCTTTTACAACAGCAGCACTTAGTAAACAGTTTAAAAATAATTCAGTTTCAGGCGGTTTAATGGCACCCCCATTTGAGGTTTACCATCAAACTTAATGTTAACACGATGTAGCATCTATGTTGCATTGCCATATCTTTTTCAATTTTGAATTGAACATAAATGTTAAAATGTAGACAGACTCTATAAGAGGACTGAGTTATACAGGCTATTATTCTCTATGTAGCACGATTAATATTAGTTTGTGTTGTACTGATGAGATCTGAGAGTTGATATATTTTTATGAATCTCACTAGATGTCCAGGCAGTACACACATGACCGCAGTATGTTTGGCTGCTAAAAATGAATAAATAAATAAATACATCAATAGCTTGTGATTGCCTGAAATTTAAGTGAAATCCATAATACCTCAATGATCAATATGGCCATGTCCCAAATGAGGCTCTACGGGCAGGGATGTCAGAACACTGTGAAATTGAAGGATACTTCAAACCTACCCAGCTAATTTGTCCTTGTCACCCATTCGCAAAGAATTTAAATATTATTCTTATCGCATAACCATTTTACAGGATGCTTTGCATGATGCTTCTACGGTTGGAAAAGGTAATCTTAAATGGCACAATCTACCAGTGACATGACATATAAATTAATGATTTAAAGTTTTACAAAGTACCTTTTTTAAACCCGACCTTATATATGTTAAACCAAACGGTAAAAACATTAAAAAGTACTTTATTAACTAAATGTAACTGCAGATTAATGGGGAGCTCGATGCATAACTTTCAAATGTTTGTGCTGCAGATGTTGCTTCAAAAATGTATATTATGTTATAGTGGCTTGAGCTGGCGGCCCGGCAGAAAAGTGGTTAGTGCGTCGGCCTCCCAGTTCTGGGGTTGATCCCCAGCTCGGTCTTTACTGTGTGGAGCTCCCATGTTCTCCCTGGGCTTGCGTGGACTTTCTCCCGGTACTCCGGTTTCCCCCTACATCCCAAAAGCGTGCAGGGTAGGCTGGTTGAACCACCTAAATTGCCCCTGGGTATGACTGTGAGTGTGAATGGTTGTCTTTCCCCTTGTGCCCTGCGATTGGTTGGCCACCGATTTAGGGTGTCCCCCCGCCTGGTGCCCGTAGTGAGCTGGGTTAGGCCCCAGCAACCCTTATGAAGATAAGCGGTTCCGAAAATGAATGCATTTTTAGAGTTTCAAACATGGTCACAGAAGAGAAACAACACCCAGTATGTAGAAGGTTGCAAAATAATATTGTTTAAACACAAAAATAGCACTGCTTTGTGATATTAATTTTCCCACTTGTACGCTGATAGACTCAAGCACATGTGCATGTGATATTCTGTCTTAAGGACGTAAAGAGGAATGACGCTCAATTAGATGCAAAGCAGCTGAAACTGTGCTGGCAATGATAAAATGTTGGCCCCCAATGTCGCGCGGACATTTCCTGGAAATGGCTTTTAACAAAATGAAAATAAAATTCTGTGATCTTTCACTTCTTAATACCATAAGGCACCACTGTTAGTACCAACACAATGTTTTATTATTTGGTATTTCTGTCTGTTATTATTTGAATGTCTTAACTTTTATTATTATAATTATGTATAATATCATGTTAATGGTATATAAGTCACTGCATGATTTTTAGGGAATTTTACCCCTCAAATTGCAGCATGTACTTCCCTTTTTACTGATCTCTCTCCTGATGTTTAAAACCATGTTTACAAATACTGTGAAAGCAGTTTTGCTTTAAAATGTACATCTATGCTAGCATACTTTATTTTATTTAAAGCTATATTTGCACTCATTTATTTTTAAACCTCAACATGCTATTGGTAGAATTTGTAAATAACATAGATATTGCTTGATTTTATTTTTTTGCATGATGCCTTAAACTGTGTTTAAAAAAACACAAAACACAAAAAAGAAATTGTTTATATGAAAAAAGTATGTATTTTCTCCTCCAGAGAACGTTGAACGAATCGTTTTAAAATATGTCAAAGTGGCTCGATGGCGCCCACTGCTGTTTATTTGAATTCTTGCAACTGCAGGGCACCACACCATGAGAACGCGTCCCACGTGTGAGAAACGGAACTGTTGTTATTCTTACCCTGATTTCTGTAGGAAAAGAATACAAGGTTGCACATTAAGAACTGCAGAAACATATTTTCACACTATAAACTCATCTGGAGGTAGAAGGACCGTGTATTGCTTTTTATTGTGCAGTGATAGTTTGCGATTTACATCTCCCTTTATTCTTCTAATTGACTTTTAGCAATGTATCTAAAACTTGTGCAAACGAAAATACTTCAAATTACTCTTTCTGGGCTGGCATTAAAGACACACCTGGAATCAACGAAGTCCTTCTGCAGCTCAACGAAAGGTAAAAAAACAAACAAACAAACAAACACACAAACTTTAAGACATGATACATAAAACAAAATGAAGAAAAAAAATGTGCAAAAGAAAAATAATGTGGCGGGTTTAAAACCAAAGTGAGATTCCAATGAAATTACATTACAACTGCTCAAAAGAAACAGGAAATGACGGGCGCGCGCAAGAGAAAAAATAAGCAAAAATAAATAAATAGATAAAACTAAACCAAAAAATAAATAACCGTCAAATCCCAATCAAGCGCTTCGGGCAGTGGATTTAAACTCCCTCTCATTCGAATTTCAATTTAATTGAATGTAAAGATGCCATATCGACAAATAAACGTCACTCTTTAATTAAATTATTAATTTATTACGGTTATTAGTACCTAATTTATGGTGGGGGGGAGGGGGGAGGGAGAGAGGGGGAGGGGGAGAGAGAGAGTGTGAGAGAGAGTGTGTGTGAGAGTGTGAGAGAGTGTGAGAGAGTGTGAGAGAGTGTGTGAGAGTGTGTGAGAGAGTGTGAGAGAGTGTGTGAGAGTGTGTGAGAGTGTGAGAGTGTGTGAGAGTGTGTGAGAGTGTGTGAGAGAGTGTGAGAGAGAGTGTGAGAGAGAGAGTGTGAGAGAGAGAGAGAGTGAGAGAGAGTGTGAGAGTGTGAGAGAGAGTGTGAGAGAGAGTGTGAGAGAGAGTGTGAGAGAGAGTGTGAGAGAGAGTTTGAGAGAGAGTGTGAGAGAGTGTGAGAGAGAGTGTGAGAGAGAGTGTGAGAGAGAGTGTGAGAGAGAGTGTGAGAGAGAGTGTGAGAGAGAGTGAGCGAGAGAGTGAGCGAGAGAGTGAGCGAGAGAGAGAGTGAGCGAGAGAGAGAGTGAGCGAGAGAGAGAGTGAGCGAGAGAGAGAGTGAGCGAGAGAGAGAGTGAGCGAGAGCGAGAGTGTGAGCGAGAGTGTGAGCGAGAGTGTGAGCGAGAGTGTGAGCGAGAGTGTGAGCGAGAGTGTGAGCGAGAGTGTGAGCGAGAGTGTGAGCGAGAGTGTGAGCGAGAGTGTGAGCGAGAGTGTGAGCGAGAGTGTGAGCGAGAGTGTGAGCGAGAGTGTGAGCGAGAGTGTGAGCGAGAGTGTGAGCGAGAGTGTGAGCGAGAGTGTGAGCGAGAGTGTGAGCGAGAGTGTGAGCGAGAGTGTGAGCGAGAGTGTGAGCGAGAGTGTGAGCGAGAGTGTGAGCGAGAGTGTGAGCGAGAGTGTGAGCGAGAGTGTGAGCGAGAGTGTGAGCGAGAGTGTGAGCGAGAGTGTGAGCGAGAGTGTGAGCGAGAGTGTGAGCGAGAGTGTGAGCGAGAGTGTGAGCGAGAGTGTGAGCGAGAGTGTGAGCGAGAGTGTGAGCGAGAGTGTGAGCGAGAGTGTGAGCGAGAGTGTGAGCGAGAGTGTGAGCGAGAGTGTGAGCGAGAGTGTGAGCGAGAGTGTGAGCGAGAGTGTGAGCGAGAGTGTGAGCGAGAGTGTGAGCGAGTGAGAGAGAGATGGCGCGGGCGAGGGAGCGGGCGAGAGAGACTGATATTTATGTGCTCGGGCTGAACCTGCTCTCCTCTGAGAAAAGTACAGGGAATATTTGTCAATTATGGTGTTATTGAGCAAATGCTAGCCGCCATCAGGGAGTCTCTTCCTGATTGTATGGGTAGCGATATTCACACCAGTGGTCCTCTGGAGGTCATCCTGTCATGCACAGACAGTGTTCAGCCTGATCCACCTTGGACAAAGGAAAATGTATTTGTCCTGGGGTTGAAGAGCTTCTACGGTCCTGTGCAGCTCTCAGAGAATAACCACCGGTCTCTCCCTCTTTGAGACCCAACTTATCCATGATCTGGGGATCCCATGACGGCCACAAGCATATGGTGGTACAACGGCAGCTGACACATCTCTTCTTGCTGCAGTTCCTTGGGTTTTCTATTTGGAGCAGATATTTGGATTCTCAATCCCAAACAAGCCACAGAAGCATAATAATTTACAACTTCATCTTCTTATTGTAATTCTGTAATTGTGCACACGTGATGCTTTTGAGTGATCTTTGTGTGGATTTTAAATTACTGTTGGTCTTCTCCACCACCAGGACAAACTGTGGTTTCGGAGCGCAGGGGGGCAGTGGTCACTATTGCTCTAAACCGCCCCGAGGCTCGTAATGCAGTGGACCAAGAGACAGCATTGCATCTGCTGCAGGAGATGGAGGCCTTTGAGCATGAGCCGTCCTTAAACGTGGCTGTCCTTCATGGCATAGGTATGATTTATGATGATGTTTTTAGTCTTCAGTGACTTCCTAGAGAGATTAGTGTGTAGTTAGTCTGTGTGTGTGTATGTATACAGACGCTCCCCTACTTACGAACGAGTTACGTTCCGAGCGATTTTTCGTAAGGTGAATTTGTTCGTAAGTTGCTTCTGTGCTATATTTTGTATTATAATTTATGTTTAAGGCCTATATAAGTATATTGAAGGTTTATATAAGTATGTTTAAGGCTTGTATAAGTAACACACGACATGTACGTAATAACATAAATAAAATGAAGTTTAACTTACTTTTGGAAAATGTACTCGATGCTTAAGGAGATGATGGAGGAGGAGGAGGAGGAGGAGGAGGAGGAGGAAGAGGAGGATTTTATATCATGAGAGGGTCTTCGTCGTCGCTGGAATGGGCTTCAAAAGTTACTTCCTCCTCCGTAACTTCAATGTAGGAAGAAGTTGAGGGTCGAGGAGAAGAAGATGAGGGTTGATGAGTATCTTTCTTGGAGGATTTACTAGAAACTGGCCGAAAGAAGCGATCTAACGACGATTGCACAGTTTTCTTCTTTTTTTCTTCATAAATGATGAGGTAGCACTGTATGGCATCATTCAATTGATTTGCAACCTTTGTGCAACGTTAAATATTTGGGTCTTGCTGCTCGAAGAGTGCGATGAGTTTCGTCTCGAATTTCTTCATGGGGACAGGCTCCTCCTCCTCGACACGTTGCTGAGCCTCCTCCCTCACAGCACCAAGCGTCGGTATTAGCGGCGGAAAGAAGCACTACTCGGAAAAAGGCGCGCAATACAAAATCTAACTTACAGCATCTCTTTTCGAACATTTTTCGACATATGCCATATGCGCAGACATGTTCGTATGTACCGTTGTTCGTAACTCGAATGTTCGTAAGTAGGGGAGCGTCTGTATATATGTGTATGTATATATGTATATATATGTGTATGTATATATATGTATGTATATATATCTATATATATATTCAATTCAATTCAATTTATTTGGCAAGAAAAAGCACCAGGCTAAGGGCCATGTAACAAGATACAAGAAATGTGCACAAAACGCGGTGTAGTCACTGGTTCACGGCCAAAAAGTCATCCAGAGCCCGCTTGAACTGGGCGACCGTCGGCTTCTCGACCACACCCTGCGGAAGCCGGTTCCAAGGACCGGCGATGCGCACTGAAAAAGCAGCCTTCCGCCGATTCAACCGGAACCCGCGAGGGTACAGCTTCCACGGATGACCCCTCAGACCACGATCAGGTGCGGGCGTGAAGAAGAGGTCGCGGGGCACGCTGTAGATACCGTGGAGGATGTTGTAGGCCAGTATCAGGTCCCCTCGCAGACGCCTAGCCTCAAGGGTCGGCAGGTTGAGTCGCTGGCATCTTTCCTCGTAAGACATTAAGCTGAGGCCGCGGACCATCCTCGTTGCAAGCCTCTGGACCCGCTCCAGATGCTGGATGTCCTTGGCGAGGTACGGTGATGCGGCTTGGATCCCATACTCGAGAATGGGCCTCACCAGGGAAACATACAACGGAAGGAAGATGTCTGCTGTGATGACGGCAAAGGACCGGAACATTAGGAACAGTACTCCGCGAGCTTTGTTGGCTGCTTGGATGCATTGGGCCGTTGGTTTGAACGTGTCGTCGACAATGATGCCCAGATCTTTGCACCGTTGAGTTCGCTCCAGTTCCAGGCGTCCCGGTTCAAAGTCAAGAGGTGAATCAGGAGGAGCCCCAATAGCCAGATGACTGCATTTCGTGATATTGAGCCGCAGGTCCCACAGGTTCGACCAACTCCACACATGATGAAGGCACCTACGCAGGTCCTCGTAGTCGCTCCGGGGAGCAATGAGCTTCACATCATCGGCGAAGAGGAGAACCCGCTGGGAGATGTGCTCTGGCAGGTCGTTTACAAACACCACGAACAGCAGTGGTCCAAGAACGGAGCCTTGGGGGACACCGCTGGGGGCGTTGTGAGTCTCTGAAAGTATGCCGTTGACTTGTACTTGAAAGGTGCGGCCAGCCAAAAACGCATCAATCCACCTCACGACCGCTGGGTGAATCGCATACGCTTCCAACTTGCGGAGTAGCAAGCGATGGTTGACCGAGTCAAACGCCTTGGCGAAGTCCAGGAAGACCAGGTCGGCAATTTGTCGATCGTCCATTAATTGAGTGACCCATTCCTCCATCATCAGCAAGTTGGTGAGGCAGGATCTCTTGGACACGAATCCATGCTGACTATCGGAGATCGCCGCTGTGTTCTGGAGATGGGCCATCATGGACGTTTTGATAATTGATTCTAACATTTTGCAGATTACTGAAGTGAGGGAGACCGGTCGGTAATTCAACGGGTCCTCTCGGTCTCCTTTCTTGTAGATAGGGCAGATGACGGCCCGTCTCCAGTCTTCGGGGACTTCACCTGATTGCAAGGACAGTGTGAAGAGATATGCGAGGGGAAGTGCTATGGTCGGAGCGAGTGCCTGGAGGACCCTCGGGTGAATACCATCCGGACCATGGCTTTTAGTGGCGTCCAGACACATCAAGGCTCGGTAGACTTCAGGAGGTGTAATGGCAACTGCAGGCTTATATATATTTATATATCTATATAAAAAAAAAAATATATATATATATATATATATATATATATATATATATATATATATATATATATATATATATATATATATATATATATGTATATGTATGTATATTCAGGTTATGAAAACCCTCGGTGAAAACCCTTCATTTCAGTTGACGAAAAAAGTGCAAATTACAAAATATCAAATGAAATCCAGCATACGCTGAAACATAAATATACCTCCTGTATCCGTTATTTTATTTTGAAATTGTCGTAGTAGAGCTGCTTTCCCATTGGCTGTGTTCCAACACTCCGCTGGCCTCCCATTTGCTAGAAGGAGAAGAAGCATCCCCATGATGCCAGAACCCGAAGTTAGTGCACCATAGGTGTACGTTAGGGCTGGGCCACCGTACACGATAGGGGACTACGGCGCCTAGCCGACCCAAAAACGGAGCACTCTAGGCAGACACGAGGGCCGTCCCGTTCAGGTGGAGTAACTTTTAAAGGGTTTAGGGGATAGTATTAGAGTTCATGGAACAAATTTTGCGAATTCAATGTAAAATATGCTTCGACTTTAGAAAAATCCAAGTTAAGAAACCATTACAAGAACAAATTAATATCATTAGAAGAGGCACCACTGTATATCATTTACCTACTATGCAACATCCGGAGCAAAGTGGGGTTTGGTATCTGGCTCAAGGGTACTTAGGCAAGGCCACTTGGTCACATTGTCCAAATTGTAGTTCACACATTCTCCCATTTTTTTAAATTCTCCTGATCATATAATATAATATTCTAATAATTGTGTGGTCTTTCTTGCAGGAGGTCATTTCTGTGCTGGTTATGATTTGAAAGAACTGGCGAATACAACAGCCCCTCTGAGATTGGAAAAAGATGTCACCAAGGGTCCCGCGCCAATGGTGAGTGACTGCCTTTACTATGTCAACAACAAAGATTTACATTGAACAGTCGATCTGTTCCTATCCTCTGGTTGTTTAACAAACGTGCATTTTCCCGGTTTAGGGTCATACACACAGGCACGCATGCACGCACGCACGCATTTCGCACACACATCCATTTTTTTTCATGAATTTCATTCATAGACATCAAAATAAATGTTTAGCATTTTATCTGTTTATCTTTTCTCGATTTTTAAATAAATGACGGTATCGGCATTCGCTTGCGTCGTGATGTCACGAGCATCAAGTCGTGTTTTTATGCGCATATAAGATGTACCCTCGGTTCAGTCGTCATTTTTTTTCCGACAAAAGTGGCTTGTATATATGTATACCGTATTTTCACGACTATAAGACACACTTAAAAGTCTTAAATTTTCTCCAAAATAGACAGGGCGCCTTATAATCCAGTGCGCTTTGTAAATGGACCAATATTAAAATTGTTATCACGATAAAATAAAATAAATCAGTCGATAGGGTACACCATCCTCTATAGGTCTCGCAACTACGGTAAGCAGCCTGCGACTTCATTTTCCCCCGTGCGCGGTTCATGCTGGGATATGTAGTTCTTTTGTCAATACACCCAGTATGACGGCGAGCACACTAATTTGGTACTCGCGTTCATTCCGGGTGGATTGACAAATGAACTCCAGCCTCTAGATTGGCGTGAACCGAGCATTCAAAGCTAGACTGCGAACTATATATATATGTATACTATATATGGATCAATCTTGAGCCGCAACAGCTTTCGCAACTACGGCAAGCAGCCCCCAACTCTATTTTCCCCGTAGAAAAAGTAGTGCGCAGTGACTGCTGGGATATATAGTTCTTTTGTCAACCAATTGACAGTGGC
Source organism: Stigmatopora argus (assembly GCF_051989625.1). Lineage (NCBI taxonomy): Eukaryota > Metazoa > Chordata > Actinopteri > Syngnathiformes > Syngnathidae > Stigmatopora > Stigmatopora argus. The sequence goes on from NC_135403.1 coordinate 2,754,487, forward strand.
CGTCATTTACGAGGGTGGATTTACAAAAGAACTCCTGCGCTAGATGTTGGCGTCAACAGAGCATTCAAAGCTAGACTGCTATATATATATATATATATATATATATATATGTATGTATATATATATATATATATGTATATATATATATATATGTATATATATATATATATATATATATGTATATATATATGTATATATATATATGTATATATGTATATATATATATGTATATATATATGTATATATGTATATATATATATGTATATATGTATATATATATATATATATATATATATATATATATATATATATATATATATATATATATATATATATGTATATGTATGTATATATATATATATATATATATATATATATATACGCACGCACGTATACACACACACAAGGTATACACACACACAAGGTATACACACACACACAAGGTATACACACACACACAAGGTATACACACACACACACAAGGTATACACACACACACACAAGGTATACACACACACACACAAGGTATACACACACACACACAAGGTATACACACACACACACAAGGTATACACACACACACACACACAAGGTATACACACACACACACAAGGTATACACACACACAAGGTATACACACACACAAGGTATACACACACACACACACAAGGTATACACACACACACACACAAGGTATACACACACACAAGGTATACACACACACACAAGGTATACACACACAAGGTATACAGCTTCATGTTCAGGATTAAGCAGTTATAAAACCACTCATTAGTTGTCATCTAAGCTTTTCTGTTGCTCATCCAGTACACAGGAGGCAATGCCTCTTTTTGAATTTTTCAAACCAACCCTTGCTTGCTGAAAATTCACGAGGCTCACTCGCAGCACTGGTTCTTGGCTGAGGCTCGCATTCAGGGTCTTCGTTGGCAGCTAAGCTATCATACCAGTTCTTGGCCTTGGTTTGGATGTTGTTGGTATCCAGAGGAATGTTTTTCACCCTAAATTTCGTGACCAGACTGAGAGGGCATTCTCCATTTTGACGAGGGTTTTATTCCTCGTGGTTACCACGTGCTTAGTTTCGCTTGTAAATGAAAGTGTGGCCGTCTTTTGAATGTTAGCCTCTTCTTTTTTTATGTACTGCACGGTAGATTCATTGATGCCGTTGTGCCGCGCTACATCGACATACTTTTTCTCCGCTCTCAGCATGTCGATCAACTCTATTTTTTCAGCAACCCTCATCATCTTCCATTTTTTCTATGCATCAAATGAAGCCTTGAGTTGTCCTGGACGCTTGGGAGCCATTTTTCGTTGCGGTAAAATGGCAATTTGTGGGTAACCTGTAAAGAATTATAACAATCCAGCAAACTTCTTTTGGTCACTGGAGTGAACCAAAACACACATTCATTCATTTTCCATATCATTTATCCTCACAAGGGTAATATGTATTTATTTAATCCCAATGTTTGTGAAAACGTATATCTGAGACAGTAAGCCATATTAAAGGCTCCATCTGCCACACTATAACACCACGGACAACGGCTGCCAGGAAAAACATTGCCTGGGGCAGCAAAGTGCGGAGTGGAAGATGATGAATAGTTTGATGGAAATGAAGTATTTTTTGGGCATGTAATATCGTTTCAAACATCATGGTGATTATTACATGATGGATATTGTGTTGCCAATCAGAGAAGGGAATTCCTGAATACCAGACAAATTAAAAAGACCAAGTATATATGTTAAGAAATAATGAGGATGATCTGGATTACTCCAAGTTTTTAATCAGATTTTGTATGTCACACAAAACATTACCAAAAAGGTATTTTTTCTCTTGAAATCAAACAGATTATTATTATTTTTTTTAAATTTGTTTGATGAACCTCACCCTCTCTACACCTTGCACCATTGATGGACACGGGGGGAGGGGCAGCTTTGTTCTTCCTAAAGTTCAGTGTCAGTTTGTGGACCGCACACCACTCTTCTAAGCGGAGGACCTCATCTTGATAGTCTGCCAATGTCCATTGATATACTGCCTGCTATTGTTGCATTATCGGCAAACTCGATGATGATGTTGTTTAAGAAGGTTGTTCGCCAGTCAGCGGTATAAAGAGAGCAGAGGAGTGGACTTAGTACACTACACCCGTGACCGGACGTTTGGTTGCCGGACTTTTGGTCGCCGGACGATTGGTTGCTGGACATTTGGTCGTCCAGACCCAAACGTGCGGCGACCAAACGTCCGGCGACCAGAAGTCCAGCGACCAAAAGTCCGGCGACCAAACAAGGTAAAACAACACGGTCTACGCATCAATCAAAGCCAACAATGGCCCTGAGCAGTTTCACTGAGCAGACGTATGAGTGTATGTACATGGGTTGCCCCCTTAGGAAGGGACGTCAGTGAGGGTCTTAACAAGTTCTCCAACAAAACACAATAAAAGTACGGGAAATTTGGAGCTTTTCTTTAGCCTAATAATTAATAGGGCATTAAGTATGAAAACATAATAATAATCAGTTTGTATTTAGGGAATTTGAGCAACAATTTTAAATGGTAATTATCAATAACCTTCCGGGCGACCAAACGTCCGGCGACCAAACGTCCGGCGACCAAAAGTCTGGCGACCAAAAGTCCGGCGACCAAACGTCCGAGTACCCACTACACCCCCCTCAATTTAATGAACTTATGTGGAAATATGTAAGATTGTAGCCGAGGGCTAATTTCTCTCTTTAGTCCCTTGAGTAGTTTCAAGATGAACGATGACACATACTAGACACACACACACACACACACACACACACACACACACACACACATGGATGCACGCACACACACACACAAGTAGCACAATTTGGTTCGTCTACAAGCTAGGCTTTAAGATGATTGGTGAAGCGGTTCAGAGACGGGATTTCACGTATGTTAATTGGTATTGAGTTCCAGGTATGTGCAGCACAGACAGAGAAGGTGCTTTGGTTGTATGCACTAGTCAGTACCGGTGAGCGAGAGGCAGGGAGTGGAGACGGCGAATGAGGTAACGACTCGGGGGCTCGTGCGTCGAAGACCGCCTCACGTGTGCTTCCTTGCCGCGGCGCTTGTGCCCGCCCCCGGGAGGACAGCGTAGCCCAACTGTTGTCCACCTCCCCGACAGGGGAATAGTCTCTCCGCTGTGCCTCCCCCCCAAAAAGGCGTTTTGCCAGTCGTTAGCGAGCTAACAGCCCTACCTGAGCTCTCCTGCCGGCCACCACGTGAAGGTCCACTGTAGATGGCCAGACAGAAACCCAACTAGAGGTCTGTGGAAAAAGTGTCCCGGTTATAACTCTCCTGGGAGAGCACCGAATTCCAAATCAGGCGAGGGCGTCACTGTCCGAGTCCGAGTCTAAGTCTAACAGATTCGTCAGCTCCGGACCGTCCTCATAGTCTGAAAAATCAGAGTCCAAATCAAGATAACAAGGTCGATTGCCAGAGGGCAGAGGAGGTTGAATTGTCTCTCGTGGTCGGGAGCACAGGTAGGAATGCTTGAGTGGGGTAAGAGGATCATAATCGGCCGGTGGATGACTGATAGGCTGTCATTGGTGTGAGCGTTGACGGCTTCCCGCTGGGTCCATTGCTTGGTCGGACCGTTCTGTCATGATGAGTGTGGCCTCGAGCGTCGAACATAGGACCCAAACGCGGGGAAGCAAATAGGGACAAGGGCATGGAGTGCTCTACCAAAAACTATGAGAACTAAGGCAGGAGGGATGTCAAGGAAAATAACAAGCACTTAGAATTTAAATGACAAAACTCCCACTGTGAGGACGACGCACTAACCACTCAGCCGCTGGGCCGCCCCATGAGAGGCGCAATAGGCGAAATGCATATAATAATCACAGATAGGACATACAAGGGGAACGACATCATAGGCGCCGTTCAAAGCGGCTGCTTGTTGCAGTAGCTCCTTAAACCCTCCCTCGTATTCTGTTTTTACAGCTTTTTTTACAGCTTTTTTTATCCTTTATTTTTTACGTTTTATTGTCTCTTAAGATTTTACTTGTTACTTTACTTTATATATTATATTCCATACTTTAATGTTTTAAAACTTTACTTTCAAGACTCCAGGGCTCAAGTTGTGCGAGAGGCAGCCTTTGATTCTGGACATTACATTTTTGACCCACTCAGTCATGCCTCCGCTGTTTTACACAAAGGATCAGCTGTTAGCGCTACACAACACCTGGATTCCCCTGGACCTGGACCTCCCCGCAGAGTTAAAGAGGAAGAGAAGACCCAGCATTCCATCTATTATTATGGGGAACGTAAGATCTCTCCCCAATAAGATGGAAGAGCTAATGGCGCTTACCAAACAACAACGACAATATCGGAGAATCTGCATTATGTGCTTCACGGAGACCTGGCTGAATGAACTAACACCAGACTCTCTCGTCTCCTTGGATGGCTTTCAGCTGGTGAGGGCGGACAGAGATGCTGAGGAGAGCGGTCGGAAGAAAGGTGGGGGACTAGCTGTTTTTATTAATAGTAGATGGTGCAGCCCTGGGCATATTACTGTGAAGGAGCAACTTTGCACTCGAGATATCGAGCTAGTAGCTGTTAGCATCAGGCCGTTTTACATCCCCGGGAGTTCTCGCATGTTATCGTAATAACTGCATATATACCTCCTTCGGCTGATGCTGCAGTCGCTCGCGAGCTGCTTCACGCTACTGTGTCCCGGCTGCAGACGTCACACCCCCAGTCTCTCCTTATTTCTGGTGATTTTAACCATGCTCCCCTGGCTTCTACTCTCCCCACCTTCACTCAGTATGTGAAGTGCCACACCAGGGAACAAAAAACTCTGGACCCACTGTATGCCAACACAAAGGAGGCATACAGCTCAGTCCCCCTGCCCCCACTGGGCCGCTCAGACCACAACCTGGTCCATCTGATCCCCACCTACATCGCTATGGTGAGGAAAATAAAACCTACCACGAGGATCATACAAAGATGGACTGAGGAGACCAGCATGGTACTGAGGGACTGTTTTGAGACCACTGACTGGGAGGTGCTGTGCAATCCACATGGGAAAGACATTGACAGCTTGACACACTGCATCACAGATTACATTAACTTCTGTGTTGAGAACATTGTACCCTCCAAGAAGGTCCGTTGTTTCTCCAACAGTAAGCCGTGGGTCACCAGGGATCTAAGGGTCCTCCTGAACAAGAAGAAGAGGGCTTTTAGGTCTGGGGAGAAAGAGTCTGAAAATGGTCCAGAAGGAGCTGAAGAGAGAGAGAGAGAGAGAGAGAGAGAGATAAGGAAGGGAAAGACCATCTACAGGAGGAAGCTAGAGAACCAACTCCAGAGAGGCAACACCAAAGAGGTCTGGAGGAGCTTGAGGACAATTTCGGGCCATGGAGGCAAGAGTCAGAGAGGCCCGGAGTCTGGAGACAGGGAATGGGCCAATGAACTGAATCAGTTCTTGAACAGATTCAGTCCTGCCCCCACTCCCCTGACCCCCCAGACCAGAAGCAACTCTCCCCCCTCGTTCTCCTCCTCCTCTTCCTCCCCCTCTTCCACTGGTCTCTGCATTACTGTCGATCAGGTGATAAGACAGCTAAAGTAGATCGAGGCAAGGAAGGCTACCGGTCCAGACGGCCTCAGCTCCAGAATACTGAGAGTGTGCGGATCAGCTTGGCAAAGTGATTCTGCATATTTTCAACCTCAGCCTCAGTCTGCAGAAGATCCCCACCTTGTGGAAAACGTGCTGTGTGGTCCCAGTTCGAAAGACTGCGAGCCCCAGTGTGCCAAACCACTTCAGGCCGGTAGCATTAGCCTCTCACCTGATCAAGACTTTGGAGAGAATCGTCCTCAATCACCTCAGCCCCCTGATGAATGCAGAGCTGGATCCTCTGCAGTTTGCCTATCGTTCAGGCATTGGTGTGGAAGATGCTACCACCTACCTGTTGCACAGGTCTCTTTCACACCTGGAGAACATGGGAAGCACGCTGAGAATGATGTTTTTTGACCTCTCCAGTGCGTTCAACACCATTCAGCCGGTCCTACTGAGAGGGAAACTGGAAGAGGCTGGAGTAAGGAACCACTTAGCCGCATGGATCATCGACTTCCTCACTGACAGACCACAATATGTGAGACTCCAGGACTGTACGTCTGATGTGGTAGCTTGCAGCACGGGGGCCCCACAAGTCACAGTGCTCTCCCCACTTCTCTTCTCCCTCTACACATCAGACTTCAAACATAATACAGACACCTGCCACCTCCAGAAGTTCTCTGACGACACCGCTATTGTTGGACGAGTGACGGACGGGAACGACCTAGAGTAGAGGGGAGTCATCACAGCCTTTGTTGACTGGTGTAGGCAAAACCCCCTTTACATCAACACCAGTAAGACAAAGGAAATGGTCATTGATTTTCGGAGGAATCCTCAACAGACCACTCAGGTGAACATCCAGGGTACAGACATTGAAATCGTGGAGAATTTTAAGTACCTGGGTGTTCACCTCAACAACAAACCAGATTGTTCCACAAACATAGATGCCCTGTATAAAAGGGGCCAGAGCTGCCTCTACCTATTGAGGAGTCTACGGTCCTTTGGAGTGTGCAGGACGCTGCTGTGGAGTTTTTACAATACTGTGGTGGCATCTACAGTGTTTTATGCAGTGGTCTGTTGGGGATGCGGGAGCACGGAGAGGGACAGCAACAGGCTGAATAAGCTGGTCAGGAGGGCCAGCTCTGTTCTGGGCTGTCCTTTGGACTCTGTGGAGGAAGTGGGAGAGCGGAGGATGCTGACCAGGATGATGTCCATCATGGACAGCACCTCCCACCCCCTGCATGAGTCTGTGGAGTCCCTCCGAAGCTCTTTTAGCAATAGACTGCGGCACCCTCATTGCAGGTAGGAGCGCTTCTGCAGATCCTTCCTCCCATCAGCTGTCAGGCTAGTTAACAAAAAAATGGCTGTGTTAAGACCTACCGTATGCATGCATGTACATCTGTGTATTTATATATATATATATATATATATATGTGTCTGTACATGTGTGTATATATATATATCAGCAACATGCTTATTTATTTATATATTTATTCATGTATTTATTTATTAACTTACTTATTACCTATCTATTTATGTCTAAAATGCCTTTCCTATTCCTGCATCCTCACCCTCTTGCTACTGTAACAACGAAATTTCCCGAATACGGGATGAATAAAGTTATCCAATCCAATCCACCCCAAAACCCCAACTAAACCAAGCAGTATTATATTCACTTCATATCTGGCAACCCCAGTCAATTGCTCCCCTTATTATTGATTATTGAATTTCCCTTAATAAGCGATAGTAAACCGTACAAATACAACGCGGCACATATTTGCTCTCATAGAAGTCTAAAATATTCCTCATAGTGGATGTAGTGCCCAATCAGTCGGTACACCTTTTGTATGCACTAAATTCAAGATTCTGGAGGTGTTGCTGTATGACGCTGACTGCTTGACTGTCTGGGTGCATTGCTTGCTGACGTGCTATATTTATATAATGAAAAAGCGGGCGCGTGAAAGGGAAATGCGCGTCCGGGTATCATGCTTAAAGAATGACAATATTAGCAGTCGACGATGACGTTTTCATCTGCTACCAATGACCGAGACGATCCAGAATAGAGCTGAAATTGGTAAAACGAGATCGGTTTTACAAAAAACGTGCAAAATTTGTTCTACAGCATACACAATTAGAAATGGTCAAAAAACTTACAAAATATGGGAAAAACTTATAAGTTGACAGGTATGTCATTTTGTCTTCTTGTGGCCATTTCTGATCTACATTATCCGATATTCGAGGGATTACTGTACTCGCCTGACAAAGCGTGGGATCGAAACATGTTGCGTAACAAAACTACCTAAAAAACACTTTAGTCTGTTATGAACGAATCAGTCAAAACAGGCTTTGTTCTTGTTTTTTTAAACCATGACGACAGTTGAACATTTTGATTAAGGCTGGCTTAACCATGAAACCAGTCAGCAGCATCCCCACACATATAGAGCGTCCGGTGATCCGTGTGAACCCTACCCCAGTTAATTTTTTTAAAAATAAGAATGTCCGAGAAGGCATCCTCTTCCAAAAAACCTGTCACTGCCTGCTCCGGCCGGGGTCGGGTCGTGGGGCAGGCCTCGCTCGCTGCTGGCATGCGCCACCGGTATCCAGCCGACGCCACCAGATCGCCGGCTGACCGGCCGGGAAATTAAACTTCCACTTCGCTCCTCCATGCCGCCCAACCGTCAGTTAGCCCTCCAGGGAGCTCTATTTTCGGATAAGTGCAACGGCGGCAGCCCACTACCCGGACTTAAATGGCATCCCGCAATCCTTGCCAGCCAAAGTGCTCTATTTTCGGACAAGACCGATGGCGTCTGCTGTAACGTCATCCGGAGCGTGCACTTGCGAACATTTCTGGGACACTCCACTGTCAGCTCCACTACCATGAGGCTCCCGGCTGAGTGAGCTCTATTTTCGCTTTAAGAACACGGCGTCCGCTGTAATGTTGCCCGGGGCTCACATTTCACCAATGTTCTCTGCCATCCAATTCGCCGAGCAAGTTCAGTTTTCAAATAAACACCACAGCGTGAGGTTGCACGAGGTTCGCATTTCCGATAAAAATCCATCTTCACAAGAGAGTTTTAGTGACATCTTGAAACATTTTATTGACTAATATAGTGTTTGTTTTAATATAATTATAATTTCGTATGCAAGTCAAACCTTGAACTCTAGTTCACACTTGGTGTAGTGGTTCGTTCGCCTGATTTCGGTGCGGGCAACCTGGAATCGATTCCCACTCAGTGGTGGTCTGATTGTGAGTGCAAATGACTGCCTTTGTCAGTGTGTGCCCAACGACTGACTGGCGACCAGTTTTGGCTGTAGTCCGCCTTTCGCCTGAGGTCCAGTGGTATTGATGCCAGCGACCCTGGCAAGAATAAGGGGTGTTGAAGATGAATATATGAATGGATGGATGAATGACTTTACTACCTGTTAATACAACAGAACTAACCTAAAACACAAAACTAACAAGTTGATCCTTTATTTGCGTACTGAGTTAAAATCTCTCTAGAATTTGCGGCATGATGGGTGATGTTAGACCTGATTCCAATCATTCTTCCAATATCAGGGCATTTTATTGCTATACGTTTTGAGCTCGTATGTGATATTTTTCTACAGGGCCCCTCCCGTTTGCAGTTGTCCAAGCCCCTGATAGCAGCAATCAGTGGATTTGCCGTGGCTGGTGGACTGGAACTGGCCCTTCTGGCTGACCTACGAGTGGTTGAGGAGAGTGCCATCATGGGTGTTTTCTGCCGTAGATTTGGTATGTTTGATATACTGTATGTACTACCCTCAAACTTTATTCAGATGGTTAATAACGGTGGCTATTTTATCTGCAGGCAATATCCGTAGCGCTATTTAGGTTCGAAGAGACTGTGCGCTCAGGCAGATTCTGGTTAGGCATGGTGGTACCCAAATCTCTATTTGCCAATGTCGCGTCTTTTGTAGCCCGTTATCATGAAAGAGCTAACCTTTACCGCCATCGTTTTGGCAGAAACATACCATTCTAGAACGTTCTCTTCACAGGTCAACCTGACTCTGGTGAGTGTGCACCGGCCAACGCATACTCCCAGGCACTAGAGGCACTGGCTGGGGACACCCAGAAGTGGTAGCCAGGCAATTGCAGAGCATAAGGAGAGAGACAATAATTTGCGCTCACACTAATACCTCAGGACAAAATATAGTGCTCAATCAGCCTACCCTGCATTATTTTTAGGATGTGGTAGGAAACCGTAGAAAACCCATGCTAGCCCGGGGAGATAAATTCCAAGATGGCGACGCCAATTCATGCAGCCTATAGATCTCCCTATTTTTTTTACTCTTTTCATGTTTTTTGTATGTCTTTTTTGCAAGTTGTTTGTCAATTTCAACATCAAATACAGCCACATGGATTTTTTAAACATCGGTCTCCGGCACATAACTACGGTTTATAGCGACTTCATTTGCGCACACAATATACCAAAAGAGATAGCAAGATTGGCAGGACTACCATGGATCATTATCAGGTCCGACACAGTAGTGTCGGGATAGGAAGCGTAAACGAGGTTGTAGAGCACACCGGTTGACTAAACTCGGAAAGTCAACTGAGCCTCAACCGTTAGCTGTTTTAGCTGAGCCTACACCATTAACTGAGTTAGCCGAATTTACAGCATTAGCTAGGTTAGCCTTGTCTACTCGTCCGTTAGCTGAGCCTACACGCCCTTTTGCCAGAATTACAACTCTCTCATGATAAGCCTCGGGTGCGCAGCAAAGTGGGACCCAAAAATGCAGGGAAGTGGACGAGACACGGAGTGCTGGTGCACAATACTAAAGGCTTTAATAAGAACTAACAGAAAAGGCCACACAAACTTAGGATTTAGTAAAAATCAACAATGAAACAAACCTAACATGGATAGCACATACGCACACTGACAGGGAGACAACATGACCAAATCAAAGGTGCTCGGATGATTCGCTGAAAGACGTTTCGCCGACGGACGTTTGACAGAGGGACAGGTCGCCGAATGGACGTTCCACCGAACGGTCAATCGGCCGAACGGCCGCTTTGCCGAACGGAAGTTTCGCCGGCGCACTCGCCCCGCCCCCGGATCGTGTGTGTACAAGTTTTTCAACCTCGGCCCGCGGGCCATTTACGGCCGTTACAGATAACATTCATTTAGGAATAACAAGGGCATGTACTGCCTGCCCCCCGCAATAATAAGGGCATGTACTGCCCCCCGCTGGGCATATTTCTAAATACAAGTACACAGCATATAATGACAGCAATCATGTTAAATCCATCCATAAAACAGCATTTAATGATCAAACACAAATACTGGAGCTCTTTGGACATTAGAACCGAGCCCATGGAAGTGAATTCCTCGGTAAAATGTCGCGATGATGTCGCGATAAGGCAAAAAAACATCTATACGACCATTCGCCAAACGGGTCAAAATGCTCTCAAATTCGGTCAAATCCAGCCGAAAAGAGCGTTTAATGATTAAATACAAATACTAGTATTTGTATATACACAATTCTAGTATTGTATTTTATACTAGTATTTTATTTAAAAGAAGACAAAGGAAATTCACATATTCTTCGTCGTTTTCCTTTTTTTTTTTGCTTGGTATTCCCATAGGTATCGTGTATACAGACTAGATATCCGATGCGCGTTGTGAGGCAACGGAGCTAGACGTCGCCGCTTGTCGGCCATTTTAAGAACAGGGCCATTCGCCAAACGGCTCAAAATGCTCTCAAATTTGGTCAAATCCAGCCAAAAACAGCGTTTAATGATTAAATACAAATACTAGTATTTGTATATACAATACTAGTATTTGTATATACAATACTAGTATTTGTATATACAATACTAGTATTTGTATATACAATACTAGTATTTGTATATACAATACTAGTATTTGTATTTAATCATTAAACGCATTTTGAGCCGTTTGGCGAATGGTCGTATATAGACGTTTTTTTGCCTTATCGCGACATTTTACCGAGGAATTCACTTCCTTGGGCTCGTTTCTAATGTCCAAAGAGCTCCAGTATTTGTATTTGATCATTAAATGCTGTTTTATGGATGGATTTAACATGATTGCTGTCATTATATGCCGTGTACTTGTATTTAGAAATATGCCCAGCGGGGGGTAGTACATGCCCTTATTATTGCGGGGGGCAGGCAGTACATGCCCTTGTTATTCCTAAATGAATGTTATCTGTAACGGCCGTAAATGGCCCGTGGGCCGAGGTTGAAAAACTTGTACACAGACGATCCGGGGGCGGGGCGAGAGCGCCGGCGAAACTTCCGCTCGGCTGAGCGGCCGAGCGGCCGGTCGGCCGATTGACCGTTCGGTGGAACGTCCATTCGGCGACCTGTCCCTCTGTCAAACGTCCGTCGGCGAAACGTCTTTCAGCGAATCATCCGGCCACGAAATCAAAGCAATAATCCCACAATCACTGTTAACGAAATTTAACTTTACACAACTACCACGCAGGCAGGGTCAACATGCAAACTCCACACAGATGGACATGACCTGGATTTGAATCCAAGACCCCAGAGCTGTGAGGCCGACGCGCTAACCACTCGCTCCACCGGGCTGCCCTACCTGTTATCTTCTCACAAAAAAATCCAATTTTCTCGATCTCCTTTTGGAAAAAAAATCTGTCATCTAAAGCCAACTTTTGAGGGGCGTCGGACTTTCCCCATAAGCCGATTTTATTCGGGTGGAAACAGGCTGCTGGGAGTAGTATCATCTTCTCCTTACCCCTGCAGCTTATACAAATTTATTCATTTTCCATTCAAAGGTGAGTGTTCTGACACTAATCGCAGCATTAGAAGGTACATTACTTAAAATACCTGTGTCTAGAATTGAATGCAATGACTGCACCGAAATACCCCTAGTAGGTATAGAAGAGAGCTCTTTTTTTGCGTGTGCTGCTATGAACAGCTAGGCCGGCTTCTTCTATTCACAAATTCTTTTATTCTCTTAAGTGGACAGAAGAAGGTACAAACTTGATTCCAAGACAATAGCACAAAGTGAAAACAGAACATAGAACAATAACACAAATTAAAACACATGGACAGAACATTTGGACAAATAGAGACCAGTCTGGGCCCCCTCTCCTTCCACCCTTAAGTGGCTTCCGGGTCTTAGAGAGGGCCCTGCTCTCAAGGCACGTCCACTTTTAAGACTATATGCAAATCAACAAATGGGTATAACTCAGGTCATGTCCTGTTAAAAAGGAGTAGAGTTGCAAACAAAAAGGTGTGAACTCCCCTTGCTCATCACAATGGCCAGGAACAGAGCAACCATTCCATCTCCTTTTGGGGTCCCCTGCTTCGGTAACTGATTTAGTTATGTAAAAGCATAAATTTCACAGACATTCTGTCTCCAAACCAAAAGATAGCTAAGAACCTACATATAGATACACATTATTTTAAAGCAATGAAAGAATACATGTGATTATAAGAAATATTTGTATTCATAGGGAACCAATATTTTGTTGAAATCTCTGTGTTATTGATCCCCTTTTTTCTCTCTTACGCTCATCTAGCTCTAGCTCCTATTATCGAATCTCGAACAGAATGCACACACAGCAGTGAGACAGGAACAAAGACCCACTTTATTAAACATCTCAGCATCTTTTAAGCAGTACAGTGAAGGACATCTGCCATCCTTCGTCATTGCCTCAGCACCGTCTAGTATCTTTAAGGTCAGCCTGACACTGGCTCACAAACACATGTTGCTATTGGGTACAGTAGGTGTTATCTAGACTAACAGGTGCCTCAATATTCCACAATATTCCCCCCTTTTGTAGTTTCTAACTACAAACAAAATGTGGCAGGCCACAGTTCAGATCAGTTAAATTCCTTAGACTTCCAGTCCACGTCCCGATGTTTCCACTTTTATCACCGCCCAGAGGATTACTGTGCCTCTATTAGAACGGCATCCGGGGTCCTCCGATCCCTTTCCTTCAATCACCCGCCGATGATCAGCACAGTGTCCGCTGGGGGAACCTCAGGATAGAAAAGTCGTCCTGAGATAGTGGCTCATCACGCCACATGTTGGAGTTGGGCGCCCGCTCCGTCCCTTCCCATTGTCAGCCTCCCGGATGGATCCTCTTTGTTTACACTTCCACGAGTAACGTTTATTAGCAAAAGTCAGTTAGGAGTCCAGACCGTTCTTGCGCTTCTTTTCAGACCAACTCAGGCTATCAGGAGTAACGCATTTACTTCGTTGCAAGCAGGTATGATACTGAAAATGATCAGCAGAGAAAAATCATTTGTTAAGCAAAGCGTATTCTTCGTTGCAAGCAAATGTATAATAATATGAAATTCAATCCGGACATTCCCAACCTTTTATCATTTATTTGCATACAATCTAATACCCTTATGCCTATATTTTTAATAACTCATTTTTATGACGAATATAACTCCACTCGGGAGGGAATGTGCATGTCTGCTCTTTACCCGAATCCCCTGTTACGATCGCGCCGCGTCGTCACGTCGCGATCGGGAATATATTAGGACCCATCCGCGGGAAACGGGAGTTGAATCAAGGCAGTTGGCTTCAAACGACATCATTTAATAAATCAACAGGGATCTATAAATCAACAATTGCTTGGAAACAAAACGGCAGCATGCTGAGCGCATGCTGGAACAGAAGTAATGATTCGGCAATGGTACTATGACTCATTGTTCTTTAAATAACAAAACAGGAAGCAATTAGCAGATTGACTGCAGCTGCTCTCTGATGGCACGTCAGGAGAGACAAACAGGCCGCTCCAGACACTCTGTCTCTTCACCTGTTAGTTACTAGTATTTACAGGGTTTTAACATCCTCGTCCCCCGCACGCAATCTCCTCCATTCGGACCCCCCTCACGAATGGACCCTCATATGAATGATTCCCTCACATTTGGAACCCCTCATGAATGGACACATTCATATGGACTCACCAGAGATGTCTTCAACTCTTTTTGGTTAAGTCTTCAACCGTCGGGAACCCAGGCGCTCAGCTGAACTCCAGCCCGCAAAGGGTCTTAGATGCCGTGGCCACGGTCTTTTCCCAGATGTTGACTAAGTGCCTGGATTCCTTCGGTATATTGACTCCCAGTCGCAACGGACCAATATGTTAGGTTCACCAAAAGGCATTCCCAAATGCACGCACAAATATAGAGAAAAGACAATCTTCTGGATTTTTTCTTGCAAAGAGAAATCGAACCGGTGAGGTTTAGTCCCCGCTTCGTTCCGTCGTCATACGCTTCTTTTCTTGTTTATTAACTTCAAGGACCCTAGTTACAATGGACGTCTCAACTCTCAAGTCAGGGGTGGGAAACAGAAGTGAGACGTCAAATAGTCAAAACAAATGAAGGTTTGAGCTCCGTTCTCATCGTCCGGGGGGCGTCCCCGCCAGCCCGTGAAGAGACGAGGGAGGCGCCGGTCCGGCGGGCGTCCGCGCCAGCCCGTGAAGAGACGAGGGAGGCGCCGGTCCGGCGGGCGTCCGCGCCGGCCGGTAACGAGGCGTGGGAGTGGCCGGCCCGGTGGGCGTCCGCGCCGGCCGGTGACGAGGTGTGGGCGTGGCCGGTCCGGCGGTCGTCCGCGCCGGCCGGTGACGAGGCGTGGGCGTGGCCGGTCCGGCGGTCGTCCGCGCCGGCCGGTGACGAGGCGTGGGCGTGGCTGGTCCGGCGGGCGTCCGCGCCGGCCAGTGACCAGGCGTGGGAGTGGCCGGTCCGGCGGGCGTCCCTGCTGGTCCTTAAAGTGCTGACCAAGCCCCCTTAACAGACACCAGAATCTTAACAGACACCAGAATCTTAGAACGGTCGTCGGGCACCTTACCCTGGCTGCTCGGGGGGCCGCCTGCCCCCTCGGCCGGGAGGGCCGGAGAGTCGCTCTCGCCGCCGCCGCCAACCCCCTCGTCCAGGGGTGCCAGAGAGTTGCTCTCGCCATCGCCGGCCCCCTCGTCCAGGGGCGCCGGAGAGTCGCTCTCGCCGTTGCCGGCCCCCTCGTCCAGGGGCCCCGGCGCGTCGCCGCCGCTTCCGGGCGGGCAAGAGCTGGGCGGGCAAGAGCTGGGCGGGCAAGAGCTGGGCATCCAGGAACTGGGCAGGCTGAAACCGGGCTGGCCAAAACTGGCCAGGGAGAAACCGGACAGGGTGAAATTAGGCAGGTGGGGACTGTACACCCAGGAACTGGGCAGGCTCGTTCTGTTACGATCGCGCCGCGTCGTCGCGGCGCGATCGGGAATATATTAGGACCCATCCGCGGGAAACAGCAGTTGAAACGAGGCAGGTGGCTTCAAACGACATCCTTTAATAAATCAACAGGGATCTATAAATCAACAATGGCTTGGAAACAAAACGGCAGCATGCTGGGCGCATGATGGAACAGAAGTAACGATCCGGCAATGGTACTATGACTCATTGCTCTTTAAATAACAAAACAGGAAGCAATCAGCAGATTGACTGCAGCTGCTCTCTGACGGCACGTCAGAAGGGACAAACAGGCCGCTCCTGACATCCCCCTTACTTGCAGGTCAGGTCTGAAAAAGGAAGAACTAAATCAATCTCATCCAATTCACTTTCATATTCATCATAGTCATGGACATCAATGACCTCACCACCAGTAGGCTGTATAATAAGTGGATACGCTTCTTGCAATTTGGAATTTGTAGGCGCATTTGCCATGATTATAAGCAATGTTCCCTCTAAGCTGCGCGCATGCGCAATTGCGCACTACTCTCGTCTTCTCCCAATTTTTTTATTTTTTATTTTTTTAGCTGTGAGGCCGTCGTGCGAACCACTCATCCGCCGGGCCACCCATTAAGATATTAATCATTACATTTTATTATTACTAAATCATTTCTATGTAGTAGACATACACCTGTTTATGGCAGGTGTGATACTGGTGTGTGCCCATAGCGAGCAATGATGATGTTGCTCACACCGGTACTCAGTGTGCTCAGGGAGGTTGTCTTTCTGCCCAGACAAACAAAAAATTATAGGGAACATTGGTTATTAGTCAACTTAACAAAGTGCGTAAGCAGGGGATAAGACAACGCCCACACAATGTCAAAGTAGTAGCAAAAACAGCCATTGAGATCACCACAGAGAGGGCCAATTCTTAATAAATAGCCAGACTGGCTTCCCCCGTATGCAAATTCACTAATTCTCACCAGTGAACATGTTATATTCATATCAGTTAACGTTCAGAAACAAATGAATAAATTTATATTTCTTAATAGAATTGAACCAACACTCCCCATGTTTGCAAGGATTCATATTTTAAGCCTGGCTATATAACTGCGCCCTTGCGGCAATTAAACCACGTGACATTAAAATGCATACTAATCAAGGACTTCAAATTCATTCAATATTAAGCATCGCGTTACACATTAAACCAGTTGTTTTCAATAAAAATACTCCATTCTAGTAGCTTTTGAGAGAATTTAA
The DNA here is from genome assembly GCF_051989625.1 of Stigmatopora argus. Taxonomy (NCBI): domain Eukaryota; kingdom Metazoa; phylum Chordata; class Actinopteri; order Syngnathiformes; family Syngnathidae; genus Stigmatopora; species Stigmatopora argus. The sequence goes on from NC_135403.1 coordinate 2,771,491, forward strand.
CTTTATATTGTCTTTGTAGTTTGTTTATCATCTCCTATAAACTTTTCTTCCAATAAAAATCTAGTTAAATTTCTATCAATTATCCACTTCAACATCAAAAGACAAAAACAATTACAAAAACAATTTACAGTTAATTTCAGACATTACTTGCAAGGCCAATTTAGTTACATGCAAATACAATCAATTTGGATAAATGTAAAAGTGTTAACAAAAGCAAACTGAATCCAAAGTTAGTTCTGGTGAAGTTCAAAAGATGCGAAAAAGAAAAAAAGGTAAGAAATTAACTGAAGGTAGGCTACTTCACTAACCAGAATTCTGAAACAAAAAAACAAATAAAACCAAATTCAACTTAGTCGCCAGAAACCTGTCTCTTTAAAGTTTAAACCTTTGACTTGAAAATCGTGAAAAATATGATTTAAACAGAAAACAATACCTTAATATTCATGGTTAAATTGTTCCTTAGAAGTTACTATTCATTAACAAAATATTTGCGGTACATCATATAGCTGTAGCTAATTGTAAAGTCCACTCATTAAACCTGAACAGAAAAGCATTTCAAAACCTGAACTTAAAAGCATTTCAAATAGGCATTCATTCCAAATCTCCAAATGTCACCACTTTCTACAATAGTTTAGTCCAATTTAGCATAATAAAAACAATTGTTTCCTCTTTGGTGATTTATAAATGAAATGTTGCTGTGGTTGATCTTCCTTGGTATTGATGAAACATGTGGGATACTCTCTGAACATTCAAATTCAAAGACATTATTCATTTTCCACCTAGATTTTTAAATCTTAGCAAATAACTCTTCTCTTTTTATCACCATTGAATTTGCAAGACTGATTTTGTCAACACATTTTCCAAAATTACATATATTTATCCTCTTTTCCCAATTGATATTTCTGACGAAATGTCCCCCTGTGGGTAGTGAATTAAATTCAATAAGCAATTTGCACTTTAAAATCTACACCCAAGCCAAGCCAAAATCTGGCCATTTATGACCCAGGCAAAGACTCAATCTGCCTGGCAGGGCGTTGTGGGATGAGAAACAAGGCTCTTTTTCCATTAAAACATATTTCCCTTTTTCGTCCAAATAAATCCTACATTCAAATGTATTAGTGCTTACTATATTTTTATATTAATTCATAATAATTTTGATAATAGACTCTTGGGCTTTTGTCAAGGTATCCCGATTTCAGGTCCCATTTATTCCCATATATTGGAATTGTGAGTTAGCAAATTAGTTGACTGGTATTATTTTCAATATTCAATATTTTCACACCTCACACAGGCTCGAAAACTCTTACATTATTTTCCCAGTCTAAATATTTACCTTATCTGATTGAAACAATTATACCAGTTTCTAAACATCTGACTTGTTGCATTCGCATGTGTATTAAGTTAGTTATTAACTATGCTTCCCTTAAGTCTGTTGGGTCTGTAAAACAGCTTCAGGAGCAGGCACAGAAAGAGTGAGACCAATTTGAAGGAGATAAGTTTATTACCGGACTGCAGGATGGGTAGAGAGCTCCAACAGTTGTGAACGCACAACCTGTTGTCCTTGCAACTCTCTCCGAACAAACAGTGGGTGAGTCTTATATATATTCAGACAAAACAGAGCACAGTCTCTCTGACAATGACCAAACTTGCAGGGCAAAGTCTGATTAATCAGTGTCAGACAGTTAAGTGTTTGTGTTGACATGTCAACCATTCACAGGGCAAAGTTTACGATGCAAACAAAGTCTCTATGACAATGATGTTTTTATACTTACAAAAGCTGATACAATATGAACAAGCCATTGCAAAGCAACTTTGTCATCTTATCTTACAAAGTCAGTCTGCAATCAATTATTTATATTATTAACTCAATTGTAACCTTTTAATATAGCAAGTTTAATTTGTCCAATTCATGTTAGCAGACCATTACTTTTGTTGTATTTGCCTTGTCATCTAATTCCCATTGCGTAGTGAATAATGGTAATTTGTATGGTCTAACCCAGGGGTCGGGAACCTTTTTGACACAGAGAGCCATAAACAATTCCTATTTTCAAATTTTATTCCTTGAGAGCCATACTCAAAATTTAAGAGTAAAAATGTGAAAATGAGATGTGATTTTTTGGGGGTAATTTTACCACTTTTAAAGTACTATAAATGAATCCTTTTGACAACACTGTTCAGCAGTTGCTAATCAATGAAAATATGCATGCAGAAAAGTCTAATGAAAAAAAAAGATGATTGATGTTAGAGGAAGTGTGAGCGCCATAGTGCCGACGTGACGCTCCTATTGGTGCATTCGGGACTCGGCTCTGTCACCAGCAGTTTAAATACATATTTTACCTCACAGGTTAGCGAAGAGCCACATGCACCCATCAGAAGAGCCACATATGGCTCTCGAGCCATAGGTTCCCTACCCCTGGTCTAACCAATAAAATTTGTCGGAAATTTTGACCCATTTAAAAACATCTATAATAAATAGACAAGACTTCTCACTGTCATTTAATTTGATAATATCCATACGGAGTCTTTGAAATGGATATATTTTTGGTGGGATTGACCACGCCTTGGTCATGTATTGCCCTGGGGATTATGTGGAACACCGATCAAATAATTCCTTCCAAGAAATTTTTAATTTTTAGAAAACAAATGAACCCAAAAGTTGTTTAGTGGCGCTGCATTCAGCCCAACACCCATGAGACTTCCCATGAATCAATATAGCAGCCCACCCATGAAGGTTTATCTACAAATTTGACAGTTTTTTCCAGTGCTCCCAAAATCCCCATTTCGCTGAGCAGCTTATTTGTTCATTCACTCCTTAAGTTTCAAATTTTGACTTTGCTGCTGCATTTCATTAAACTTTAATATGATAAAATATTCATGCCATAATCTGTTGGTGCCATCTCAGAAAGGGCTTATTGGCAATTTCAAAAATATATTCCAAATTTCCAAATATTTTCCACCTTGCTATCTGATAGATTGATTATATCTCGGTGGCCAGCCAATCAAAAACACAAGAAGACGGACAACCATTCACGCTCACACTCACAGACAGGGGTAATTTAGAGTGTTCAACTAGCCTAGCATGCATATTTTGGTTTGTGGGAGGAAACTGGTAAAAAACCCACAAATTCTCGGTGGGCACCATGCGTACCCCACACACGATAAGGTTGGAATCCAATGCAATAGTCGAAATGCAAATTTTCCATCACAAGTGGAGACTGCCATCCCCATGAAGGGCTTCTTCACAGACCCCCCCCCCCCCCCCTTTTGCTGTCTTATCGGCAAAATCATTCCCGAAAGAAATACGTAATTAATGTATTAGGTGTGTGCGCCACACATAGAAATTTGTTTTGGAAGTCCAATTGCAGCCGTTAGCCACCACAGTTAGTCAGCATGAGCGACTGCCATGCCAGTGGCTGCGATTAACCATTTGTTTGCCAATAATCCAGTATAATGGGCAAAATTGTGACACATTGAAAACACACACCCACACACGAACATTAAAACCTTTTCCATAAATTATTGTTTTTTATTAAGTCATACACCTCTGTTATTGCTATTAGTTTAGCTGTTTGTGCATAGGAACGAGGCAGTAATAGCGTTGCTTCTAAAACTTTAGTATTAGTATATAGGTCAATATATTGTATCCTGTTTTACCAATTCTATTAATTCTTAGATAACCCGTCTAAATAAAGAATTTTTCATTATTCAGAGGTTGATATTTCATAATTTGGAAATGCTAATGTTGACCATATTCCAGCACTTGTTTTATGCCATGAAAGCCCTGCTAAATTTCAAGTGTCTAGTGCCAAATAGAGCTAACAGGCTTTGCCGGGCCCCCCTGCTTATTTAGAACCAAAAGACAGTTGTTGCGCTATAAAAATTCTCTTGGGGGTTAGATGAGAAAGGACATTTTCAGTTACACACATAGCACAGCATACGTGTATACAATTATGTACAGGTATGATACAGTAGAATTTCAGCACTTCAAATCAATCAAGAAAAATCTACAGGTATGATATGAGAAGCAACTCAGCAGTTCAATTCAATCAAGCCAAAGCGTCAAAATAAATCAAATTTGATATGGGACTTGAGCTGGGAAACAGCGCCATCGCGTGTCCAAGCATGATTAATACGTGTCTACGTTACTTTAGGTTTTACTGGCATCAGCAGACGTAGCAACAGTTGAGCTTTGTCATTGGCCCGGAAAAAAAGGGTAGATCGCATAAAGTTGGCTCCTTGAAAAGTAGATCTTTGAGCAAAAAAGTTTGAGCACCACTGATTTTGAGGAATATGTTGAAATGGAGGGCGGCCCAGTGGGGCAAGTGGTTAGCGCGTCGTCCTCACAGCTCTGGGGTCCTGGGTTCAAATCCACCTGTGTGTTCTCTCCGGGCCTGCGTGGGTTTCCTCCAGGTACTCCGGTTTCCTCCCACATCCCAAAAACATACATGGTAGGCTGATTGAACACTCTAAATTGCCCCTAGGTATGGGTGTGAGTTTGTATGGTTGTCTGTCTCCTTGTGCCCTGCGATTGGCTGGCACCGATTCGGTGTTTCCCCTGCCTTTGGCCCGGAGTCAGCTGGGATGGGCTCCAGCACCCCCCCGCAACCATAATGAGGATAAAGCAGTTCAGAAAATGAGAAGAGATGAGATGTCGAAATGGAATTCTCTTTCATGGGGACCCTGAAAAGTGAAAGAAAACATGAAGCAGGTTTTAAGGACATCCAAAATCAAGGGTTTTTGTCGTTTTGTAGCTTGACGGTAGAAGCCACTTTAAAAAGCAGATAAATGCCGCATATGCGCCTGCGTAGTGCTGCAAAAAAACGTAATCGTTTGTGGTCTGAAAGTTTTGCATGTGTTAAAAAACTGGGTCAAAGGTCAAAACTGCGACCTCGGGTCGATTTGAATCGATTTTTTGAAAAACCGAAGGCGAAATTCAAAAATTGGGCCCTGTAATGACACAATTCACTATTGAAGCTAACCATAGTCGAAAACCGTATTAAAATCGGACATAAAATGTGGAAATGGCGTCCAATCCATATAAAATGGCTGTTTTTGGAAGTCTCCAAAATCGAGGGTTTTTATTGATTTTTAGCAAGACGACACGAATGACCTGGAAAATTAGGCACCTGCAATGTTGTCCTCTTCATGGTGGTTTTGATTTGAAAGTTTCGCAAGTACCGAAAAAAATGGACCAAAGTTGCACTTTTTCAACCTCAAAAATGTGACACCCTGGTACAAATATCGCTTTTCTGAAAAACTGGAGTCCTAATTCGAAAATCGGCCGCGGTGCATCCCTAGAGGCATAAATTTGCCAACCTTTGGTGAAAACCGCATTAAAATCGGACTTACGGTCTTGTCTCCATTTTGCTCAGACCTCACGGACACGCATACACATGCGCACACACATTCTCAGAAATAGTAATATGTATAGATTTCCAAATCCCCTCAAATTTGTTTTAGAAATAGGAGCAACACTCCTGTTAGGTTCACCAATAGGTATTTCCGCACAAATAAAAGAGACAGCACGATCATCTTTGGGTTTTCTTGCAAGAGAGAATCGATCCCGACTCACCTTCGTCCAAGATCATTCCAAAGAATCGAATCCTCTCCTGCCCATTTACCATATTTTCACAACTATAAGGCGCACACAAAAGTCTAAAATTGTCTCCAAAATAGACAGGGCGCCTTATAATGCAGAGTGCCCTGTGTGAGCTCCGAGCTCCGAGCGCCCCGAGTGTTTATATCCAGAAGATAGGGCAGCCACTGATATTTTGTGCTGTCCTTACCACTCTCTGCAGCCTCGTTCTATCTCCCCCAGTACAGCGACAGTACCACAGAGTGAGTGTTCAGGTTCTTCCTCATCAGAAATTTCAGGACGTTAAGCAGCTGCTGGGTCTCCTTCACCATTGCCGCAGTGTTTTTGTCCATGTGAGGACCATTGCTAAAGAGGGATGCAGACGCAGTTTTGTTCTTTCTGAATTCCAGGATGAGCTCCTTGGTTTTGGCAGTGTTCCATGTCAGATTATTCACTGCACACTACCCTTCTAGATTTTATAAGTCAGTGTGTTAATTGATTAATTAAGATGAGCATTGTGTGTCTCATTTTTATGTCATTTGTCTTTGTAGGAGTTCCACTCATTGATGGTGGAACTGTGAGACTCCCACGACTCATTGGTCTTTCCAGAGCTATGGACATGATTTTGACTGGACGCCCTATCGGCGCGCATGAAGCTCTCGCGTATGGACTGGCAAACAGAGTGGTCCCAGATGGAGAAGGTAGGCACACAGTCTGGCTCGCAATTATCCGGCAACCTTTAATTTATAAATCACTGATGAGTTTTATTGTCGAGGCCTTGGCATAATGTATTACCTCTGTTTGGGAATGGCTTGTTGGAGATTTTGGCTTTTGTTTAAGTCTTACTTGATCCTTATTTAATCTGTTCATGAATGGAATTTTAGTTCAGTTTTAATGTTATTTTGCTGTTGGTGTTACGGTCGCGCCGCGTCGTCGTGGTGCGATCGGGAAGGGATTAGGACCCAGTCGCGGGGAAGCAGGTGAGAACAAGGCAATTAGCTTCAAAACAACAACTTTAATAACTTAGGAGGGCTCTTACAAAACAACGAGGACTTGTGAAACGGAAACGAAACCAAACCGGAAACAGGAGAACAAGTGGTATCGAGGGGAAGGGTAGCGTGGCTGCATGGCTATGGAATCTACGCAGTGACATCCAGGAATATGCAGGACGATCCGACAATGATACTAAAACTCATTGGTGTTTAAATACAAACTCAGGAAGTAATCACAGATTGATTGCAGCTGCTCTGCCTTGACGGCAAGCCAGGAGGGACAAACGGGCCGCTCCTGACAGTTGGCCAGGAATCCAGAGTCAATGTATTTTTTTTCCAAGAAACTCAATTGTTCTTATCGGAAGAATTGTTGATACGTGTTCTTTATGTAACAATGTTTAATACTTGTCGTGTAGAAAGTTGCTCGAATGTGAACATTGCTGATGTAAACCTAGACAGTGGACCCTGCCTATCTGCGGGGGTTATGAACTGCGCATTGCAGCAAATATGCTAAAACCGCCAATACCTAAATCCTCCTTAAAAGTCCTGACAATGCCTTTTTTATGTCTAGGCAAACATTGTGAATTTATGGAACCTCCCCAAAACTGCTCAAAATGGCTTGTGTTGATGTCTAAAACTAGGCTATGAATTCCAACACTTTATATACACTTCTGACCCATTTGTAGATAGTTTGCAAAAATATTGTTGTAAGGTCTCCTTTCAATGTTACAGATGTGTTAACCATGGGTGAACAAATTGGTATGAAAAAAATTCTCAAGTGCAAACTTTTATTTCTCATCAGCACAGGTCAGTTGCATACACATGGAATATTTGACTGTTTTTTGTTCCTTCTTCAAAGACAATGATCTTTAAAGGGCATTTTTCACTTGACATGTTTTAGCGTGTTACTTCTATCTTCAGCCAGTGGCGGGCCGTGCATTTCACACCTTGGCCTTCAGTAATGCTACGTGTGAATCAATCCAAACCTCAATAAGTATTTTGTGGCTACAAAACCTTTACTGCAGCTACAGCTGCGACACAAATACAAAAGAATCAATAATAACCTCAAAAATTGAAATATAATTTAGGAAAATAGACACATTTTACTCACCAAAAATTATTTTTATTTCTACACAAAATCCACCCTCCTTTCTTTCCTCAAGAAGATCTCAGTTACTCTGACGTACAGATTACCCGTGCGTTTCAGGTCCATCAAGAAGTTATTTTCTATCGCCATCAAAGCTAATGCTGAAAGTCAAATCTGTCCTCTTGTATTTCTGGCATAAGTTTTGATTCTATTTAGGGCTGAAGAGTCAGTTCGACAGAAGCAGTGGACACGGAATGGTCACACCCAAACACACTAATGTGTACAACTGCCCCATGCTCTCACACAGATATTTCTGATGAAGGAAATCAAGGAGATCAGTGGGAGATTTTCCTGTAAAAAACATCCATGGCACACATTACAATCAGTTCTGTTCTTAGCAGAGGCAGATCGAAAAGTGTTCTGTGGCTCTGCGTTAAGCCGGATAAGGCGGCATGTGGGAAAGTTCTGGTATGCCTGAAACTTCTGCGGGTCGAAGAGGGAGAGAAACATCAGTCTTTCGTGGTCTTGAAATCTGGTCTGTGTCTGGCAAATAATATTGTCCAGAATCCTGTCGTGGAGTTGGTGGTAGTGCGCGCGAGAATCTTGCGCTTGACCTCTTCGTGCGCTTGGAGCACTTGCACTGCGTTCAGTGGCCTTGTAGACTTCCTCATATCGGCCCTTCTCGCGTTCAACTGGGTCTCAAAACTCCTTTACTCTTGCAAGACAAAACTGTACATCCAGTTTGTTGTCTGAATGCTCAAAAATAAATAAATAAAATAAAATCAGACAGGCTTGTCATCATCATTGACTAGACAAAAGCCTAATTACATCATACCCAGCTGCGTATGACGAAATTGCTAGTGCTTCTCCACAAAGTGCGCTTTCCCAGGCAAAAGCCCAACCAAGTGATAGTTTCAGATTCGCTAGCACTCTGCCGTGATGGATACATCACATCACCTCCCGAGCGCAACCAAATCCTGGCCGTGGCCGGATGATTCGCTGAAAGACGTTTCGCCGACGGACGTTTGACAGAGGGACAGGTCGCCGAATGGACGTTCCACCGAACGGTCAATCGGCCGAACGGCCGAACGGAGCTTCCGCCGAGTGAAGGTTTCGCCGGCGCGCTCGCCCCGCCCCCGGATCATGTATGTACAAGTTTTGCAACCTCGGCCTGCGGGCCATATAAGGCCCATTAGGATTTTTAATCTGGCCCGCCGAGTATGTAAATCATATCCCTACGGTCATCGGAGGGGTTTCTCCCCGGGAACAGTGCTTCGTGGGCGGATTTTAATGACACATGCTGAGTTTCATTATCGAGCTCCATATATCTCCCGAGTTTGAGCACTTTAAAAATCGGCGGGGGTTCCCCCGAGCCTATCCGAGAATAGTGCACCCTGAGCGGACTGGGTTGGACGATGCCCCGCTGAATTTCTGGAGCTCCAGAATTTTTTCAAATTTGAGCCCCACACACATTGGAGGGTTTTTTTCACCGAGCACAGTGCTCTGTGGGCGGACAGGGGTGACACATGCCCCCGCTGGAATCCTGAGCACCATATTTTTTTCCAAGTGTGAGCACCACATACATTGGCGGTTTTTTTTCTCCGAGCGTATCCGAAAAAACGTCCATATACGACCATTCGCCAAACGGCTCAAAATGCGTTTAATGATTAAATACAAATATTAGTATTTGTATTTAATCATTAAACGCTGTTTTCGGCTGGATTTGACCGAATTTGATGTTCTTAAAATGGCCGACAAGCGACGACTTCGAGCTCCGTTGTCTCACAACGTGCATCGGACATCTAGTCTGTATACACGAAGAATATGTGAATTTCCTTTGTCTTCTTCTAAATAAAATACTAGTATAAAATACAATACTAGTATTGTATATACAAATACTAGTATTTGTATTTAATCATTAAAGGCATTTTGAGCCGTTTGGCGAATGGTCGTATATATATATAGACGTTTTCTTGCCTTATCGCGACATCACGACATTTTACCGAGGAATTCACTTCCCTGGGCTCGGTTCTAATGTCCAAAGAGCTCCAGTATTTGTATTTGATCATTAAATGCTGTTTTAGGATGAAATTAACATGAGTGCTGTCATTATATGCTGTGTACTTGTATTTAGAAATATGCCCAGCGGGGGGCAGTACATGCCCTTATTATTGCGGGGGCCAGGCAGTACATGCCACTGTTATTCCTAAATGAATGTTATCTGTAACGGCCGTAAATGGCCCGCGGGCCGAGGTTGAAAAACTTGTACACACGATCCGGGGGCGGGGCGAGCACGCCGGCGAAACTTCCGCTCGGCGGAAGCTCCGTTCGGCCGATTGACCGTTCGGTGGAACGTCCATTTGGCGACCTGTCCCTCTGTCAAACGTCCGTCGGTGAAACGTCTTTCAGCGAATCATCCGAGCACCATCCCGGCGACTGCGAAAAGGTTTGCCTCGCCGATGCCAACAAAGAATAAAATGGATCACTTACCTCCCACTGTCTTCTTACTTGCCTTCAGTCAGCCAGCAGGAGGCAGATCACAGCCCAACGTCCTTCATGTTTCCTCACCCCGAAGTTATTACACAGAAGGGATTGTGTGTCGTGCTACTGCAAATTCAGAGTCCTGATGGCTGTGGGAAAAAAGCTGTCCTTAAGCCTCTTTGTCCGTACTTTGTGAGACCGGTAGCTTCTGCCAGAGGGCAGCAGCTGGAACAGGTTGTGACCAGGGTGGTACGGGTCCCCAACAATGTTCCCGGCTCTGCTGAGGTAACGAAGGCTGGCAATATCTTCCAATGAGAGCAGAGAGCAGCCGACGATCTTCTGGGCAGTGTTAATCACTCTCTGCATGGCCTTTTTGTCTGCTGCCGTGCTTCCAGCGTACCACACTGTGATGCAGTATGCCAGGATGCTCTCCACAGTGGCTCTATAGAAGGTTACCAGAAGCTTAGTGTCCAAGTTGTTCCTCCTGAGTACCCTCAGGAAATGGAGTCGTTTCTGGGCCTTCTTCACTACTGCTGTGGTGTTTGTAGACCAGGAGAGCTTATGCGTGACGTGGACCCCCAGGAATTTAAAGGACTGGACCCTGTCTACACGAACTCCATTTATAAGGAGTGGGGCCAGATCTGTGCTCTGTTTGCGGAAGTCCAGGATTATTTCTTTAGTTTTCGTGTTGTTCAGTGTGAGGTTGTTCACCGAGCACCACCAAGAGTTTGTTGACCTCGTCTCTGTAGGCCGCCTCATCCCCTCCTGAGATGAGTCCGACCACAGTGGTGTCATCAGCAAATATGATGATGGAGTTAGACTGGTGGGTTGGTGTACAGTCGTAAGTGTACAGGGAGTACAGAAGAGGACTCAGTACACAGCCTTGAGGGAAGCCAGTGCTAAGTGTAATGGAGGAAGAAAGGTGGGAACCAAGTCTAACAGTTTGTGGTCGGTTTGTTAGGAAGTTCTTTATCCAACAGCAGATGGAGGAGGATAGTCCAAGGTGGGAGAGTTTGTCAGTCAGAATGTCCGGTTTTATGGTGTTGAAAAATGCCATTAAATGTGTGAAGCAAAAAACGAAATTCTAAATCATCCAGACGTGCTTTAAATCCATCAGCACACCGCACAGACTCCTCGTCGTGCTCGTCATGATGCTCCAGGATGTGATGAAACAGTTCTTTCAGAGCAACTCTCTTCTCAAATACTGTATTGACCACTCAGGATGTGTACTGCCACACGAGGCAGACGCCGTTGGCAGATTTTGTCCAGCAGCTGTGCGTCGAGGTGATCTCGAAAAAAATGCAGCAAAGCCATTAGGGTGAGCAAAAAATATCTTGCATTCTTTAAGCTTTGAGGCCCCCTGACTCAGTACTAAATTGAGCCGATGTGCATAGCAGTGTATGAATAAAGCTAATGGTGCTCTCTCCTTTACTTTAGCCCGCACCCCATTTAATCCAGAAGACATCACCGCTGCACCGTCATAACACTGTGCCACAACTTTACCCAGACATTCATTTTCCACCAAAAATTTAATGAAAGACCTGCAATGTCATCGGCTCGCTTTTCAAATTTTCAAATCTGACGAACCACTCCTTGACACCTTTGCCCATGACATAACGCAGAACCAGTACAAGCTGTGCTGCACTCTGGCCTGCTCACTCTGGCTTTGGCCAGCCTACTCTATCACTAGCCAATCATAGTTCGTGTTAGCGATGGCGTATTCTTACGCCTGCGAGAAGGCCTTGGTGTCCCCAACTCGAAATCTGATTGGTTAAAGCAACAGTTTTATCGATGCTTGTTTTATGCAGCAGAGCCTGCAGAACTGATTGTGAAGGCCTTAAGGCAGATTTCTTACCCATGCAACAAATAATGGCTGAAATGCTATTGGTTAAATGCTTCAATATGAAAACACACATCTGGAAGCAGTGCAACCAGGGGGAAAGCAATGAAAGGAAGCTGACAGACAATTTGGAATTATTTAATAAGTATACAGACGCTCCCCTACTTACGAACATTCAACTTACGAACAACGGTACATACGAACATGTCTGCAAATTGCGTTTAAGTCAAAAAATGTTCGTAAGTCCAATTTTGTATTTTTTTCCGAGTAGTGCTTCTTTCCGCCGCTAATACCGACGCCTGGCGCTGTGAGCGCTTAGCTCACCCAGCATCTACCTTCTTCGTTGCAATGCGGAAGTGCGTGAACGTATCTCCAGTGGGCAAAGAACCTTTTTCATTTGTATCATTAACTATCTCGTGCATCCATTATTGAATATGGTTGGTAAAAAGCGAAAGTCTTCTATTGAGGGAGTTGCAAGGAAGAGGCAAGCCATTTCATTTGAAACGAGTGGCAATAATAACGAAGCTTGATGCGCGTGAGAGTGGTGAGCGTTTCACTGGCATACAACTTGTCAGTACCATTTATAAACAGAAAGATCGAGCAGCAGGACCCAAATATTGAACGTTGCACAAAGTTTGCAAATCAATTGAATGATGCCATACAGTGCTTCCGCATCATTTATGATGAAAAAAAGAAGAAAACTGCAATCGTCGTTAGACCGCTTCTTTCGGGCAGTTTCTAATACATAAATCTCTCTCTCTATATATATATACAGTACTGTACATATTCTCTCCATTTTATTAAATGTTTTTTTCAGTACAAACCAATGCATGTTACTTATACAAGCCTTAAACATACAAATGCACTTATATCAACCTTCAATATACCTATATAGGCCTTAAACATAAATTATAATACAAAATATAGCACTGAATCAACTTACAAACAAATTCAACTTATGAACAATCGCTCGGAACCTAACTCGTTCGTAAGTAGGGGAGCGTCTGTACATGGACAAAACATAATTAACATCATTGGACAAAATATAATGAACTTCAGTCTATGATTCAGATATTTCTTAGGCCAGCAGAGAAGGCCCTGACTGCACACCACTGCCGGGGAATTAGCTCAAGTGGTAGAGCACTCGCTTAGCATGTGAGAGGCAGTGGGATCGATGCCCACGTTGTCCAATCAACTCATTCTTGTTGTACCTTGGATGAATTAGCAAGCTTTTTTATGAAAAGTTTATTTTAAATGTGTCGTCTAAATTTATCATTCATTCATTTTTAACACTGCTTATTCTGTTCACGGTAGCAGGGTGCTTGAGCCTATCCTAGCTGACTTTGTACGATGACAAACTATACCCTAAACTTGTGACTAGACTAAACCTTAACAGTCATTGGCCATTTATGATTCTTATTTCTGAAAACATTCAAAAACACAATTTTTTGCAAGAGTTCTGTTGCCCCAATTAGTGGCCATTGTTGTTATGGTGAGCAGATTGGACCAGAGTCAATACCTTCATTAAAGTTAGCACCCAGGCTTATCAAGGTCTTGAATGTATCCAAGACTTTGTCCTTGAGGAATTGATTCTTGGGAAGGTGTAATTTCTTTGCACATGAGAGCTAGCACCCTTGGTCCTCACATTCCCCACTACATGAGTGTTTACTTGTCTAAAATGCCATGGATGATGTCTGAATGCAGAAACGCTTTGAGTATCGTCACTTAACCTAAAGGTGAATTGTATTTAACAGACAGGTTGTTTATTCTGTTAGGACAATGCATAACTTCCACAAACATTAAGGACTCCACATTTGAATTTATAGCAGACCCATAAATCAAGGAAAAAGACAAATTACCCCCAGTTTCCAATTGCTACTTCACAGTGCCTTCATTACTAAAAGAGACAAGTGTTTAGAAGCATGTTTATGTTTTCCTGAAATTTAGAAGAACTGGACATTGCATGTTTGGTGTAACATTGAAGAAATTTGACCAATGTTATTGCTTTTATGTACGTCTTTAAAGAAAGAGACCAGACAGGCAGGGGGTATTTGAAGGTGAATTAGCTCAAATGGTAGAGCGCTCGCTTAGCATGTGCGAGGCAGTAGGATCGATGCCCACATTCTCCAACTGAAAACTACTGTTGTTCCCTTGGTCAAAGCATTGAGTCTGTTGTGTTTTAAATTTATATTTCTGAAACGAGTCAAAGGCAGTATCATTTTGCAGGAATTGATTAGGCCCATTGTGTACGCATTTTAAGTATTGTGGGCACAATGGAGCAGAGTAAAAATCATAAGTAAAAGTACCACTCATGCTTCTTAAGTGAAGGTAGGTCCTTTTCTAACCTGTTGTTATGTTGTTGAGGACCAAACTTCACCCATGCAAACTGGCACAGAAAGACATTACAGCGAATACACCTCATCGCCTATGTGGGAATCAATGGGAGTGACATATTGCCCCTGAATCTGTAGAATATAACAACTTTTTTTCTGGTGCCAGGAATGCACAGCATCAGGGGAATTAGCTCAAATGGTGGAGTGCTTGCTTTGCATATGTGAGGCAGTGGGATCGATGCCCACGTTCTCCAATCAACTCCTTCTCGTCATCCCTTGGATGAATTAGCGAGCTTCCTTTTTATGAAAATCTTATATTAAATGTGTTGTCTAAATTTATCATTCATTCATTTTTAACACTACTTATTCTGTTCAGGTTAGCAGGGTGCTTAAGCCTATCCCACCAGACTTTGTACGATGACAAACTATACCCTAAACTCATGACTAAACTAAACCTTACCTGTCGCTGGGCATTTATGATTCTTATTTCTGAAAACATTCAAAGACAATTTTTGCAAGAGTTATGTTCCCCCAATTAGTCATCTGGAAGCAGTGCAACCAGGGGGGAAGCAATGAAAGGAAGCTGACAGACAATTTGGAATTGTTTAATAAGTATTCATGGACAAAATATAATTAACATCAGTCTGTGATTCAGATATTTCTTAGGCCAGCAGAGAAGGCCCTGACGGCACACCACAGCCTTCAGCAGAGTATAACTGGTGTTGGTGTGAGACGTCTTCATCAGCTGATGTTCCATGAAGCCGTGATGTACCTGTCAAAATTGAAAGGCAAGAGAAAATTGCATGTAATTCCATTCAAATCATGCAACAACTCATACTATATAGGGGAAACTGAGCAGTTTCATCACCAGAAAAAAAGAACACAAGTGTGAGAAGTAGACAGCAGCAAGACAAACAAGAGCAGTAAAAGAACTAGCATAAGTCAGCCATCACTCGTGTGTGGTCGATTGGTCGCCGGTCTTTTGGTCGCCGGTCTTTTGGTCGCCGTCTTTTGGTCGCCGTCTTTTGGTCGCCGTCTTTTGGTCGCCGGTCTTTTGGTCGCGACAATGGGCGACCAAAAGACCGGCGACCAAAAGACCGACGACCAAAAGACCAGCGACAAAACAAGGTAAAACAACACGGTCTACGCATCAATAAAAGCCAACAATGGCCATGAGCAGTTTCACTGAGCCGACGTGTAAGTGTATAAGAGTTTGTATGTACTTGCGTTGTCCCTTTAAGAAGCTACGTCAGTCAGGGTCTTAACAAGTTCTCCAACAAAAAACAATAAAAGTCAGGGAAATTTGGAGCTTTTCTTTAGCCTAATAATTACTAGGGCATTAAGTATGACTAAATAGTAATTCGCAGTTTGTATTTAGGGAATTTGAGCAACGATTTAAACAGTAATTATCACTTACCTTCCGGGCGACCAAAAGATCGGCGACCAAAAGACCGGCGACCAATCGACCGTGTACCGCCATCACTGACCACAGCAAAAGGGAAAATCACATTATGGACCTGGAAAAAGCGAGAGTCATCCGCACCGAAGAAAGCCAATATTAGCGCTGGAGAAGCGACGCCATTGTAAGTAGGGACTTAGAACCATCAAATGGGAGGAGGTAGTGTTCATGCTCTCTACCACCTGGAGCAGCATCCTGGAAGGGTGCATGGACAGCAGAGGTCGTGACTTGCCTGCGAATTCTGACAGGTAAGTCATGCCTTAATGGGTCACACCAGTGACACTGATGAAAGGCGGAAATAACACGCCGAAACATGTCAGGTAAGAAAATGGCCGAAAAAGTTCATTGTCTGTGAAGAAGGAACAAAAACGGTCAAATAGAAGACAAAATGAATTTAATACAACATACACATTAAATACTTCTCTTATGGCATTGTGGTGGCTTTCAACTCAGGCACAGACATTGTTTTGGCTTAATTTTCTGGGATGCGAGCCATAAAAACCTAGCAATAATCGCTAGTCTCATATCGAGGCTGCATTGAATGGTAAAAAAACAGCTAGGAAAAATCTGAATAAATTATATCACCCTAGACTACTATAGGCTTATCTCTAGGCTAAACTATGTGGAGGTTACCATGCTTTTCTGTCGTGCTGTGCGGCGCAGCTTTGAGCCCCGACCTGAAAGTGGGGGGATGGACTGCGCCGGCATTGCGGCTTTGGTAGGTGAGTGTGACGGCCACCACTGCTGTACTTCTTCTTCACCTCAGTCGCCTGAGGATTACCCTCAGCAGCGCTAGAGCTGCCACTGGAACACGGATTAGTTCATCCAGGGAGTTGCCCAGGCCGCGATGGTAGCGTTCGGTCATTAAGGCCGGACAGCGGAGCCATAGGTGTTCAGACGACTCTGTTTCCTCGTCGCACAGGCGGCAGCGATCCGAGTCGGATTTCCCCACAAGGTGGAGCCAACGGCGGAGCAGAGGGTAGTGTCCACTGCGGAAACGAATCAGGTCTGTGCGGATAGGGCAAGTTCTTCCTCTGTGACTTTCGTAGTGTAGGTCTGCAAAAGGCAGGGGTGGGAGAGGGGGGGGGGCGATCTTCACGTTGGATGATGGCGCGTCTTGTGGCTGCGTCCGGGGAGGTATGGGTTTGGTCATCTGACGAGCCAAGTTTAGCTAGGGCATCGGCCAGGTCGTTACCGCATATGTTGCAGTGGCCCGGGATCCATAGTAGCTGTAGTCGCTTAGGCGGAGGGAAAGGGGCGATGTCACCCTGAAGTCTCCGAATGGCGGGGTCTTGCGTGTGGGGGTTTCCCATAGCTTGGACCAGTGATTTGCAGTCACTGAGGATGATTGATGTCTGCCAGTCTGCTGTTTCCCTCAGCCAGGAGAGTGCCTCGGTCAGTGCCACTTTTTCAGAGGGGTAGGAGCTGCTGCGGGCGCCAGTGGCACCATGCCATTGGTGGATGATTGCAGTCTCCTTAATGACGACGAAACCTGCACCACCGTCCGCAGTGCCTTCTTTGGTGGATCCATCTGTGAAGATCTGTAGGTCCGGTTCACCCATGCTTCTGATGAGCTCTTCGGCCTTATCTCTTTGGATGATGGTCGGCATGTGTTTAGAGACTGCAGTAAAGGCGGTTTGGATGGGGTGGGGGTAATAGTCAGGGTGGGCAGGGGTGGGAAGAGTATGTACAAGGGGTATGGAGTTCAAGAGCGGTAAGACGGGGAAGGGTCGAAGATCGCCAGTCTGGCTTCTTTTGTAACTGCATTTTGACGTTTTCATGGAGAAGGCGGTGTCGGGGATCAGAAGGAGGCAGCTGGTTCCAGGCATCAGCTTTAAGAAGTGCTTGTAAATTGAGGCGGGATGAGAGGGGTGTAAGATGTGCCTCATGTAGGACTGCTTCGGTGGGGGAAGACCTGAGGTGGTGGGTTATGGCGCGGGCTGCTTCCAGTTGGGCAGTTTCAAGGGATTTGAGGTGAGTTTGGGCCAGCCAGGGGGCCCATGCCGGTGCTGCGTACTCTGCGAGACTTCTCTGGGTGGCAATATACACCGTTCTAAGGTCGTTTGGTTGCCAACCCCAAGATGTGCCACTGAGTTTGCGGAGGAGATTCGTTCTTTTGGACATGGTTTGGCGGACTTTTTTTACTTGCTCCGCAAACGTGAGTTGTCGGTCGAAGGATACGCCAAGGAAAGTGGGGGTGGCGTTATGCTTGAGGGCGGCGCCATTTATTAAGATCTTTGGTTGCCATTTGGCCTCAGCTGAGTCCAGGCTGAAAAATGACGCCTCACACTTTGTGGTGTTAAGGTTTAGGTGTGCCTCGGAACTCCACCTCCAGACTTTTTCAACCTCCGTTTGAAGTCTGCTTTCCACCTCCTCTTTGTTCCTACCCCGACAAGCAAGATCCAGATCGTCTGCATAGGCGCTTACCAGGGTGGAATCATTGAACTTGTCGAGGAGGTCATTAATGTAGATGATGAATAAGAGGGGCGACAGGACCGAGCCTAGGGGAGCCCTTCTTTGAAGGTTCTGCTCCTGCCAACGGTATTGTTGATCCTGACCCTGGCTGTGCGATTTGTGAGCCAGTTGGCGATCCATCTGATGAAGCGGTAGGGGACCCCCAGGTCTGCCATTTTTCGTAAGAGACCTGTTCTCCATACCTGGTCAAATGCTTTGCTGAAGTCAAAAAAAGTTGCAAGCGTGCGTTGTCGTTGAGTCGACTGGAAGCCATCAGAGATAAACTGCGACAGTCGCAGGGCCTGGTCCGTCGTGCTTCTTCCCTTTCGAAAACCGGCTTGCCAATGGCTGAGAAGCTGTTTATCTTCCAATCACCAGGCGAGACGGTTCACGATGAGCCTTTCCATCGTTTTGCTAAGCGTAGAGGTGAGGGCGATGGGTCTGTAGTTCCCAACGTCCTTTGGTGACTTCCCTTTTTTGAGGAAAGGGATGATGGTGGCCACTCGCCAAGCTTGTGGACACCAGCCCTCTAGCCAGCTGGTGTTGACGATATGGAGTAGTTCGGGGAGGATGTTTGCCGGGAGATTTTTTAGAAGGTCCGGGGCTATGTCGTTGGGTCCAGCTGCCTTACCCGCTTTAAGTTGGGACAGCGCTGTCTGCAGTTCAGTATCGGTGAACGGGAGCTCGATGACTTGTCGCGGTGAGCCGAGCAGTCTGCGGGTAGCTGTACGTAGAGAACGCACTGCTCGTCTGCTCCGCTTGTCACTCTTGCCTCCGCTGACCGAGGCATATTCCCTGATAAATGCTGTTACCTTGGCTCGGTCACTCACGTACTCCTTGTTCTTGTAGACCAAGAACTCGCCAGATTGTTGTGTTTGGGTGCCTGAGAGGGATTTTACTAAGGACCAGGCTTGTCCCGTAGATTTTGTCCCGGCGATCTTGGCGAGGTGTAAGCGCCATGCGTTTCTTTTCGCTTCAGTGGTTTTTTGTTTGATCTGTTGACAGAGTGCTATCCATTCTTTCCTATTTTGTTGGAGGTCTCGACGTAGTCGATTCCTTTCGCGGATGAGGTCCTTCAGGTCCTGTGTCAACCATGGGAGCTCCTTCTGGCGGATAACTTTGACCGGTATTGTAAGTGCTGCTGCCTCTTTCATGTGTTGCACTAAGAGGGAGAGTTTTTCCGGGGCTGTGGCTGCTGCAGAGATTAATGGTGGGCGATCTATGAGGATGGTACGATACCTCTTCCAGTCAGCTTTCGAGAAGTTAGGTCGTACTCTTCTTTGTTGGCATTCGACACGGAGAGCACGGTTCCACCTAATCAGAATCGGTCTGTGGTCGGAGGTCATCTCGTCGATGGGTTCCCATTGCAGATGTTCGGCCGTGGTGGGGTCAGCGATCGTTAGGTCGGGGGCACTCATGCCTGCTCCTTGTTGGTATCTGGCAGTCCGTGTCCACACGCCGTCATTAAGGAGAGTTAGGTCATGGTCATCGACCCATTGACCCATTCGGGTCAGGCCGCTACAGGTCCTGTGGAAATTTCGTCGGCAAGGGTTGCAGACCAGTGGGGTGAAGTCACGACGGATCGTCTTAGAGCATCCCGGGCAGGAAGGTCCCGGGTTCTCCTCGACGTCGCCTGCCCTTAGGAGGAGTAACCGGAGGTGTGGGGCAGGGCGGACATCTTCGGCTGGATGAAAAACATAGGGCGCCATGTTCCTGGGTGGCAGCTCTGGGTGGTTGTGTTGGATTCGCAGGCCGCGGCGGGCGGCCTCTCGGGAGACACCTCGTGAAGGTTCCAACTGTTGTCTCCCAAAGAGAGCTGTTCATTGTGTGCATACTGTGTCTTGGAAGCCATCTTAATACATTCCTTTTTACTTTACTTTGTACTTTATACTTTAATGTTTTTACAACTTTCTTTGTTCTGTTAGCCTGGCTTGTTTCTGCCACTTCTTTTTTGGAACCATCAGCCATGCCTACGCTGTCACACACATGGGACTAGCTGTTACAATACACAGCAGGAGCAACACCTCAATCCCGCTGGAAATTCGGAGCTGGACAAAAGCGCCGGGAGAAGAAGCAACGCTTCTGACGAACCATTCCATCATGGGATAAGATGGAAGAGCTGTGGGCGCTTACCAGGCCGGAAGCGGAGTCCTGCTCTGCTGCTGTTGTCTTCAGCTCCAGACTACTGAGGAACTGTGCGATAAGCTTGGAAGAGTGACTCTGCATATTCTCTACCTCGGTCACAGTCTGCAGAAGTTCCCCATCTTGTGGAAGACTTCCTGTGTGTGGTTCCAGTTTTTGTCCAACTTTACAACGTCTTTTTTGAGTCTGTATCCGTTTTAGCTACTGCAACCAAGATGGCGCTGTTCAAGTGGCAGCCGGCGGCGGTAGCTCCGTCCACTCTTGCTCGTTTTGTGTTTTTGCTGCTTTTCTGTCTTAATGATCTGGTTTGGTGATTCTTAATGATCCCATTTACTTTGATTTGCTTTGTACTTTGTGCTTTTGCTTTGTTGTTCTGTCTAATCACCCTCTGCTACTGTCACAATGAAATATCCCGAATACGGGATGAATAAAGTTATCCAATCCAATCCAATCCAGCTGCTCTTCTAGCCTGGGCTTTTAGCCCAGTACCGGTGGCAGACCGATTGTAGCCATTCCCCTCTACCGCAACAGCATCAGGGATTCACGCAACACACCGCAAGGCCTGATATTCATTCAGCAGTCAAAACACATACCGGCCAGTATAGGTAAACGGTCTTTTCGGGGTGCAATATGTGTTTGGGGGCCTGCGCCTGACGGTAACGTTGGGTTATCCTTGCTATATGAATGCCTGAGCAGTCCAAATTACTCGCCTATAAAATGTCTTTTTAAAAGTGTGCCAGTTGTTCTTGAGAGTTGTATGCATTCGCAAAAGTGCCCATTTATTAACTGTTAGGTTTATCCAATTGTATGTTTATCCTTAGGTATTTCCAATTCAGCTTTCAATAAAAAAGGCATCTGTAGTCACATCACCATTTAATTCTTGCAAGAAGAGAATACATCCTCCCGCTCGTCCGGTCAAGATTATTCTCTCGAGCGGCATTATGTCCTGCCCATTTAAGGCCTCAAATCAAAACAATTACAAGGTTATCGATTCGATCCAATTGCGTAAGCAAGAAACAAAAAAAATCCATAATCAAGCAAACCTAGCGTCACAAATTAAAACAATATGCCTGATAGCCATCCGCTGAACCAACAACAATTTAAGCGTCCTTCACAGATCTTCATTGCGAACTTGCATCTGGGGAAAGGGTTGAGGCGGGATCTTCCAGTAATCAGTCCTCGGAGCAAGGACTCAGTGTATTGTTTTATGTCCTTGCGAACTTGTATCTCTCGCTGGAGCCAGCTGTCCTGAAGAGCGACCTTGGAGTAAGCGTTTGTCTTCGTTGAAAGCACATATTAATTCTAACTCTAACATAAAAGCGATCAACACATATATATATTGTTTAATATAGTTACACATTTAGGATGAGCATTACTATTCCTAATAAGCAAATATATTGATTAATATAGTAAGCATGTATATTATAAGGCTTTATATTCATTGCAAACACATTTATAATAATGATTACTCCAACATTCCCCCCTATATTATAAATTTGCACATGATCCCCCTAATAAAACTTAAAACACATTTATAATAATGATTACTCCAACATTCCCCCCTATATTATAAATTTGCTTAATAAAACTTCCTTTCGGCTTTATTCCATTAATTTCATAGTTATGAAAACAATTGACTGGCCCTGAACAGGAAGACTGGGGGAAAGTGCACTCAGTCCAAACAGTATGGCACTATTTAAATTATAGCTTCATTACCTATTAATTCCAAATGAACATATAGTAACATCCCAGAATGACCCCAACATTCCCCCCTTTTTTATTATATGTTCGTTATTCATTTTATGGCAAATCCAAGAAGAGAGGGATATCTCCGTTGGCTGTTTTAATTTTACCCGCTTAGGCCCTACTCGTTCGGCAGGTCTGAAAGCAGAAAACAAAATCATTTTCGCCATCATTTTTCATCCTTGGAATTACCATGCTCTTGAAATTCACTGCTTCCCTCAGTATGTTTCATCAACAGAGGCTATAATTCATTCAATTTAGAATTTGTAGGGGCAATCGCAGTGGTTATAAGTCGGCTTATCAAAGATCTTAAGCAGGGAATAATACAACACCCACATAATGTCAAAATCGTAGCAAAAAGGGCTACGGAAAATGCAACAGATTGGGCCAAATCCAAAGGACTTATGCCACCAGCTCCAGGCGGATTCTCTGACTCCAGAATGCTTCTTCATATTGCGGTTGAGGGTCTGCAGGCCACTAATGGCTTGGGTGAGGGACCCACCGGGTGACGTGTTGTTCGGTATGAAGGTGCAACATTGATCTCCAAACATTGCACACACGCCCCCTTGCTCCGCAAGCAGCATATCAACTGCTATGCGATCCTGGAACGCCATACGACTGGTGGCTGCCAATTGTTCCTTTATCGCCACAAATCCCTGTTCGGTATAATTTCCAAGTTTTTTGACATTGTAATGCAGGTAATTTATCCGATCAACATTTTTGTTTGGAGTAATTAAAAGAAAAATAGACTCCCAACCTGCTGCGATCTGATTAGCCAACTTATACTCATCTGGTACGGCCCGGGGATGCCAATCGCATCAATGTATGTTGGATCTCCCTCTCTCCATACCGATCGACACCGTCGGGAGGGACCCATCATCATACTGGATTTCAGCCAATTGTATCTCCTTCACTGTAGATGGAAAAACAGACACTGGTAAAAGCAGTGACCCCAAGGCACAAAGTCCTGCCGCGTTTCAGCAGGAGTCGTATAATTTATTTCCACCCCACCACCATCATAGGTCAGAACGTGGTACCAGGGTGTAGTCGGTTTTAGGACGTGGGCACACCACGTCTCATTTATCGCCTCCAGCTTCAGACCATGCCCTGTAAGGTTTTAAGCAGGTAAAATGATTTAAAAGCGACATGTGTTGAAAAGTTAGGCTTGTCCTTTGCTGCTCTTGTAACTGGGTAGACATTATTCCATTTCTCACAATTCGGGCTTACATTTTCATTTGTCATTATCTCCATTACACAATCAGGAGTAATTTGCGCGGGTACTACTCGTAAGAGATGGCAAGGCCCCATACATGTTATGCAGGTTTGATTTATAGTATTAGCTGCATTTTCCATCAACAGCAACCAATTATTGCCCGTTTGGGAAATCCCTGTTGCAGAAATGAATTCATCATCTGTGGTCTTCTCAGATTTCAATTTTACTACGGCAGATCCGGGTGTTTCCTTCTCTGACGCCCTAAACACAGCCTCCATAGGCATGGTCATTACTGTTGAGACACAAATGTAAAATTTGTAATAAGGGTCTTCCCCACTTGACCATGGACTTAGGAAAAACGTCAGACAAGGAACTTTTCCACAAGTGAATTTGTCAGTCCGAATAACAATTTGTAATGCCCCCACCGTATGGGTTAATTTTATCAAAGGCCTGATGGTTTTTTTCGCACGCGTGTGTCATTCAAGCTTGCCAATCTAGACCAGTTTCTGCAACAAGGTTTCCCCAATCTGTTTTAGGACTGTTATGTACCACACATATTCTATAAAATCCATATGTATCCTTTGAAATGGATATGTAGCTTTTGTAGCTTGACATAAGGGGGAACCCGTGTTTTGGCCATATATCTGCATATAGATTGAATATATAACCTCCCCCTTTTTTGAGGCATGAAATTTACCATGACTCAAAATGACAGCCCTCCTAGATAAGTCTTTTGTTTTTGTTTAGCCCCCCAGGTTCCCAAAATTTCCCATTGCAGAAATAAAAAAAAATTCATTTGGCGAAATTCTTTTCTTTTTTGTTTATGTCCTACTCTGCCGCCGCCGTCCTCGAAAGGCTTATCAGCGATTTCAGAAATATTCCACCTTGATATTAGAATATTGATATATCTTGGTGGCTAGCCAATTGAAACACAAAAGACAGACACTCATCCACGCTCGCACTCATAATCAAGGAATTTAGAGTGCTCCCCCAATCATCCATAATTTTGGTTTGTTGGAGTAAAACTGGAGTACCCAGAGAAAACCTACGAATTCTTGAGAACACCAGGAATACTCCACACTCCGGAAGGTCTGGATCCACTCCGCATTAGTAGATCCTCGAACCGCAAGATTGATGCCTGAAGAAACTAGATAATTAATGTATTAGATTCACATGCCACATATCTAAAAATAGAAATTTGTTCAATTGCCACCGCCCCTTACCCCACTCAGTCAGCATGTAGACTGCCATGCGAGTGGCTGTGATTAACTATCTATTCGCCAATAATGCAATAACGGAAAAGTTGTGACACATTGAAACACACACACACCCCCTTTTATTTAACCGTTTGTAAAAAACTTTATCTCCATGTTCTGCATTAAGTTACACCCCCTTTCAATAATATCGAAATTTGCCCATTCTAGTCAACCCATCTACTTAAAGCATTTCTCCAAGGTTGATATTTTATAATTTGGAGATGTTATTTCTAAAACATAGACATTATTTCATCACTTGTTTCACACCATGAAAGGCCCCACCTGAATTTGTTGTAGATATTCCCCTTTATCTAAGCTTGTTATTGCCAATCGTTATCACCGTAACATTCAGGTGTATTAACCCCATAATTGCAATGCAGTAAGTTTTGGCTAAATTCTTAATTTGTATGCCCCCAAAGTAATAGACAGTAACGTCCCAATAGTCATCAATATGACCTATACCAAAGCATATTCCCCCTTTAGGCCAAACAGGGAACGCCTTTTGTGCACTTAAAGACGCTCCATGTTTCTTATAGGGAAACTATGCCTATCCTAAATCAATTATCTTATCTACCCCAGCCAGGTTCAATTTACCTAATAATTTGGACGAATGCCACGAAATTTCTCATGCAATTTCTGCATTGTTAATTTCATGTCTGATCTCTTTAACAACCAAATAACTCTTAATACCTAAGACATAATTTGTAAATCACCCCATACTATGTTTACTTAAGATAAGAGCTATTTCATATAGCTCTCTGTTACCACAAGATAAATCTACAATAATTAAATTAGAGAAATCAACCTTTTACTAGGCATTTGCTAATTATAATTTTCAACGCTTAATAAAGGACCCACAAATTGTCACCAATATGCCATAATATTGTAAAAAACGAAATTCCATTCATTTTTCTTTAACCAGCCAATCTCCTATATTAAAGTATTTTGAACAATCCAACCATTCAAAAACTGTAATAATATCGTTTTATCCTCCAAAACTAGCTCTCTTCAATTAAGAGCCCTTTGAACTTCACAAATAAAAAATTAAATAATAATAATAGTATTATTCCCAATTCCAAAGCTTTTACCAAATCAATCTTTGCCAAACAGATTTTCTATCACCTCGAAAGACATTTCTGATTAAATCCCAAAAATAAATGCGAAGATAATCGCGGAACCCTGCATCCCTTGCAGACCATGTTTTGTTCTTTTTCTGAAATGTTTAAACGGAAGCGCGTCCTTAGCCGCTGACTGTGACCTTCACGCTCGCTGCAAAAGCAGCATTCTTATCTTTTGTTTACAAATTCCAAAACGCTCTCTTTTCTTTTTGTGCACAATGCCTTGCCTCCTGTGCACAATCATAATATTTTTTAGAGAAGACTAAATTAATAAACTAAATTAATTACTCTCCCGATATCCAACTATATCACAATATTTTGCCAAGACCCCATAATCACAATATGCTGCAAGCATAACTATATCATAGCAAAAACCCATTTCTGCCCTCAAGTTTACTTCAGCACCCCCAAGGCCAATTATTGTAATATTCTCCACGGAAGGGGTCCCCCAAAAATTTTAGTCGCTTGTGCGGTCCGCGCGCATACTATACTGTATTATAATGTCTAACACCATCAAATCAGCCGCACCAAAACAGAGCGCTTCCCCCGCAATCAACGCATTATTTGGCAAGTTTAGAGTATGACAAAAAACGCAGTTTTGGCAACCCCGCTAAACATTTAATTTGCCGTTTTGTATTTCTGTTAACCAAAATATTCCCGCTAGCAGACAGGAACGAAACCAGGATAAGCCACAATAAGCCATTTCATTCCAGTACATTGACAGTACATTTAGATACTATTAAAAAAGTATGTCTAGCACTTGGAAATAACCATTTTAATTGCTGTTTTACAACTTTCAGCATCACACAAAAAAATCCAATTGAATTCATTCACAAAGAATGTGATCTCTGGTTTAAAATTAGCTCCACATCCTCATGTTCAAAATCCTCATTAAAATCATTTTGAGCAGGCCTGTCTTGTTTTTAGAGACCTTTTTGTCCAGGCAATCACGCGATATATGCCCCAATTCTCCACAAACCCAGCACATAGCATTTTTGAAAACCCGATTTCCGTTTAACCTCATTTGTTTTGTTTTTTTCCAACCCCTTGGTAACATTTCTATTCTGTCCCCGTCAGCCGAGGAGGCCGCGCTATCTTTTATTTTATTTTTACACAACGGACCCGTTTTATCACCCTTCTTTCTGTGGAACAAGCCGCCTCGCTTGTTATCAACATTTTGGCTCTCACTCCGCTCAATTTTCCTAACGTTCCCATCACAACGCTTTTTTGCCATCAAGAACCAATAATTTGTATCCTCATATCCATTATTATCCATTTTACACAGATTACTCTTGTGCTTAGCGCGCATTTTATCTCGTAAATCCAGTATTTTATGCATATTAAGCTGTCCAGTAAACCCATATTCGCTTATCCATAAGTTTAGGTGTTTAACTCTTGTAGCGCTTTGACTTTCAACAAACTTCCAATCTCTACACGGCAGACGCTGTTTTGGATCGTCGTCGCTAGCCGCTTTTTCATTCGAGCTGCCCATTTTTGGAGGGAGCTCGCGTGCACTCAGTTATCAGTTAGCAAATTTATTTTCCGCGGAAGGACATACGTAACACACGCAACACGTAACACACGCAACACAAATGTATACCCTAGCGTGATATACTGTCAGAGTTATATTTGTACCTTCCGTACAGGACACCCCGAACTGCCCCAAATTCCTAGTGTATAACCTAGCGTGAAATACTGTCAGAGCTATATTTGTACCTTCCGTACAGGACACCCCGAACTGCCCCAAATTCCTAACGTATAACCTAGCGTGAAATACTGTCAGAGCTATATTTGTACCTTTCCGGACCGCGGCACAGGACACCCCGAACTGCCCCTAGTTTTATAGACTCATGCTCTGTCTCTTTACCTGGCAGCGACTAGTATACCCAGGGTTTTACGCAGTCCCCTGGACGCGAGTCTCATTTAAAAAATTGACCTTACGTGCAATGCCCCTTCGCGCATTTGGAACCCGTCAACAAACGCAGACATTCACGTGGACTTACCAGATATGACACCAGATGTCTCTTTCAGAGGGTTAGTCGTCAACCGTCGAGAATCCAAGGCGCCCCTTCGAGTTATCCAGCCCGGAAAAGGGTATTTAAGCGCCGTGCACGGTCTTTCCAGATATCGAACGGAAGCGACCTGGATTCTGCTTCGGTATCTTGACCACAGGCTCGAAGGACCAAATGTTAGGTTTATCCAATTGTATGTTTATCCTTAGGTATTTCCAATTCAGCTTTCAATAAAAAAGGCACTTGTAGTCACATCACCATTTAATTCTTGCAAGAAGAGAATACATCCTCCCGCTCGTCCGGTCAAGATTATTCTCTCGAGCGGCATTATGTCCTGCCCATTTAAGGCCTCAAATCAAAACAATTACAAGGTTATCGATTCGATCCAATTGCGTAAGCAAGAAACAAAACAATTCCATAATCAAGCAAACCTAGCGTCACAAATTAAAACAATATGCCTGATAGCCATCCGCTGAACCAACAACAATTTAAGCGTCCTCAACAGATCTTCATTGCGAACTTGCATCTGGGGAAAGGGTTGAGGCGTATCTTCCAGTAATCAGTCCTCGGAGCAAGGACTCAGTGTATTGTTTTATGTCCTTGCGAACTTGTATCTCTCGCTGGAGCCAGCTGTCCTGGAGAGCGACCTTGGAGTAAGCGTTTGTCTTCGTTGAAAGCACATATTAATTCTAACTCTAACATAAAAGCGATCAACACATATATATATATATTGTTTAATATAGTTACACATTTAGGATGAGCATTACTATTCCTAATAAGCAAATATATTGATTAATATAGTAAGCATGTATATTATAAGGCTTTATATTCATTGCAAACACATTTATAATAATGATTACTCCAACATTAATAATTTTATATAAAAGATTAAAAGTGTGCACACATTCCTTTCTCTCTCAGCTACCATCAGTGCCATCTCTAAAACTTTTTTAAAAGTTGATTTTGCTTTTAACCCTGCATGAACCTCAACTATTTTTAATGTCTTATGCCTTATTTGTTTTGCTTGTTTGATCTTTTATATTTTACCCTCTCCTTCCCTCATTTACGACTTCTGCATTGCAACCACAGGATTACAGGCCGCTCTACAGATAGCCGAACAGATCATCTTATTCCCTCAAGAATGCATGAGAGTTGATCGCTTGTCGGCCATCTACAGCTGCTACGAGGCATCCTCCTTTACACAGGTACAGTACAGTACACGGTACCTCGTTTACATATTTTAAACTGACAATGCTCTAGACTGCTCCAAATGAGGAATTACTGCCTATAGGTTTTGAAACAATGCATTTTTTCTTTTGTTCACATCTGTGAGATCAGTAGATTTGGTGATTTATTTCACCTTTCTAAATTTAATGATTAATGATCTTGAAAGTTTTTCATTGCTGACACAATTATGCACAATGTTTGAATCTGCTTTTGGTGCATAATTTAGCTAATAAAACATTTATTCAATGAGCCAATTCGGGCTTGAATTTTTAAATTCTGACCCTAAAGTGGAAGGTTTGGGTCCACTTTTCTCCTAATAAAAACAAGTTTATCGTAGACATAGTGTGGCTTTAATTCAAGATTTTATTTTACTTCAAGCCCTTCAGCTTCATTATCATTATTATTTTCATCAAGGTACAAACTAGAGCTGGGCGATAAAACGATAACGGTAATTATCGTGAAATAATTTTGTCAACAATAATAATAAAAACTTTCGATAAAAATTTGATAACTTTAAACTGCAATTACACCACCTGACCACAACAGAGAACGGGGGCTCTGCTGTGACATGAACGCAAGTTCCAGACCAACGCTCAGGAGAAGAAGAGGATAAGGAAATATGTTTTTAGCTTGATTAGTAATAAAGGCTAATACAGAGCAATTACACAAAAGGACAATAACATGGCAACTCAGAGCTGCGTCAAAAATCATATTTCGTAGTGGGTAAAGAGGATTTTCTGATTTTGTGACCCTTTTTAGTGGCATTGGCAATGCGTACATGAATAAAGCTTGATATTATCTAACTTTCTCATGCTTTTTAAATTAGTTTCCTTTTTTTCAATATTTAATACATGTGAAGACATAAACAAAACAGCAAAAAACTATTACTCACGTCTTCATTTTGTGGACATAGCTAACATACGTCTACATCTACACTGCTTGAACCAACATATTAGAACGCATGCATATCAGTGAAAAGGTGAGCACAATACTTTCAAAATAATTAGACGTTTTGACAACGTGCAAAATGCAAAACTTATTTACAACATGACGTTCCTTTTCGAACACAATCAAATAGTAAGTTAAAATGGCAAGCAAAAGACGAAAACCTTCAGCATTTTTTTTTTCATGTAAATTGCTGAAAAAAGGCATTGCTTCATTGTTTTTCTTTCTTTAGTAGTTTTGATACAAAATGGGTATTTAGTAGTTTGGTAAAGATTGGCGTAGTAAACTACGGAAGATTCGGAGTATTTGGCAGCTCTGCCGTGACAAACAAGGGTCAAAGACACACAAATAAGGAACTCACTGCCGGCCAAAGCTGATCAACCATGGTTCGGGAGAAGGTTAAAAAGGGCCTTTAAAGGGGCCTTTTGGTCCAGTGGTTGCCCTCATAAACCGTCAGTGGCTGCTACCCCGACCGGAATGACATTGACGTGTGTTCCTCTTCCCATGGGCTCACCACCTGTGTGAGAGGCCAAAGAGGTCGGTCGGGTGTGACGACAAGTTGAATTGGGTGGCCGCCAAAAGAGGGATCCTTTGTGGTCCGATCCCGGGCTGCAGAAACTGGCTTTTTGGACGTTGAATGTCTTCTCTCTGGTTGGAAAAGAGCCTGAGCTAGTGCGTGAGGTTGAGAAATTCTAGCTTGATGGTATCGGGCTCTATGCACAGCTTGGGTTCTGGTACCACTCCTCTCGAGGTGGGTTGGACAGGCTTCCACTTTACCCATCCTTTTTGGAGTCCTTGGATGGTGTGCTGGAGAGTGCTTCTAAGCAAGGCTCCCTCATTCTTCTGTGGGACCTCAATGCTAACATGGGCAATGACAGTGAGACCTGGAGGGGCGAGACTGGGAAGAACGCCCCCCCTTGATTGGAACCCAAGTGGTGTTCTATTGTTGGATTTCTGTGCTCACCATGGATTGACAATAATGAACACCATGTTCAAACAAAAGATTTTTAGTATAAAAAAAGTTCATAAAAATGTCAAAATTCAGAGCTTGCTTGCTGGGCGGCAAGGAACCTTGGTGAAGGTGGATTCTATTCAGAAATGCGAGCCCTGGGCGACCGTACGGCATACGCTGTAGCCCTAGATCGAAAATAGAGCTCGCTCAGTACACTGAACGGCCAGGAGCTGATGGTGGAATTTCCCAGAAATGTTTCTAGACGCAACAGAGGAGCAACATGGAAACTCGCTTACCTGTGCCTGCCATTGCTCGCTCAGGGCACCGCCATCTTACCGTATTTAAACGTGCTCTGACTGGCCAGATGTGTACGTAGTGTTTACCACGTGACTTCCTTTTTAAATTCGTCTACGTGCAGGCAACGAATTTGAAAGTTTAGCTGCATGATTGTACATTTGTGATTCTGAAATAAAACAAAATTCAGCTTTGATTTTTTTCTTCCTATTTATTGTTCGAAAGTGACAACTATTGCAGGAATATGAACCATCGAAATAATCGAGATATTTTAACATTAAAAGTTTAATTTCCCCCAAGACAATGACGGCAATAAAGATGATGATTGTGGTCTTGGTACTTTCGGAAATCACGAGAAATTTTCAATATGACATGCAGTTTTGTAACAACGGGTCCTGGAGATTGTCATAGCCATGGAACAAGGCAATTGTCTTGACAGTTTTCATGTCCTTGTACAAAAGCATATTTGTACCAAAAAAAAGCAGTCACAAGATATCATCCCTGTGTGCCGCAAATCTTTTGCAAAATCTCCTCCTGAAGATTCCATCGATGATCCAATGGTTCTGGGGAAAAAGTTTTGAACTAAAGCTCCCAATAACCTTTTTTTTAATTTAAATAAAATAAGTTTCATTGTGAGTATAGTGTTTAAAGTATTTACATTTTTTTAATATATATTTTTAATATATTTAGATATTAATAGATGACAGTATTACACTTCTCGATAATGGTACTTGTGTCCTCGTATTTCTGTATAGGTGCAAAAATATGTAGTATGGTAGTAATAATGTCCGTTTGTTGTAAATAGTACATAATATTTATCACATTTCTATGTTATGTATACTGTATTCATTTGTGTGTTTGTTTTTGTTTTTTATACATGTTTATCATTTTATGTTTACAAAGCTTGGCAATGTATTTTTGTGAAATTATGAAGGCACATAATTACACTTACCAACTATTGAGTGGTAGCCCGTCAATGTTGCAAGTCAGCACAAATGGGTTGGCATCTGTTGGCCAAAATTTGCATTGTAGGAATAGGGATATTCATGGCAATAAGCAAATAAAATGTCGATAAAACATTTTATATCGTTTTGGCAATATCATCTGGCTGGCCAACTTGCCAAGCACAGTGCTACGTAGTGGATCACAGCAATATGTGTAAAGCGATATATCGATGTGTGAATCCACATACCTATAATGGCTCATTATTGTGAAATATCAAGAAAAACACATTTAGAACAAGAGGATTAATTTTATTTTTTGCGGTTTTGACTCCATTTCCCAAGGCCATGCAATATGAGATTGACCATGGAGAACCAATCATCTTGTCTGAAGGTGTTGCTGGGGCAACAAAATTCACTACTGGAACTGGACAAGAAGAGAAATTTCCTTGAGGTTTTTGTATGATGTGTGGGCTATGTTGCAAAATACATTTGAAGTCTGACCATTCTCCAAGGATTTACTGAGTTTTTTAATTGTGTCCATAAAAACAGATAATTCACTTGAGTGGCTTTGGGGAAAAATAAAAGGATATAACCAGAATAGAAATAGAATGGTGATCACTAAAGCAGGGGTGTCATACTACTCACACAGCACTGAGTTCGGAGGGAGGTCAGCTGAGGTGCTTCTCATTATCAACAAATTGAAGCAACACTGGTGCAAGCCTATTAATGTTTCCAAGATAAAAGGACCGACTTCAATAGCAGCTGTCTCAACTCGTTTTTGTAAGACAAGGCTGTCGGCACCACACAAGAGAAGATCCTGATGATTGTTAAAAGAGTCGGATATGAGGTTTAAAAAAGTGTGAGTATTGTGCTGGGGACATTGCGATGTTGCGGCCCCCAGGCAATCTACCAATAATACTCGTAGATCATGATCAGTGTAATGAGCACCCTTGCTTTAACATGTTTGTTCTTAGTTTCTCCTAAAATAAAAAAATGCCCTCCCAAAAATGTTACTTATATACTTGTTAGGGTAATTAGTCTTACATTATTATATATTTGCTTGCAATGAAGAAAGTGCTTCACTTACTACATCTAAAATGCCTGCTTGCAACGGAGTAAATGCTCTGCTCCTTAATTAGAATAAACAAAAGGGAAGCCGAATCCACTTGGACTGCTGGGATGTGGTGAAGATCCTTCGGCTGCACATGACCTTCATTTGTTTTGACTATTTGACGTCTCACTTCTGTTTCCCACCCCTGCCTTGAGAGTTGAGACGTCCATTGTAACTAGTGTCCTTGAAGTTAATAAACAAGAAAAGAAGCGTATGACGACGGAACGAAGCGGGGACTAAACCTCACTGGTTCGATTTCTCCTTGCAAGAAAAAATCCAGAAGATTGTCTTTTCTCTATATTTGTGCGTGCATTTGGGAATGCCTTTTGGTGAACCTAACATATTGGTCCGTCACGCCTGGGAGTCAATATACCGAAGGAATCCAGGCACTTAGTCGACATCTGGGAAAAGACCGTGGCCACGGCATCTAAGACCCTTTGCGGGCTGGAGTTCAGCTGAGCGCCTGGGTTCCCGACGGTTGAAGACTTAACCAAAAAGAGTTGAAGACATCTCTGGTGAGTCCATATGAATGTGTCCATTCATGAGGGGTTCCAAATGTGAGGGAATCATTCATATTCCATTCGTGAGGGGGGTCCGAATGGAGGAGATCGCGTGCGGGGGACGGGGATGTTAAAACCTTGTAAATACTAGTAACTAACAGGTGAAGAGACAGAGTATTAGTCTATAAAACTGTAAGGGCATCGGTTGTCCTGTACCTAAGCCGGTCGGTACTTAAGTTCCGAGAGTATACTTGTGTGTTGCGTGTGTAATGATAACCTAAGGAAAACAAACAAAGGGGAAGGAAAAAATAAAAATAACGGGGAAATTACTGCTCTGATTACACACCTGTTTCAAAATGGTGAGATCGAATAGCAAGGCGGCTAGAGAAAACGATCGAAAACAGCGTCTGGTGTGTGAGGATTGGAAATTTGTTGAGAATCAA
Source organism: Stigmatopora argus (assembly GCF_051989625.1). Taxonomy (NCBI): domain Eukaryota; kingdom Metazoa; phylum Chordata; class Actinopteri; order Syngnathiformes; family Syngnathidae; genus Stigmatopora; species Stigmatopora argus. The sequence continues at coordinate 2,805,612 of NC_135403.1, forward strand.
AGTGCTTCAAAGGTTAAAGATTAAACACCTAAATTTATGGATAAACAAATATGGGTTTGCTGGCCAGCTTACTATACATAAAATAGTAGACCTGCAGGACAAAATTCGCACTAAACGAAGGGGTGATCTATATAAAATGGAGAAAGATGGATATGATGATACAAATTTTTGGTTGTTAATGGCAACGACAGGTCAAGATGGGAATGCAAAGAAAGCAGAGCGAGTTGTTTTGTTTCGGAGAAAAGTAAAAATATTACTAGACTGAGGAGTGAAATGTATGACGGAAAAAGCATTGTTTTAATTATTTACACATTTATCTAATTGCGGAAACTTATTTAAGTTTTGACTATTATTTATATTGGCATTACGGCAGATAAACTGACACAATGTGTTGTGTGAGTTGGGATCGAGACTACGTTTAGGGATTTTTTAAGGTTTCTGGTTGTTAGTTCGGGGGGTTGATCGTCTGATTTGGGAAGACGTCAGCACGAATTTAGTAAGAATTGTCTGTGGAAGTGAAATATGAGGGTGTCAGGAAGAAATCAGAATTTAAACGATTCTCCAAGTAAAACATTGACAGATCCCTTCCGTGAAGACATTACATCAATTGGCCCTTGGGGTTGCTGAAGCAAACTTGTGTGTGCAAAAAAATGTTTTTGTTATGGGATGAAATTGTGCTTGCAGCATATTTTGAGATGATGGAGTCTCGGCAAATTGTTTGATGTGGTTGGAAACCCAATGGGGATTTATCTTATAATGGACTAATGGTAGTCTTCTCCAAAGTAAAACATTGGTGGATCCATTCCGTGAAGACATTACATCAATTGACCCCTGGGGTTGTTGACGCAAACTTGTGTGTGCAAAAAATGTTTTTGCTATGGGATAAAGTTGTGCTTGCAGCATTTTTTGAGATTATGGGGTCTCGGCAAATTGTGTGATGTGGTTGGAAACCGGATAAAGATTTAGCTTATTATGGACTAATGGTAGTCTTCTCTAAAATGCAATATTCACAGCTAAAAAGCGATATTTGAAACATGATAGCTCGCTGGGGAGGCATTTGTAAACAAAGCAAAACAAGGAATTTGTGACAGATAAGGTGTGTGAGAGAGGAGAAATCCTGCTTTTGGAGCGACTCTAAAGCTCACAGTTAGCGGCTAAGAGCGTGCTTCCGTTAAAAAAAATTCTGAATAAGAGCAAAACATGATCTGGAGGAAATGCAGGGTTCTGCGGTTACTTTCGCATTTTTTGGATTTTACACAAGAATGTCTTTCAAGGTATAGACAATCTGTTTGGTAATAGATTGGTTAGTTTGGCTTCGAAATTGGGAATGGAGCAAGAGAGCCATTTTTGACCAATTTGTTGATTTCGAAGGTGTGGGGTTTGTAAAAGAGCTTCAGGAGCAGGCACAGAAAGAGTGAGACCAATTTGAAGGAAATAAGTTTATTACCCGACCACAGGGTGGGGAGAAAGCTCTAACAGTTGTGAACGCATAGCCTGTTGTCCTTGCAACTCTCTCTGAACGAACAGTGGGTGCGTCTATATATACATGAACAACAGGGCAAAGTCTCTATGACAACGATGTAGGGCAGAGTTTATGCAAACAAAACTTTGGGCTGATACGTTTAGACGTTTGCAGGGCTAAGTTTGTACAAACAAGATATTTTTATAACTCACACAAACTGGCGCAATGCGAACAAACAATTGCAAAGCAAGTTGGCCAGCTTATTTTACATTGCACAATACGAACAAACAATTGCAAAGCAAGTTGGCCAGCTTATTTTACATGGTGCAATGCGAACAAACAATTGCAAAGCAAGTTGGCCAGCCTATCCTACAGAAGGGCTATGAGATAAAGAAAACTAGCTTTTGGAGGATAAAAGATTATTAATACAGTTTTTGAATGGTTGGTTTGTTCAAAATACTTTAACATGAGAGATTAGTTGATTACAGAAAAAGGGATGAGAAAATAGACAATATTATGACATATTGGCAACAATTTGCGGGTCCTTTATTAAGCACTGAAATTTGTCATTAGGAAATGCCTAGTCAAAGGTTATTTTTTCTAATTTACTTATTGTGGGTTTTAATTGTGGTAGGAGTGAGCTACAGAAAATGGCTCTTATCTTAAGTAAACATCGTCTCGAGTCGGTTGCAGGAGGAACTCAGCCAGTGATTTTATCCTTGGGTAGGTTAGCAATATGGGGGTGATTTGCGAAATAGATCTTAAGTATTAAGAATTATTTGGTTGTTAATGATATAAAACATGAAAAGAACAATGCAGAAATGCCATTCATCCAAATAATTAGGTAAATGGTACCTGGCTGGTTTAAATAAAATAATTGATTTAGTATAGGCATAATTTCCCCAGGCTTGAAGAGGCATGGAGTATTTTGAGTGCACGGAAGACATTCCCTGTTCTGTCCTGGGTGGGTGGAATATACTTTGGCATGAGTCATTTTTGATGACTATTAGAATATTACGGATTGCATAAGCATCGAACAATTGATGTCAACCAAATGAGGTTGCTTTCTATTGCTTTAAAGGCATACAAATAAAGAGAACTTTATGTTAAAACTTACTGACTTGGCATTGCAAGCATGGGGTTTAATGCAGCTAAATGTTAGAGTACAGAGATAACCCTTGGCAAGGACAATCTTAGATAAGTGGGAAATTGACAATTCTCCAAGCTCCAAAATCTAGCTAAGAAACAGATTGTTTGTCGCTTTGGGTTTGACAAAATGTGTTGGCGCATGATTTCTGGAATATTTGGGGAATGTGAATCCCATTTCTAAAACAAATTCGAGGAAATTTGGAAATTGGCTCTATTATGCACTGGACGCCCGAATTCTAGGGGACCTTTTATGGCATGAAACAAGTGCTGGAAATATCAGCCTCTGAGTAATGGTTTATGTAGACGGGTTATCTACGAAACAATGGCATGGCCAAAACTCAAATGGAATACCGTGACCGGACGTTTGGTCGCCGGACGTTTGGTCGCGGGACGTTTGGTCGCCCGGACGTTTGGTCGCCTGGACGTTTGGTAGAACGGACTTTTGGTAGAACGGACGTTTGGTAGGTCAGGTTCAAATTATGACAGAGAGTTTACTGTTGAAACCAGCTCTCAAAATTGTAATCATGAGGGAGAGTGAGTTTAATATCTAAATATCTACTGTTGACAGAGAGTTTACTGTTCTCAAAATTGTAATCATGAGGCAGAGTGAGTTTAATATCTAAATATCTAATATCAAAATATCAATAAAAGCACTCATTTAACACACATTATTATTTTATTAAACAAATAAAAGTGGGGATGTTTGAATTAAATGTTTCCACCGGCCATCCGGGTGCTACGCTAGATCTACATCTGGGTTACCACGAGCGATCTTCATTCTATTCTGGGCGGCCACGACCTATCTCCATTCTTTCTTGGACGGCGTGCAATCACAGACGGTCGACGGAACCAAACGACCGCGAATTGACCGTAAGTAGCACTGTTTAATGAAAATGACCTGGACATTTTGTCACCCAATGTTAAAATCTACCAATTGCATGCCAATTGGGTGGACATATTTGTTCATATCTATACAAGCGACGACGACGATCGAAACGGCCGTGCGCGCGCCTGTGATCGCGAAAAGTTTACACTGAGTATATAAAAAATGTTGCATGCTAATTGGGGTAAAATGTTTTCTCTTACAGGCAATACAGAACAGTAGAGAAGCTGCATTGTCGAACACGGCAGATTTTCTTAATAAATACCCAGTAAAGCTTTTAGTAACTGCAACTAATGTATATATATATACCGTATTTTCACGACTATATGGCGCATCGTATTTTTAGCCGCAGTGTCAGTAACGAGTGCTATTTCTGTATTTTAAACACACAAAGGATGCACCGTTTTTTTAGACGCATATATATTTCATATGGATGAACATCGAAAAAGCAATAGCGCTGGCTACCGGAAGCAGCCCATTTCCGGGTTCCGGTACGCAGTGACTGCTGGGATATATAGTTCTTGCACGCTAACACCCACACGCTAAAAACACGTTTTTAAAAAGGCAACGGAAGCAAAACTGAGTTCGGTTGTACTTTATTTAGACATTTTACAACTTACTCACGTCATCATCACCCACAAATCCATCAAAGTCCTCATTTTCTGTGTCCGAATTAAACAATTGCCCAAACGAGTCTTCCAAAAAGCCGGGTCCCCTCTCTTCGTTCTCAGAGTCACCGTCATTTCCATGTGGCTCCTTAGAAATGATGCCGGCTTTGGCAAAAGCTCGAACAACCGTGCAAGCAGACACGTTCGCCCAGGCGGCCACAATCCATTCGCAAATCGTAGCGTAAGAAGCCCGGCGCTGCCTGCCACTTTTCGTGAAGCTGTGTTTGCCAGCGATCATCCACTGCTCCCACGCCGCTCGTAACTTTGATTTGAAAGCCCGGTTGATGCCGATGTCCGGCGGTTGTAATACTTTGGTCAAGCCTCCGGGAATGACGACAAGCTCCAAGTTCATTTTCATGACTTGGTTTTTCACCGTTGATGTGAGATGAGCACGTATGGAGTGGCAAATCAAAAGTGACGGCGAGCCGTGAAAAAATCCATCCGGTCGCTTGACATACATCACGTAGCCATTCTCTCATTTTCTCCTCGTCCATCCAGCCCTTTGGATTCGCCTTCACGATGACGCCGGCTGGACACTTTTCTTTCGGCAGCGTCTTTCGCTTAAAGATCACCATTGGTGGTAGCTTCTGCCCATTAGCATGGCAAGCGAGAACGACAGTAAAAGCCGACTTCTCGTGCCCCGTTGTTCGTATCGCCACCGTGCTGGTCCCCTTCTTCTCGACAGTGTGGTTCATCGGGATGTCGAAAGTCAGCGGTACCTCGTCCATGTTCGTTATGTGGTCTGGCTGTATAAGTTTGTCGGCAATCATCTTGTTGCAGTAGGAGCGAAAAACAGCTAGCTTGTCAATGTAGTCCGCCGGAAGTTTCTGCGCCACGGTTGTCCTCACTCTAATTGCCAGATGGTGCCGTTTCATAAAACGAAAGCACCACGACGGTCCTCCTTGGAAATGTTCAATTTTCAATTCTTCCGCGAGCGCTTTTGCCCTCAGTCGAATGGTGACTGTGGAGACGTTTCTCCCAGCTGCTCTTAGACCAAGAATCCACCGCTCCTGTTGATCTTCCAAGCCGGGCCACCTTGCCTTGTTCCCACAGAAACTCAGCTTCCTCTTATTGACTTGGCAAAGCTCCTTCTCCTGCTTTCTCCATTTGCGAACCATAGATATGTTTATGTTGAATTCCCTCGCTGCTGCTCTGTTCCCATGCTCCACTGCATAATCGTAAGTGTGCCTCTTTGTAGAATTATTCATTCTTCGTTTTGCAATTGAGCACATGCATAGTGCGCATGCCCACACTAGTATATATAGGAACCTTATAGGGCTTTAGGTCTTCTCCCACCCCCCCCCTCCTAAGCCTTTCCCCACCAATGTCCGCCTTCTCTCTATATAAGAAGCATCTCGGCAGGTAGTGCTCAGTCAGGCTCCGGAGCTCGGAGCTCGCTCGGCGGGCGCTCGGAGCTCGGCGGGCGCTCGGAGCTCACACAGGGCGCTGTGTATATATATATAAAATAAAATGTTGGCTTTCTTTTTATAAAATTGATTTTTTTTTACAGACCATGGAGTTCACTCTCACTAAGCGTGGTGGAAGGAAGTTACTGCACAATGGGTATGCTTATACAGTTGACTGACAAAAACAAGGAAGGCATATTACCTATTGGAAATCCAAACAAAGAGGAGTATGTGGAGGCCGACTTAAGACAGTGAATAATAGATGTCAACAGAGTGGCTGCTCTCAAAGTAGTGCAGAGCATGAGGGAACGAGCCTCTACTACTGAAGAGATTACCAGTAACATAATTCAGAGCTGCACATCTGTTTTTCCCTTACATGCAGCTGGATCTCTTCCCCCAAAAGAAAGTCTTGGCAGAATGATTAGAAGGCAAAGGGCATTCACAAATGGGAACGAAATAACAGACGAACTAAGGGTTTCATTAAGAGGGGAGAGATTTGTTTTAGTCAAAGAGGAAGATTTCGTTTTAATGGCAACTGCCAACAATCTTGATTTATTGGCCAAAATGATGCACTGGTTTTGTGACGGTATGTTCGATAGTGCGCCGGAAAACCATCATCTATATACGATCCACGCTCTCCTTGGAGAAAATCATACGGTTCCACTTGTATACTGTATTACAAAATCAAAAACTCAAGGGACATATGATACTATATTTTCTAAGATGAAAGAGGGGCGTGTTATGGAGCCTAGTTCAATAACTGTTGATTTTGAAAAGGCTGCAATAAGTAGTATAGAAAATAATTTTCCAAACTCTAACACATCTGGATGGTTTTTCCATTTCAGTCAATGCATTTGGAGAAAAAATCAGGCATGTGGCCTACAAAATTGGTACACTGACCCAATGAATACTTTACTCATTAAAAAAATTACAGCGCTGGCGTTCGTCCCAAAGGAGGATGTCATAGACGCATTTAATGAATTGATGGCTTCAGTAGACGCGGAAACAGATGAGGTCCTAGAAGACTTTCTCTTCTACTTTGAGACCACTTGGCTAGGTGTTATTTTAAGGGGAAGGAAACGCCGTCCAGATTTTGCTAACTCTCTCGACAACACAAACACATTAACATTTGGGAGTGTGCGTACTAAATGTGCTCGTCTCTAAACACACTACGCACGAAACGGTTCCTCGGGGGGCAGTGAGGGACTCCACTAAATTACTATTAACTGTTTGGTTTTTAATCGCGAATTGATGTGGCTACGATTCTGACTGGATGCTGATATTTGTTACGAAGTAAGCCAAAAATACTGCATCTCTGACTTTGATATAGACACACACGTTTGATTTTAAATCAAGCTATCTATTGTCCTTTCAAAGAACAAATTCTATTGACTCTATTAATAGGAGCGAATGGGCCTGTTCTTAAAATGGCCGACAAGCGACGACGTCTAGCTCCGTTGCCTCACAACGCGCATCGGAAATCTAGTCTGTATACACGATACCTATGGGAATACCATGCAAAAAAAGAAGGAAGACGACGAAGAATATGTGAATTTCCTTTGTCTTCATTTTAATAAAATTTTTAATCAAATAATTTTATTTATTGCCTTTTATTTTAAAAATAGAGCGCTCAACGTAGGAACTGTTTCGTGCGTAGTGTGTAGAGATGAGCACATTTGGTACTCGGACGTTTTGTCGAAAGACGTTTTGTCGAAAGACGTTTTGTCGAAAGACGTTTGGTCCCCGGACGTTTGGTCGACCGGACGTTTGGTCGACCGGACGCTTGGTCGACCGGATGTTTGGTTGACCGGACGCTTGGTCGACCGGACGTTTGGTCGACCGGACGCTTGGTCGACCGGACGTTTGGTCGACCGGACGCTTGGTCGACCGGACGTTTGGTGGAATGGGCTTTTGGTAGAACGGACGTTTGGTCGCCGGGTTGTTACTGTTGAAACCAGCTCTCAAAATTATAATCATGAGAGACAGTGAGTTTAATATCTAAATATCTAATTTCAAAATATCAACAGTAAACTCTGTCATAATTTGACAGCGAGCGAACCCGGCGACCAAACGTCCGTTCTACCAACGTCTGTTCTACCAAACGTCCGTTCTTTCAAACGTCTGGTTGACCAAACGTCCGGTCGACCAAACGTCCGGGGACCAAACGTCCGGGGACCAAACATCCGGGGACCAAACGTCCGATCACGAGCACATTTAGTACGCACACGCCCAAATGTTAATGTGTTTGTGTTGTCAAGCGAGTTTTTACTGTTTTATTTTCTTTAATAAAGAATATGTGAATTTTCTTTGTCTTCTTTAATAGTGGTTAAGGTTAGGCGAACTGTCTGGCGACGAAGTGTCCGGCGACGAAGTGACCGGTCGACGAAGTGTCCGGCGACGAAGTGTCCGTTCGATGAACCGTCCGGGGACGAAGCGTCCGGCGACAAAGTGTCCGTCGACGAAATGTCCGGTCACGGTTTTCAATGTGTCACAGTTTTTCCATTATTGCATTATTGGCAAACAAAGAGTTAATCACAGCCACTTGCATGGCAGTCGCTCATGCTGACTGACTAGGGCGACGAATGGCTGCAATTGGACTTCCAAAACAAATTTCTATTTGTAGATGTGTGGTGCGCATATCTAATACATAAATTACCCATTTCCTTCGGGAAAGATTTTGCTGATAGGACAGCAAAAGGGGCTAAGCTGCCAACAAGCTCCACTGGGGATGGCGGTCTCCACCTGTGATGAAAATTTGCAGGCCACTGATATATGGGTAAACGACCAAATGGACAAACTAGTGATTATTTCATTGACCTCACCGTTCTAAGATGATGAAAGCCGGGTGGATCCAGACCTTCCAGAGTGTGGAGTATTCATGGTGTCCTCGAGAATTTGTGGGTTTTCTCCAGGTACTCCAGTTTTCTCCCACAAACCAACATTATGGATGCTAGACTGGTCGAACACTCTAAATTCGTCTGATTATGAGTGAGCGTGAATGGTTGTCCGTAATCTTGTGTTTTTGATTGGGTGGCCACTGATATATAATCAATCGATCAGATATCAAGGTGGAAAATATTTGGAAATATGGAATCGATTTCTGAAATCGCCAATAAGCCCTATTTCAGGGATGGTGGCGACAAATTATGGGAAAATTTTTCATCAAATGAAATTTTTCATGAAAATGCAGCAGAAGTACTCCAGATTTAAAACTTGACGTGAAGGAACAAATTTTTGCTCCATTTTGCTCCATTCCCCATTTTTGCTCTGCAAAATGGGGAATTTGGGAACACTGAGGGAAAAAAAGCAAATTTGTACATCAGCTTACTTGGGTGAGGTGCCATATTGAGTCATGGGAAGTTCTAGGTCTCGACAGGGCGGGTGGTGGCCTTGGTACGGTGCCACTACACAACTTATGGGTTTAAGTTGTTTGCGGAAATTTTTGCAGAGCGTGGTTAACCTGTGCTCGGCATATCAGTGCACGATATGGAATTGACGGGATTGGCAAAATGTTCCATATTTCGTTATGAAATCATTGCGCCTACATAACGAGTTCAACCGGACAACAACATACGAAAATCTTATTTGGTAGACCATACAGATCGCCATTATTCACTGCACGATTGGAACTGGATGAAGAGGCTAATCTGGCTGACTACATAAAAAAAGAAAACTAGGGAAACGCTTTGAAATTGGCTTAGCAGAAGGAGACTGTGCCTCTCAACAGGAAGCGGACTGGACCAAAGGTGGTGCCAGGAGCCTGGCTGCTCAACCTACAGCATAAAGAAGAAGCACTAGCACGACCCAAAGTGGGAACGTCCATACCAAGTGTTGCTGACCAGCCAGCAGACATGAAAATAGCCGAGAGGAGGATGCGGATCCACCTTTTGCACTGTAAGAAGGTTCTCTCAGTTGAAACGTTTGAGGAGACAGGTGAGAACAACTTTCTGACGTAATAAAACGAAATGAACAAGATAACCACTCCAATATTGATTAGAAGGATTATTGCTCAGGGAGCAAGGCCATTAACAATAGGGATCTCTTTTATATTGGTTTTATTGTCTCCATATGCATAAAAGGTGAAAGTGTTTCAATTGAGACTCAACCTTCTCACAAAGGGTTAAAACAAACGACCAGACAAGGAAAAATACGATCGGATATAACAACAACTCTTTCAATCACCATTCTTTGGGGAAAGTATTTTTACAAAAAAAACGTGTCCTGCTTGTAAAGAAAAGGAAAAAATATATATTGTAACGGTGTCTATCCTGTTGCGAAAGCAGTGAATGACACGCCAATTGTTTCCACTGTGCTAACTTTACCTGTTTGAACCTTACAGGGCATGGTCTTAATCTGGGTGCGGTAGATGAGACATGGTGTGCCCATTGTCCAACTGCGCCTCTGATTCCACATTTTGGCTTATGGTGGTGAAGCGGTGCAAATAAATTATATAACTCCTGTCAAAAAGAAACAGGACTATGTTCTTTGGTTTCACTGTTTTTACCAGTATCTGTTTTTCCATCTACAGTCGAGGGGATACAATTGGCGGCTCAGAATTTCGGTGCGGCGGCTGGCCTCTCTCGACGGCGTTGAGCCTCATTGAGGGATCGCAATCCGACCTTTGGGTTGGGTTGCCAAATTGCAGCAGGGGTCTTTTTCTTTGGGTTACGCCAAATAAAAATATTTTTTTTAAAAAGAATAAAATCAGACATGGCTTGTCATCATCATTGACTAGACAAAAGCCTAATTGTCATCATACCCAGCTGCGTATGACGAAATTGGTAGTGCTTCTCCACAAAGTGCGCTTTCCCAGGCAAGGCCCAAACAAGTGATAGTTTCAAACTCGCTGGCACTCTGCCATGATGGATTACATCGCATCACCTCCCGAGCGCAACCAAATCCCGGTGTTCCCTCGCCGCCCCAGTAATCTGGTGACGGGTCCTCCCCCGGACCAGGGCAGGTTCAGAACGAGAAAATCCTGAGTTCACCCTTTGAATTGTGTCTCCGTGAAGTTTAATAATTTGAATGAGTATTATTACTCCGCTATGAGTGTTGAGTCAGGGACTCCACTAAGAGTGTTGAGTCAGGGACTCCACTGAGAGTGTTGAGTCAGGGACTCCACTGGTAGTGTTGAGTCAGGGACTCCACTGAGAGCAGGGGTCTCAAACTCGCGGCCCGCGGGCCAACTGCGGCCCTCGGGACGATAATTTGCGGCCCCGTCTTAATATGAAAGATTAATGTTTGTGCGGCCCGTAAGATTGATATGAATGACACTTGTTGTGTTCGGAGCTGAATGAACCAATCACGGTGAGGTATACGGCTCTGGAGGGCGGGACATCGGCCGGGCTGTCCAGTGCCTCGCTCACTCACTCATTCATTCCTCCAATCAGCTGGGCGGAGGAGAAGCCGTGAAGCCGATCACTCCGCTCGGCGCGCACACTCCGCTGCTCTCAGCATACAACTGAATGAGGCGCTATGATCCGTGATCCAGCCTGTGTCAGTGTAGCCATCTTCGCGAGCGAAACGGAGAAACGGAGAGCGAAAGTGCGCATGCTCCACAAACCCGCGCGACTGAACGTGAAAGATCAACCCGAGACTCATTCCAAGTGGAAAAACATATTACAGAGCCCCAGAGATGTCTCTTTCAAAGCCTGGCGTGAAGAGAAAGGTCGTTGATGAGCACAGACAGTTTCAAGAAAAGTGGGGAGTGCAATATTTCTTTGTTGAACACAGGGGAACTCCGACGTGTCTCATTTGCACTGAAAAAGTTGCGGTGCACAAGGAATACAATTTGAAACGTCATTATACTACGAGACATGCTGAGGAGTACGAAAAATACCAGGGAGATGAGAGAGCCAACCAGGTTGCCAGTCTTAAAACATGTCTTCTGAGGCAACAGGATTTCTTCAAGAAGGCTACCAAAGACAGTAATGCAGCAGTCGAAGCTAGCTACGCCGTTTGTGAGTTGATTGCTAAAGCAGGAAAGCCATTCACAGAAGGTGAATTTATCAAAAAGTGCATATTACAGGCTGCACATATTGTCTGTCCAGAAAAGAAAAGTCTGTTCAACCACATCAGCCTTTCTGCCAACACCGTGGCAGAGCGCATTTCTCACCTGTCAAGTGACATTTATGATCAACTGTGTGAGAAAGCACAATGTTTCAGTGTATATTCAGTGGCTCTTGATGAGACCACAGACATCACAGACACTGCCCAGCTCGCAATATATATCCGTGGTGTTGATGACAATTTTAAAGTAATGGAGGAGTTGCTCACAGTAATTCCAATGCATGGCCAGACCACCGCGAAGGAAATATTTCACCAGCTGTGTGATGCCATTAAGAATGCCGGTTTGCCATGGAAGAGCTTTGTTGGAATAACAACCGATGGAGCCCCATCAATGACAGGGAGGAAGAATGGACTGGTAGCACTTGTTCAAAAAAAACTGGAAGAGGAGGGTGTGGAGGAGGCCATAGCTCTGCACTGCATTATACATCAGCAGGCCCTTTGCAGCAGATGCCTGAAGTTTGACAATGTGATGTCTGTCGTTGTGAAATGCGTCAACCAAATCAGATCCAGGGGCTTAAAGCACAGAAGGTTCCGTGCTTTTTTAGAGGAAATGGAGTCAGAATATGGGGATGTGCTCTACTTCACTGAGGTACGTTGGCTCAGCAGGGGAAACGTGTTGAAGAGATTTTTTGAGTTGAGGGCAGAAGTAAAATACTTCATGGAGATAGACGGGGTTGCTGTTCCTGTGCTAAGTGATCCCAAATGGCTCATGGACTTGGCTTTTCTTGTTGATATCACACATGAGCTTAATGTACTGAACAAGAAGCTACAAGGCCAGGGGCAACTTGTCAGTGCTGCCTATGACAACGTGAGAGCATTCTGCACTAAACTTGTGTTATGGAAAGCCCAGCTCTCTCAGACAAACCTTTGCCATTTCTCAGCATGCAAGGCTCTCGTGGATGCAGGCACACCATTCAGTGGTGAGAAGTATGTTGAGGCCATTTCGAAGCTACAGGAGGAATTTGATCACAGATTTGCAGACTTCAAGACACACAAAGCCACATTTCAAATTTTTGCGGACCCCTTCTCCTTTGATGTGCAAGATGCCCCTCCTGAGCTTCAAATGGAGCTCATTGACCTGCAGTGCAACTCTGCACTCAAAGCCAAGTTCAGTGAGGTGAGTGGAGAAGCAGACAAGCTTGGGCAATTTTTGAGAGAGTTGACCCCCAGCTTCCCTGAACTTTCCCGAATGTTCAAGCGGACCATGTGCCTTTTTGGGAGCACACACTTGTGTGAGAAGCTCTTCTCCACCTTGAACTTCAATAAGTCCAAGTACAGTTTTAATCTTTTTTACCTTTGTAACGGGTTGGCCCCACCCCGACGTTCCGCCGGAGCCTTCAAAACGAACGCATCAAGAGTTGTCTGGAACTTGCCGCTTCCGCATGTCTGATTACCGAGTGTACATATATTCCAGATCTTTTCTTTGCAAAACTCTGCCGATCCATTGTTGTTTACCTGGTATGTAAATGTAGACCAAAGTGGGGGGAAAAACGGGTATGGAAATGCAAAGTCCGCCCAGTGCTCGTAGAAAGATTTTATACACAAAAGAGATGCAAAAAAAGACAGTGCCATGGCCACCTGGCTTGGTCGCATCACGAAATTTTGACCGCATCACGGGCGAATTATCCGATCGAAATTTCCGTCGTAAGACGAGAATTTGGTATGACGAGCGGTCGTATGATGAGGTACCACTGTATATATATATATGACATACATACATACATACATACATACATACATACATATATATGACATACATATCGATGCGATCGGCTGGCCATCGATTCAGGGTGTCCCCCGCCTCTGGCCCCGGAAACAGCTGGGATTGGCTCCAGCTCCCCCCGCGACCCTAATGAGGACAAAGCGGTTCAGAAAATTAGCATATAAGCCGTAATTGTAACTACAAAAAATGATGACTGAATCAAGGATACGGTTTATGTAAAAGACTTGCTATCCTCTTTTTCACCAGTAGATATCGGCAAAGTAACATTATTTGTTGGTTATTTTCTGTTTTGCAGTTAGAAAACAACCATTACTGGATGAATTAATTCCTTTATGATATTGACCGTAATAATGTTTTTTTGATTCATACAGTATCTCAGAAATACCACTTGTCATGATTTTTCTTAAGATTGTCCCTTCAAAGTAACACATTTGTACTCCCTATTAAAACCATGAATATGTAGGTGAAAATTGTGAATCAGGATGCGGCTTATACGCGAGAAGTTGAAAACAATTCAATGATTTTAAGGCAATTTTAAGAGTGCGGCTTCTACGTGAGGGCAGCTTATATGCGAGTAAATACTTTATTAACCATAGAACGGTAACCTGGGGTGACCAGGTGTCTACAATCTGTATGGGAGACAGACAAAAAATGGTAAATTTTTCAGTACGTACCAAATTATTGTTTTTCCTTTCAACACTTGCAGTATGGAAAATTATGCTTCAAATGACTCAAAGTACATCAATGAAACACAGACAGTACTATACATACACTCAACTGTTAGATACAGGGCGTGAAAGGGGTTACCTTTCACGCTTCTGAAATAGAGGGTTACCATTCTAGGGTTAATAACAGCAGCCCGGTGGGTGAGTGGTTAGCGCAGGGCTAGGGAACCTATGGCTCGGGAGCCATATGTGGCTCTTCTGATGGGTGCATGTGGCGCTTCGCTAACCTGTGAGGTAAATGTGTAGTATTTAAACCGCTGGTGATAGAGCCGAGTCCCGAATGCACCAATAGGAGCGTCACGTCGGCACTATGACGCTGACACTACCTCTAACTTCAATAATCTTTTTTTTCATTCGACTTTTCTGCATGCATATTTTCATTGATTCGCAACTGCGTAACACTGTAAGAATTCATTTATTTATTTTCATTTAGAATTGATTTCATGGTAAAATGACCCCCCAAAAAATCACATCTCATTTTCACATTTTTTACTCTTAAATTCTGAATATGGCTCTCAAGGAATAAAATTTGAAAATAGGATTTTTTAATGGCGCTCTGTGTCAAAAAGGTTCCCGACCCCTGGGTTACCGCGTTGGCTTCACTGTGGGGGTCCTGGGTTCAAATCCAGGTTTCTCCAGCTTTGTGGAGGTTACATGCCTGTGCGGATTTCCTCTGGGTACTCCGGTTTCCTTCCACATTCCAAAGACATGCATATTAGGCTGAATGGACACTCTAAATTGCCACTAGGTATGAGTGTGAGCGTAATGGTTGTTTGTCTCCTTGTGCCCTGCGACTCGCTGGCCACCAAATCAGGGTGTCCCCCGCCTCGTGCCCCAAGGCAGCTGGGGTAGGCTCCAGCACGCTCCCCCAACCCTTGTGAGGATAAAATGGTTCAGAAAATGACATGAAATTATGAAAGACATTTTTCACCATACGATCAATGACCGAAATTAAGAAAAGCTGTCTCTCACTTGGCGTGGCCGAGTGCCTCGACGCACCACCAGGTGGCAGGCGAGCTTTCTCTTTCGCTTTGTCTCCCCAAGCATTTCGGGGTCCTGCAAGGGGGCATACGAGCATCTGTAATCAACAGAATCCCCCTCTACTTCATATGGTAAGTGCTTGTTTACAATACAAATATTATGTGTCATATATGATATACAATATATTTTCCAAATCTGCATTTAGGGTGAGATAATGTTACTGTCATTAAAGAGTAGGTGGTTTCAAGTCGCGTACACAACCAGTGGGTATTGTGGAGCGCAACCTGGAAAAACGGTTAGACCGACAACCCACTCTTTTCTCCATGCGAAACTTAAAGGACTAAACCCGCCCAGTGTCAAGACATGGCTTCATCCAATGGAGTTATATCACTCTTTCACTTTGTGTTTTGACCTGCTTACGGAGACTCTAGGAATCACACGCACACACACGCACGTACGCACGCACACACGCACACACATACGCACGCACACAAGGTGCACTTTGTCCGAGACTGGTCAGACTGCTACGAGACTCCGCAATGAAACTAGAACTAACGCTCTTTTTCGGGTTTTCCTTGAGAATAGTATTTTGAATGACTTACTTTGAAGGTTTACAGCAGTTTTTGATTTCAGAACTGGTGCGATCTTATAAAATTTTGGTCACCCCCTTTAAAAAAAAAAAAAAATTGGACGAGGTGACTGACAACGCAAGAAAGTGGGACCCACTAGAGCACAGTGGGACAACATCATGACACTGTGTATGGTTGCCTTGGTTGGATTTTGCTTGAGCGCCTATTACTGCACATCCCCGGCGGAGGGGAGCGACTACTCACTGGACAGGAGCAGCCAAGCGCACCCTGGCTTCATCCAGCGAAGCCTGAGGACGCACGAGAGGAGGGAGATGCAGAAGGAGATCCTATTTATTCTTGGCCTGCCGCACAGACCCAGGCCGCATCTCTTCCACGCTAAATACAACTCGGCCCCGCTCTTCATGTTGGACCTGTACAACACAATCTCCAGCGAGGACAGAAACCGAGCAGACGGGGTGTCCATGTCAATGCGTACTACCCGGAGCCCGGCTCTGGCCACCTATCAAGAAGCAGCTTTTCTCAACGACGCCGACATGGTGATGAGCTTCGTTAACCTGGGTGAGTCGTCTTTTACTGGAAGGGAAAGACCTTCACTTAAAAATTGCCAGAATACTTACAAACCATTTATAATCATTTATTTCTCATTTACCACATTTTTTATGATGAAACTTGCGGCCAGGAGGGGCGAGTGGTTAGCGCGTCGGCCTCACAGCTCTGGGGTCCTGGGTTCAAATCCAGGTCACGTACACCTCTGTGGAGTTTGCATGTTCTCCCTGGGCCTGCGTGGGTTTCCTCCGGGTACTCTGGTTTCCTCCCGCATTCCAAAAACAGCATGGTAGGCTGATTGGACACTCTGCATTGCCCGTAGGTTTGGGTGTGAGTGTGCATGGTTGTCCGTCTCCTCGTGCCCTGGCCACCGATTTAGGGTGTCCCCCCGCCTCTGGCCTATAGTCAGCTGGGGATAGGCTCCAGCACCCCCTGCTACCCTAATGAGGATAAAGCGCTTCAGAAAATGAGATGAGGTTATGATGAAAACTGTTCTTTTTGCAATAATAATTGATTTAAGCCTCTTTTACATAGCCCTCCATTAACCGAACAAGATTAATTTCTAATTTTCTCCAGTGGTGATACTCTTTAATCACGTACAAGCTGAACAAGCCCTTACAGCACCCTTCGTTCCATTAGTAGCTGCAATGTATGCTGAGAGGCTCCAAACAGAGCTTTTGGAAAGTAAACAGACTCAAGGACTCAGACCACACTTAGTGGCATTCTATTTACAGCTTGATGTCAAAATATGTTTTTAGTATATTGTTACAGTAAGATTAATTATCAGGTTGTTAGAATGTAGCTTTAAGCAGCCATTTTCAAACTGTTTTAAAAATTATTTGTGATCAGAGTATGGATGTTCCAAGATGTTGCAGCCAACCTCAACCACCTCTTTAAATAAAAGGCTGCTATAAAATTTAGATATTCAAGGTTCAAACTTCTTGCATTTGGAATGGCTAGTTTATATAGTTCACTGTTACGATGCTAAGGCAGTGAAGTGCTGTGCTTCCGTGTTGTTCTGCATTTGAGCTTCCACTTTAATTAATCACATCCCGTGGATCTTGTGACAACTGTCTCTGACGCTTTTGTTCACTGCCTAAGCACCCTTGAGGAGAAGCACAGCTTCTTCCATAAATTTCCTTAAAGCTGCAAAGGAGTTTTCAACTATCTGATAAGATTTCAATGTCTATTTCTCAATTAATGAATGACATACAGCGGTAAAAAAAATTCAGGGTGGCGCGTCATTGTTTTGAAATAGAGCAAATGCATGTGGATGTCATGTATAGTGGTAATTGAATTAGGATGAATACAAATGGAAGGAGGGAAGGCGTAACACCCAAATGTATGAAGAAATTAGGGAATTTATATCACTGAATTAATAATCACTTAAAAACTTGTCAGCTACTCCTACAACTGCAAATAATTCAAAAACGTCCCAAACTGCCACCTGGAAATGTGATGTAGGCAACAAACGATAATCCCATATAAATATATTTGTACTATGGCTGTATGGTGCTATTCACCCACTCAAATAATAGCGTTATCGTTTGCACTGCGCTGTGGGGAGGTGACTTGTGTCTCCTCCACACTCGGCTGTGGCTAATGACACAAGAAAGTCGTAATAAACAAAATGCATTTCATTTCTTTCATTAAGGGCTTAAAACCTTATTTTTGCTTGCAGGGAGAATGGCCGCTGAGAAAGCTTCCCAACTCCGTTCTGACCTTTCACGTCTTTTCTGTTGTTTTATTACATTCGAGGGCCCTGACAACATTGACGTCTCAACTCTAACCATGAATTAGGTAGTAATGTACATCCACATTATATTTCAAAAGCCTTGGACAATGGCTCTTAATGCATTTCAAACTCTTCAAAATGGTTACACTAATGTCTTGCCATACATT